>NC_142089.1:71449379-71760629 GCF_054644295.1 Miniopterus natalensis | reverse complement strand
AATAAGAACGCCAGGCCGGGTTTCACAGCTTTCCCAGGAGGGAGCACCTAGGAAAGGCGGGAAGGGAGGGAGACATTGGCAGGCTGCTGCTGAGAAACACAGCTGTTCAGTGATGCCACAGATTATTCAAAATTACGTAAAATGATGGTTTGTACTCCTATTTTTTGCCCTTAAACACTCTCCTTGGATGCATTTGTGTATATAACCTTCCCAGCCCCAGGTACTTGAGCAACCACAGGACAATAAATATGAAACCCAAACAACAAAGGACAGATTGGAGCCTGCCAGTTCAAACGCTGCACTCTGCGATCTTCAGGAACACACGTAATATGTTAACTAACACGTTATACACTGTACTTTCCAGTCCCCTTTGCTTGAACTGGCAAGTCTATGTATAACTGTTTCTATATTTTGTTATGGTCTTTATTTTACCTGCCTGCATTTATCTTTGTATCATTCATGTGCCCAGAATAAGTGCTTCCCACTGAAGAAATGCTTTTAAAAAAAAATAGTTTAATATCACACTCCAGAGAAAATAATCCTAGGCATAATGATAGCTTGAATTACTATTACAAGGCCCACTTCTTCAAGGAAAAATAGTGTCCCATTTAATTTTGTGACTATTCTGTTTATTTCAGTTGACGCGATAATGCACATCATTGTATAAGCAATTTGTCAGTGCTAAATAAATATTGTGAGGCATAAAGATAGATGAAATGATCAGATTGGCCAAGCCACTGCTCAGGTTCCCAGATGTAGAGATGGGACCTACCCTTCAGCCCTTATAAAAATGCTTTAGGAAAGTACGATAGATAAATCATCTTTTTTCAAAAATAGAGTATAGTATAGGATTTTTAAAAATTCTATGTAAATAATAATAAATGGGCAAAGATTCGGACTTGCCTTAGAGTATTTTATAATATATTTAGCCAAAAGTGTGCAGGCATATTTTATATGATTTATGTAAATATTCTAAGGCTTAGTTTATGTTTAAAATGAAACAGAAGCATCTGTTGAAAAATGCCATAACCCTGTGGCAGCTGCTATTAAACCATTAACAGGATCAGGTTTCATTTAAACCAGATTTACCATTTTCTACAACAGCCCATGGGAAAGCTAAAAACATTAGGCACAAATTACTTGACAAGAGAGATTCTTAATCAAGCCATACTTTTCATTTGGCTGGTTGGCTGTGAGTAACCTCTGTGATAAGAAGATAAAAGCTCTATGAGGACGAGAGTAAAAGAATGGAACCAAAAACCTGTTTTAATCATTTAAAAATAAAGCTGAACTGTTGCTATTACAGCAATTTCATCTATTTTTATCCCTGCTTTTATTTTTTAATTTGTCTTTATTGTTGAAAGCACTACAGATGTCTCCTTTTTCCCCCATTGACCCCCCACCGCCCTCCCGCCCCTCCCCAGGCCTTCACTGCAGTGTTGCCTGTGTCCATGGGCTATGCTTATATGCGGTAAGTTCTTTGGTTAATCCCTTCCCACCCCCGTCTTCCCTCTGAGATCCCTCAGTCCGTTCCATGCTTCTATGTCTCGGGATGTTTTGTTCATCAGTTTATTGTGTTCATTAGATTCCACATATAAGTAAGATCATGTGATACTTGTCTTTCTCTGACTGGCATGTATCACTTAGCATAATGCTCTCCAGGTCCCCCATGCTGTGTCAAAGGGTAAGGGATCCTTCTTTTTATCCCTACTTTTAGAAGTGAAAACTAATGTCCCTTTTATACTAACCTTATCTTAGTGGATATGTTCACTAAATAAAATAGATGAAATAAGAATTTGACCAGTACTGACCCAGCTCTCTCATTAATTTTGTTATGATTCTGGGCAAGTCGCTTTTCTTTTTGTATCTCAGTTTCCACGCATTCAAGTTTCTGCATCGATAAAAAACTCGGAGATAAGCATCTTTCTCACAGAGTTGATGAATTATCAACTTGGATAATAAATATAAAAATGTTCATAAAATAGGAAATGCACATAACCATTACTTATTTTAAGATTTTATCCCAACTATTTCTAAGGTAACTTAGATTATAGTTTATTTTAATAAAGAAGAAAAGAATCTATTATGGTTTAAGCTCATCTACAAACACAGAAAACACCAGTATCATTTTGTGCATAACAAAGCCTAGTAACACTACACTGCAGTGTGTCACCTGTAACAATGAGAAAAAGAAGCCAGTGCTCGCCTGACCAGGCATGGGTCAGTGGCTGAGTGTCGACCTAGGATCCAGGTGATCAGGGTTCGATTCCTGGTCAGGGCACTTGCCCGGATTGCAGATCGATCCCCACTCAGGGGCATGCAGGAGGTAGCCAATCAATGACTCTCTCATCATTGATGTTTTTCTCTCTCTCTCCTGCTCCCTTCCTCTCTGAAATCAATAAAGATATATATTTTTTAAAAAGCCCGTGCTCATGCACAAAAGCAACTTCACTTAACCAAGATAGAGGGGTCGCATACAACTAGCCTGACAGCCCCCATATATATAAGTATACAAATAAGACTAGTCATTGATATTGATTGAAAAGTGGGAGGATAAGAGCCGTATGTTCTCAAATAAAAAACTTTATCTGACAAGAGTTGTCTTACCTTTCTTATTTTTTTTAGTACCTTTCCCAGCTGCATATCACAGGAGATATCTTTTTCCCTGTAATGTGTAGCTTGGGACTCATTCCTTTTCTCTCTGGCAAGAAAGGATCGTAAGTTTCATCGTACCTCTCAGGGGACCCTTTCTGCACACCTGAATATTTCCAGAGCTATCCTATGATGTAACCTTTCCATGCATATTTTTCAGTAGTTTTGTAATTGAATACTATATATTACGAGAAATAAATGTATTGGGTCTCCAGACAACTATCAATGCCATCTCCTCATGAGAGTCCTGATGGTTGGAGGTCATAATGTTCTCACAGTATCTTTACTGAGCACCACGAAAAGCATTCTTTCTGAAGGAAGTGACACTGCAGAGCTGCATTTTCACTGCATAGCATAAGGGTGATTCATCAATCTTCCATGTCATAGCAGGTGTATGTGAAAGGACAGTGGACTACAGGCAGAATCCAAGAAGCAAACAAGAATTTTGAAGGCTGAATTTTGCATGGAGGATTGAAAGAGAGGGCATTTTTTTCCCCCACTTAGACACCAAATACTTCTTTTAAACTGAAGCGAGTCAAAGAGGATTAGGGTAGTCTTACAAAATAAAAAAGCATCTTGGATGAAGTATTCTTCAATTTTCTGGATTTTTCTGAAATTTTTTATGATGATTATTGTTTGTATAATCAGAAAAAAGTTGATAAAGCGATGTCAAAAACAGAAGGCCTTCAACATTCTGCTCTGAGTATAGTGGACTTGGTCATGAATTCACCATAACATAGGAAAAAACACCAGTAAATTTTTTTTTTTAATATGTATATTTGTTAATTGATTGGGGAGTTTAGGACACAGGAAATTTAGGAGAAACTAAATCTCTGAAAGGGATAAGCTGTAGGACAGCTCTAAACAGCTTTGAATCCCAAGTAACTAGTGAAGGAACAGAATTGTTAATGGGTGGGAGACTTTGCCAGTGAAAACTAGTTGAACTTCTAACGACCTTGGGCTAATGTGAGATACTGAATACATGTAAGCCCCAGACCCAGAGAAAACCTTTACTATTTACCAATTCTCAACCTCAGGACTTTTATCCAGTGCTCAGCAGCATGTGAGCAGTTAAGTCAGGCCTGGGTGTCAGAGAGATCTCCAGGGGCACAGGAATCTTGAGGCAGGGCTGGAGAGCAGAGCAGCATCTCAGTTAACAGGGTGACTGGATACCAAGCTCAGCTGAAAAGAGGAATCTTTTACACCTCAAAACGTTTGAAATCAATGGTGAATTAAAACTAATTAAAGCTACAACCTAACCCCAATTTAGCTTAATTCTAATTAGAGAGATCAGCCTCTCACCTTAGTGGCCTGACAAAGGTAGGTGGGTTTTTTTGCAGGGGGGAGGACGGGCAGAAGGAATATTTTGTACTTCAGTCTTTACAACTCATTTATACACAATGTATGGCATACAACACACAACTATGAGACATCCATAAAAGCAGGAAACAATCATGCATAAACAAAATGAAGCAGTCAATGGAAACTGAACCACAGGTGACTGAGATATAGAATTAATAGAGAAAGACACTAAACAATCTTTACAATTAGGATAAAGGAAAACATGGAAATAATCAATGAAATGGTGGAAAATTTCAGGAGAGAAGAGAACTTAAAAATGTTTTAGAACAGAAAAAATATTCAAAATAAAAAAATGTGTTCAATGGGTTTTACAGTAGAAATGGGCATAGTAGAAAGAGGACAGGTCAACAGAAATGTCCCAACTGAAGCACAAAGGCAATAAGAATTTTTTAAAAAGCCACAGATTAGAGCATGCAACACCTGTGGGATAATAATAAATTGTAGCACACATGTAATTAAAGTTCTAAATGAAGAAAAACACAATGGTGCAGAAAAAAGTATTTGGAGAGATAATCACTGAGAATTTTCCAAAATTGATGAAAGATATCAATCCACAAACCAAAAAGCTTAGAATCCTAGAAGAAAAAATGAAAAGGAAATAATACTTAGGCATATAATAATCAAACCAATAAAAATGAAAGACAAAATCTTAAAAATAAAGGGCCATCTATGATATCTAACAGAAAAGCTCATTATTGGCTGTCAAAGATTTACACTTTGTCAAGTATCCATATTGCCTTATTTGGAAATTCTGGATTTAATAAAAAATATTTTATGTCTTAAGGAAAATTCTACTTTCTTTTTTTTTGGCCCAGCTTCTTTGCTAAAAACTCTGGTCATATAGTTACTTTTATCTCTGGCACTGAACAAAAAGTTTCCAGAAACTTTGGTTCCGTACAAGCTTCACTTTTTTGTTCCTTGGTAGGCATTTCTCACCTAACTGACATCATATTACCACTTTATATTTACCATGTAAATTGTAATTCCTTAGCAGCACATTAAAGGCCTTAATGCAGCCTCACCACAATATAATCTTCCAGTATTATTTTTAATTAAACACATATTTGAATATATATTAATATTCACAATATATATGTGTACATTTAAATACTGTAGTGAAAATTATTTTCTCAAATGCCTGCCCACCACACACACACACACACACAAACACACACACACACACACAGCCCACAGTCAATATTATTTTGTCATGACAGCTTCTTTGTCAGAAAATCCCTGTCCCTTCTCCAAGTTTTGCTTATTAAAACTAAAGATTCTTGGTGTCTTCACCTTGGACAATATTTTTAAGGTGACCATTTCTAATCTATAGATTTTCAAGCAGATGTACAGGAAGAGATACTGGTGGGGTCTAGACATAGATTGAGGACTTAAAAGCTTTCATAACAATTACTAAGACACTCTAAGAATTTTAAAGCACTTAATACTTAAAGTCAATAATATACAGTGACCTAAGAAAAAAGCATTTAAAATTTTTTCTTGAAAAATACATATTATTTAATAAAAATACTGGTGCTATACACAAATTTTGAGAAACAATGTTATACTCAGTTCCTTGGGCAGATAGCTTTTCTATAATCTATGAGACAGTTGTTCGTTCTCTACCTGAAGCCTACACTGCTGAGAATGTTTACCAAGTCATAAGGTAAATCAGTCCATATGTGAATGATCCTGCTAGAAAAATCCACTCCCTCCTCAGCAGCCATGGTGTCATTAATGCTGTTCATCAAATATTTCCAGCATTTCATCTTCTAAGCATGTGGTAGGATTTCATTTCCAAGCCCCTTTGTGGTTAGATGGTCCATTTGACTAGTTCTGGCCAATGATCTGCAAGTGGACATATATGTACCACTTCTGAGCAAAAGCATTTGTTAGTTCTACACCCTCCAGACTTGTCTTTTCTTCTCCTTTGCCACAGTGATAATACTCCAGATGGTGATCTTTCAACCAGTCTTTGACTTAGAATGAGCATGGGTAAAGCAGAGCATCTAACTGTCCTGAAGTGGACATG
The DNA here is from genome assembly GCF_054644295.1 of Miniopterus natalensis. Taxonomy (NCBI): domain Eukaryota; kingdom Metazoa; phylum Chordata; class Mammalia; order Chiroptera; family Miniopteridae; genus Miniopterus; species Miniopterus natalensis. Next base: position 71,754,586 of record NC_142089.1, on the reverse strand, counting down.
TAGTTTGAGTGAAAAATAAACTTGTATTATATTAAGCCACTGAGATGTTGGGGTTCTTTGTTGCTGTAGAATAACTAAGCCAATGTTGGCCAATTCACCTGCCCTGAACTGTATTTAATCAAGTACAGTCTTAACTGTTCTATAAACATTATTATTGTGCCAAGTTAGCTTCTACACCTTAGGTCACAAGATATAAAATCAAGGACCTAGTGGTTTTTTGTCAGGGTAATGATAAAGCCAATAGTAGAGAAACGTGCAAATACTCATATATCTGCCTTTAAGTAGATAAAGCAGAATAACCATAATGCTTAAATTGTCCATGGTAAGTCTACAATGGTGATGGTTGGACATTTCTTTGTATGCAATTCTCCTAAATGCATCTTAAATGGTTCCCTGACTTTATAGATAAGTTATTTTAATCCTGTTTGTTCAATTATGCCTGTTTAATTGCTTTCCTAATTTAAAAAGAAAGCTATATATCTTAGTGGTTAAAAACATGGATGGGCTTTGGCATCAAACAAACATAATATCAAATACCAATTTACCACTTAAGTAAGTAACCTACCATCTCTTAACCTTGGTTTTGCCATTTATAAAACACTGGTGGTGGTAGTAGGGGGTAGTGGGGTAGGAATGACAGTGGTGATGGAGGGAAGGTCACAGGCAGGGAGAATGGGAAATGAAATAAATGGTTTCTTCTAGATCTAACATTTTAAAGGGAATAGAGTAGTCAAGGAGGTAAATAAATATGCTTAATTTGCATTAGAAATAGAAAAATAGTGTTTTTTAATAAAGTGTGGACAAATGAGTGGAAATTGATGCCACAGTACAGGGTGATCTAGGTTATCTAGTGAGAGTTTTATAGTATCATTATTTTCCTTTCCATTTCCTCAGTCAAGATAAATAAATAGGCAAATTAGCTCTAAGACCCAGTCTTTCCACTATGGGATAAAAGACAGTAATTATACTTGGAAGCTTATCTTGGCCTAGGGATAAAGAACAGAGGGTGGTAACAGCTATAACTATCATAGCTTCTGAAAGAAAAAAAGAAAATATTACTTCCAACACCACCGCAAACATTTCTCTCATGAGCAAATATAATAGTTCCAGTTTCCTAGTTTAGATTTTTTTTTTAGTTCCTTAATCCTAAAAGTTAGTACAATATCAACAGTTAACATTTCCTGAAAGCTTACTAAATGCAAGGCACTTTTAAAATCACGTTATCCCTATCAACTCAATCACCACAGCAATCCTATTAAGTAAATTCTATTATTAACTCCATTTTACAAATGACATAAATGAGAAAAAGAGACCTATCCTAATGTCACACAGAACATAAGAGTAGAAGGTAGAATAAGATTAGATTTTTGGCAATTTGCTACAGAGACATTCGTACGATGCTCCCTGAATGTGGGAGGTGACACATCAGAGTCTACCTTGGACTCTTGGTGAAAAGGCTCAAGGTCATTCCTTTTCACCCTTTTTACTGCTTTTCATGATTCCTATAAACTAAGGAGCTAAGATTCTTATTCACATGATTTTCTGTATTGGACCTATTCTCTCTTAAATTGCCCACTTTGAGTTCAGGCATCAAATAAGAAAAAAAACAAACCCCATTATCCATCCAGGATTCTTTAAGAATGAGTCTTTCTGAAGAAAGAAAAAAAAAAAAAAAAGGGGATGAGTCTTTCTGAAGGACTAGATTCACCAGATAGCTTACAAGTTAGTAATTCTAAATAAAAATCTTTCTAAAATGAGGGCACAGTTCTATGATCTTTCTTTCTTTTCTTTTTTTTTTTTTTTTTAATATATCTTTATTGATTTCAGAGAGAGGAAAGGAGGGGGAGAGAGAGAGATAGAAACATCAATGATGAGAGAGTCATTGATCGAGCCCGCAACCCGGGCATGTGCCCTGACCAGGAATCGAACCCCGATCGCCTGTATCCTAGGTCGACGCTCAACCGCTGAGCCACGCCCAGCTGGGCTCTATGATCTTTCAAATCAAAAGTCTCCATAATTTTATGATTTCTCAAGAACTATTTTAGTCATTTGAGAAACATAAGCATTTATACAATAGTGTCCTGAAGTCTCTAGACTAACTGTCCCAAAAATTTATTTTGCATAATAACCTAAGGGTGCTCATTGAAATGCAGGTTTCCAGGCCTCATGCTCATCCTTGAATCAGTAACTCTAGGTGAGGTTTGAAATCTGAACTTGGAACAAAAATAGGTAATGGTCATTCAGACCACACTTTGAAAACCAATGGCCAGGGGGTGGCTTCTGATCAAAATGACAATGTAGGTAAATGCAGTACTCTCATACCCCCACAACCACATCAAAATTATAACTAAACTACAGAACAACCATCATTCAGAACCACCTGAAATCTAACAGAACAGAAGTCCCACAACTAAGGAGGGGAAAAGATGAGGAATGGGCTGGTCCCACACTCACATGGGGCTGATAAAAACTGGGAAGGACATCTTGGCTGTGAAGGTCCCAGCCTCACACCAGGCCCCCCAGCCCAGGGTTTCATTGCCAGGAAGAGAAGTCGCTATAACTTCTGGTTGTGAAAACGAGTGAGGATTGTGGCTGAGTGAGACAAAGGGCTGCTGGAATCCCAGGCAGTTGTTCTTAAAGGGCCCTATGCACATACTTACTTGGACTCACTCACTCTGAGCTCCAGCATTGGGGTAATAGCTCATAAGGCACCAGGGACATAAAGGGAGGAACTGAACTCTCTGGCATCAGGGCAAGAGCTAGAGGGGAGACTTTCTCTCAGACAGAAGTGCTGGCAGAGGCTATTGTTCCTTTTCTGAGTCCTTCCCCAACACAACCAGCAAGGAGGTTCCATATCTGAGTGTCCATCAACCAGGCTATCACTGTTCACCCCACTGTGGTTATTCTCTGACACCCCACCTAACTTTGGTCTCACCAAAGCCGTTTCCAGTGGCTTTTCCATACTAATAGCCTGTCTTGTCTCATGCTTCAGACTTTCCTAAAATCTCTCAAACAAGCAACATCTGGCCTCAGCATACCCTGTACCTCTCACTAAGTGACCGCTTAGTGGCAGCCAGCCTTTGTTTGCCTCTTGGCCTCTCCTGGGCATCTCCAAGCCAGCACAAGCAGCGGCAACCTGCAGATCACTTTGTTAGTCATGCCAGGTAGCCCCAGCCCAATGCAAGTGATGGCTAACTTTGGCCTGTAGCTCCCAGGAGGTTCCAGAGCCAGCATACCTAGTGGACAGCTTCAGATCACATTGAAGCACCACCAAACACCTCCACAAATGACATATTCAAGGACTGGATTCAGCCATCACCAGAAACCCACTGAAGTAAATCCTGCTCCGTGGGGTGAAGTCCTTGCATAGCTGATCCTCCACAGTGGTTTCAGTCAGTTCTTGCAGCCAAAATACCTGAGTGGTAAATCCCTCCCATTGCCAACAGAAATCAAGGGCCAGTTACAACAAGAAGGTGTACACAGCCCACACAGGAATGGGCAACTGAAGTGCCCAGCTTGGGTGAACAGGGAGGCTGTGCCACTGGACCCTATAGGACACCTACTACATTAGGCCACTCTACCAAGCCCAGGAGACACAATAGCTCTACCTAATAAATATAAACAAACACAGGGAGGCTGTCAAAATGAGGAGATAAAGAAACATGTCCCAAATGAAATAAAGAACAAAACTCCAGAAAAAGAACTAAACAAAATGAAGACAATCAATCTACTAGATGCAAAGTCCAAAACACTGGTTATAAAGACACTCAATGAGCACAGAGGAAGAGTATTTGAATTTAGAGAAAACTTCAACAGCATAAAAAAGGATATGGAAACCATCAAAAAGAACCAGTCAAAAAGAAAGGATGCACTGGCTATAATGAAGGGTAATTACAGGGAATCAACAGTAGAGTAGATGAAGCCAAGAATCAAAACAGCAATTTGGAATATAAGAAAGCAAAAAACACCCAATCAGAACAGCAAACAGAAAAAAGAATCCAAAAAATGAGAATAGTTTAAGGAACCTCTGGAACAACTTTAAACATACCAACATTAACATCATGGAAGTACCAGAAGGAGAAGAGAGAGAGCAAGAAATTGAAAACTTATTTGAAAAAATAATGACAGAAAACTTCTCTAATTTGGTGAAGTAAATAGGCATGCAAGTCCCCGAAGCACGGGGAGTGCCAAACCGGATGAACCCAAAGAGGCCCACACCAAGACACATCATAATTAAAATGCAAAAGGCTGAATACAAAGACAGAATCTTAAAAGCAGTAAGAGAGCCCGGCTGACATGGCTCAACAATTGAACATCAACCTGTGATCCAGGAGATCGCAGATCGATTCCTGGTCAGGGCACATGCCCTAGTTGTGGGCTCAATCCCCAGTTGGGGGGGAGGGGTGTAAGAGGCAGCTAATCATTGATGTTTCTATCTCTCTCCCTCCTTCTCCCTTCCTCTCTTTGAAATCAATAAAGATATATTTAAAAAAAAAAAAAAAAAAAAAAAAAGCAGTTACCTACAAGGTAGCTCCCATAAGACTGTCAACTTTTTCTCAACAGAAACCTTGCAGGCCAGAAGTGATTGGCAATAAATATTCAAAGGAATGAAAAGTAAGAACCTACAACCAAAATTACTCTACCCAGAAGAGCTATTTTTTAGAACCAAAGGACAGATAAAGAGCTGTTCAGACAAGAAAAAGCTAAATGAGTTCATCACCCCTCAACCAGTATTACATGAAACTTTAAAGGATCTTTGTTAAGAAGAAGAAAAAATAAATCAAAATATAAACACTAGAATGGCAATAAATATATCTCTGTCAAAAACTGAATCTAAAAAAATATAAAATAAACAAATAAGCAGAACAGAAATAGACACATAGATACAGAGGATATTTTGACAGTTGCCAGATGGGAGTGGAGTTGGGGGACTGAAAAACATGAAAGGATTAAGAAGTACAAATTGGTTGTTACAGAATAGTCATGGGAATGTACAGTACAACATAGGAATATAGTCAATAATATTCTATTAACTGTGTATGGTGTCAGATGGGTACAAGATCTATCAGGATGATCACTGAGTAAGTTATACAATGTCTAAACACTGGAGTGTACATCAGAAACTAATATAATATTGTATATCAGCTGAAATTGAAAACCAAAAATTTTTTTAAAAGAAAAAAAAGAAGTGATAGAAGCAATTTTCAGAAAAATAAAAAGTATGTACTGAACTTGCGGGAAAAAAAGAAAAAGAAAATCAAAGTCCAATATGGATACTAAGATAAGACAGGTTTGTGTGTCTTTGGTCATACATCCAACTGGCTTCCACAGATTAGAGCAACAATTATGTCTAAAATCAAACATTCATAAATGAATAAAAGCTGACAAAAAAATTATATTTCCACCATTTTCCATCAAATATGACTGAAATCAAGAGATAATATATGACATATCATTGCATTATATCACAATTCTATTACCTGACCTCAACCTCAATATGCCATAACTCATCTCTTCACATGCTACTCAAATGTTCAACTAAGAATATTTCACTCTAGGGATATGACAAAATTTAATTGAATATTTTAATTTAGAAAATTCAGTTCTGGGATTTCTCCCCAAATCTACCCTTTTTTTTGACTGTGAAAACAAAAAGTTGAATTTTCTTTTTAGCTTCTCCTTGTTAGGCAAAAGATAGATCTTTCTCTTCATTGTCCCTGAGAGTTGAACACATTGGGGAAAAATTGGGCACAGCCCATTACTTTTACAAACCCCAGTGACTGAGCCTCAATGCACAAAAAGATGGCATTTTTGAACATCTGTAGCATGATTAGATCAAAGACCAACAAATTAACCACAAATGGTTTTACAAGGAACAGGCAAATATATCATTGGGAAAGGAGAAAAGTTTTTGGCAATAATTGCTAATCAACATTTCCCTTTGGGCAAACCACATTTTACCAAAGATATCTAGCAATATTAATGCTTGTGCAACATAGATCAGTCATTCACGCACACACATTTATTAAATGCTCATTTTGTATTTAAGTACCATTGTGGTACTGTGGGTAAAAATAATTGGATAAGACAAACAAGCTTCTTATTCTTGCTGAGCTATAGACTGGTGGGGGAGAGGATAAACAAGGAATAATAAGACCATATCAATAGTGATAAATGCTCTAATTTCCACTGATTTTGAAATAATGATAAAGTAGAGATGTGCTAGGCTAGAAAATGACCAGAGGAAGGGCTATTCTGTTAAGAAAATCTTGTCTAAGGAAGTGACAGTTTACCTGAGACTGGCTGTGTCAAGGTTTAAAGAGGAACTCTACTACGAAGGAAGCAACAACTAATTCAGTGGCCCAGCAGCAAGAATGAGCATGAGAACAGAAAGTGAGACTGGAATGAAATACACAAACAGAAAACTGATACAAAATACAATGAGCGAGGGGGATAGAGGCCAGATCACATAAGGTTTGAAGGCTTCGGTAAGGAGTTGGATTTCATTCTAAATGCAATAGAGAGCCACATGGCGAAATGTTAAGCAGAGACTTGGCATGATCTAATTTGCAGTTTACTAAACTGGCCTTTATTAGACTTTAAATGTAGCGATGTTTTTGTTTGAACATAAATCTCTGTCCAGTCGCCACCATATTTTGAGAGCCCCATCAATTTAAAGCCATTGCCTACTGCTTGGTACGTGTATGAGGCAGACGGAAAAGGAGAGCCCTATGATAGAAAAAGACAGCCTTATGATTTGCGGTTAACAGGCCATGTGACCTTGGAGAAATTCTTTACCCTACTCAGCCCTTGGTGACTTTCCTTGGTGTTCATATGATAATTAATGCCTTAGAAGTAAATAAAGCATTTTGTATAGATGTTGAAATATTAAAACAAATTCCTCCTGAATATGAGTTCAAATATAGAAGCAAGTTCCTGCTCTTTAGAAAATTCAAAATGATTGTGAGTTGCATGCAAAGTGAACAAGAACTGCTATTTATTTTGTAAATAAGGCATTCTTAACACTGAATACATCAGATATGAACAAATGTAGAGAACAGATATAACAACAAAGATGGATTTATGGCATCTTGATAGTATTTTCAATAAATAAAAAATGTGAGTCTGCGTAAAACATAAAAAATTTTTAAAAAGTTAAAACTGGGTTCAGCAATAAATTAAAAGTGGGATTTATTCCAGGGATGCAAAGTTGGTACAATATGTGCAAATCAATAAATATGATACACCAGATAAACAAAATGAAAGATAAAAACCACATGATCATATCAATAGATGCAGAAAAAAGTATTTGATAAAATCCAGCACCCATTTATGGGAATACAGGGAGCATGCCTAAACATAATAAAGGCCATGTATGCGACAAACTGATAGCCAACATTATACTTAATGGGCAAAAACTAAAAGTGTTTCCCTTAAGATCAGGAACAAGACAAGGATATCTGCTTTCACCACTCTTATTCAAGATATTACTGGAAGTCGCAGACACAGCAATCAGACAAGAAGAAGAAATAAAAGGCATTAAAATTGGAAAGGAAGACGTAAAACTGACAATATTTGCAGATGATGTGATACTGTATATAGAGATGCCTAAAGAGCCCACCAAAAAAACTACTAGAACTGATAAATTCAGTAAAGTAGCAGGATACAAAATAAGTATCCAGAAATCAGTTGCATTTTTATACACCAATAATGAACTATCAGAAAGGGAAACTAAGAATCAATCCCACTTACAATTGCATCAAAAAAATAAAATACTAAAGAATAAATTTAATCAAGGATATAAAAGAACTATAGTCAGAAAATTATAAGACACTAAAGAAAGAAATTAAAGAAGATACAAATAAGTGGAAGCACATATGGTGTTCATGGATAGGAAGAATTAACATCATTAAAATGTCCATACTATCTAAAGCAATTCATATATTCAATGCAATTCCTATCAAGATACCAAGGGCATATTTTGCAGAACTATTATAAATAGTCTAAAAATTTATATGGAACCAAAGCAGAGCCTGAATAGCCACAGCAATCTTGAAAAAGAGGAACAAAGATGGAGGAATTGTGCTCCCTGATATCAAACTATACTACAAGGCCATAGAAATCAAAACAGCATGGTATTGGCATTAAAACAGACAGTTTTTATGGGAAAATTGGACAAATACATGCAAAAAGAAAAAAAAAAATTGACCACCTTCTTACAGCATACACTAGAACAAACTCAAAATGGATTAAAGACTTAAATGTTAAACTTGAAACCATAAAAATCCTAGCAGTAAACAAAAGCAGTAAAATCTCAAGACATTTCTCCTAGCAATAATTTTTTATGATATAGCTCCTGAGACAAGGGAAACAAAAAGAAAAATAAACAAATGGGACAACATCAAACTAAAAAGCTTTGGCATAGAAAAGGAAACCATCAACAAAATGAAAAGATAACCCACTGAATGGGAGAATATATTCACCAATACACCTGATAAGGGATTAATATCCAAAACTTATAAAGAACTTATACAAGTCAACACCAAAAACACAAACAATCCAACTTAAAAATGGGCGAAGGACTGGAATAGACACTTCTCCAAAGAGGACATACAGATGGCCAATAGACATATGAAAAGATGTTCAATGTCACCAATCATCAAAGAGATGTAAATTAAAACCACAACAAGATATCACCTCAGGCCTGCCAGAATGGCTATCATCAACAAATCAACAAAATGACAAGTTTTGGTAAGGGTGTAGCGAAAAGGCAACCCTCATGCACTGTTGGTGGGAATGCAGACTGGTGCAGCCACTTCAGAAAGCAGTATGGAGCTTACTCAAAAAATTAAAAATGGAACTAACTGCCTTATGACTCAAGGATTCCACTTCTGGGAATATATACAAAATAACTGAAACATGAATTTGAAAGATTATATGCACCCCTCCCTATGTTCTCTGCGGCATTATTTATAACAGCCAAGATTTGGGAGCAGCCCAAGTGTCTATCAGTAGATAAGTGGATAAGAAAGCTATGGTACATTTACACTATGGAATACTACTCAGCTGTAAAAAAAGAAAGAAATCTTACCCTTTGTGACCGCAGGAATAGACGTGAAGAGTATTATGCTAAGTGAAATAAGCCAGTCAGAGAAAGACAAGTGTCATAGGATTTCACTCATATGTGGAATCTAATGAACAAAATAAACAAACAAAATAGAAACAGACTCATAGATAGAGACTAGACTGACAACTGTCAGAGGGGAGGGGGTTTCAGGGCTGGTTGAAAAAGGTAAAAGGATTAAGGAAAAAAAAAAGCCTTATAGCCAACAATATGATTACCAGAGGGAAGTCGGGTGGAGGGAGGCAGAAGAGGTCACAAGGGGGATAAATGGTGATGGAAGGAGACTTGACTTAGGGTGGTGAACACACAATACAATATACAGATGATGTATTATAGAATTACACACATTAAACCTGTATAATTTTATTAACCAATGTTACCCCCAATAAATTCAATATAAAGGAAATTAAAATAAAATACCTAAAAACATTTTTTAACTAAAAGGCAGTCAATAGCTGTCTGTTTGAAGACTGCAACATGACTCTTCGGAATTTATAGGCTTGTTCATTTATTATAAAAACATTTATTGAGACAGACATGTTTCTAGGTGCTTAGAAGTACAGCAGTGAACAAAATAAAGCCAAGCTCCTACTCTCAAGAAGTTTATATTCTAGTGTTACCAAATATTCCTAAGTGACCACCTGCCAATATTAAACCTCATTCCCAAATGTTGGTTTACTACATGAAGAGATCATGTCCTTTTAAGAGTACAGGAGGAAGAGATTGAAAAGAGAGAGAAGGCCTGGCAGGGTAGCTCCATTGGTGAGAGCGTTTTCCAGATACGCAAGGTTGTGGGTTCAATCCCTGGATATGACACATGCAAGAATCAACCAATGAAAGCATAAATAAATGGAGCAACATATTGATGTTTCTCTTTAAAATCAATTAATATGTAAAAATTTTTAAAAATGAAAAATTTTTAAAAGAGACATTTGGTTTTAGAAGCAGAAATAAGCCTGGTAAAATATAAAAGAAAATAGGAATTTATGAGTAATTTACAAATAAAGAATATGGATATGTCCGCTCTTGCTACTTCCTTTAAGGTAGATTGTTAAACTTGATGTGGAACTGTGGGGTTCACATCTGGATTGGAATCTCAGCTTCAAATTCCCAGCAAGTCCTTATCTCTAAATCCTCAGTTTCTTTCACCTGTAAAATGTATGTAATGATGGACTGTGTTGTGTGACATTTGCATTGATAGTGTATATTAAGTGCATAGTGATGTGACTGGCACACTGCAGACACTCAATACACGTTACTCTCTCTCTGCCAGAGAATGTGACATGCAGATAAAGTGACTTTTTACACTGATGGCCTTGAAATCCCTCACATCACCCAGAAGCAAGGCATAGAGGCAAAATAGCATCAAATAAATTTAGAAAATTGATTTTCTCAGAGGAGAGAATCAAGAATGGATTAACTATTACTTCTTGAAGGGTTGTTAGGTAGGGCTAGAGAATCCTAAGATAGAGAGGAAAGCAGAGAACATTCTACTTGGAGGATTATAATAATAAAAATAATTATAGCTACTAATTATTTCCTATGCTAAGTAATTTATACATCACAATATTTAATGCTCACAAAACCTCATTTTTCAGATGAGGGAACTGAGGCTAGGTTAAGAGATTTTCCTAAAGTTTTGAATGCTAGAAAGTAGCAGAACCAGACCACTGCTGGAAGCAGAATGCCCTGTAACCCCCTGGTGCAATTCAGGAAAAGCCATTTCGAATCAAGGTTTTCACAAGTCCGGGAACCCCTTGACCAGCAGAAGTGACTCTTTCAAGAACTGAAGTAAAGGGCCTTCCTCCAACTGATAACTAACTGATATAATGGAAAACTTTATAAAGCCGCATGACATAATATACTGCAGGGCCATCCATTATTAATGTTGATAATCAATAATCAATAAAAGCAATCATGCTCAGACTCTATTTTCCCTAAGACCACTCCTTCCTATGAGTTATTAAAATCATTTCAATTATCTGATATTAAATGTCACATAGAAAATATCCACTTTCAAAATGTTGGGAACATGATATTTTAAGAATTAATGCTTTCGGTCATTTTAATCAGTTTCTGATATATGTAGTTTTCTGGAAGCACTTCGGAGATGAACATTGTGGCCGTGACTAATAATGACAAGAATATGAACTATGTTCTTCATATACAGACCAGAACCAGAACATTACCTAAGTACTTTACTATCTTAAGTATTTAGGAAGCTTTAAATAAAAAATAAATTTGCCTGTTTCACTGAAATTGAGCATCCCCTTTTTCAGGCATAAAACCTCAAACTTATTAATTTCATGGCAATATTTTAAAATGAGTGCTAGTACCAGCTAGATGACTGCATGATAAGTGTCTTAAAATTTCAAGAAAAGGCACTAAATTTTTCACAGTATTTGTGCTTCATTCTCAACGTAATAAAAATATGCCACCCTTTTAATAATGAATAGATTCTCAGTTTGATTTATATGCATGGATTAAATGTCATCTTTGAAAAGTTGCTATTATATTCATATTGGATTTCCCTTCAGTAAAACAAAAATGGTGCTCATCTACTATTATAATAGTGATACCTTTCTGTGCTGGCGTATAAATATGAACTGGTTGATACGCTTCTCAGAACTCAATAGATACACGAGACAGTCTGCTGGCACAGCGAGTTTAAGTGAGGCTTTCTCTGAGCTTCTGAGGTGCCCATGTGCCCTCCACAGAAAGTGGCTCCACCAAGGAACAAGGAGCCAGACTTTATTTTAGAGATGCCAGGTTTACACACTGAAATCTGAAAGGGTGAAGTCCATTGTTGCTGCTTCTTTCCCACTGGATAAAAGGACAATTCACTGTCACCAGTTCTTCACGAGCTCTTGTATTAGTTCTCTAAGGCTGTCATAACAAAGTACCAGAGACTGAGGGGTTTAAACAATAGAAAATTATTTTCTCACAGTTCTGGAGGCTAGAAGTCCAAGATCAAGGTTTCATCAGGGTTTCTGTTTTCTAAGGCTTCCCTCCTTGGTTTGTCTCCTTGTGGCTTCACATGGTCTTCCCTCCATTTGTATTCCTTCTGTGTGTGTTTTCATCTCCTTTTATAACCCTAGTTGCTCATATTGGATTAGGGCCCACCCTAATGACCTCATTTTAACTTAATTTCCTCTTTAAAGACCCTATCTGCAAATACTATCACATTTTGAGGCACCATGATTTAGGACTTGAGCATATGAATTTTGTGGGCACACAATTCAGTCCATAACGTCCCCCTATCTATCCACTTCCACCTCTTTTATCTACTTTTTATATGCACAAAGCATAAATCACAAGTCATTTCACAGAAGACCCAAGTGGTTTTTGGGTGACCCAAAGCAGAATTTAGAAATAAAATGATTTTTTTTCTTTAAGCACCCAGTTTCAATTTGCAGAAGCTACCCAAGCGCTTTAAGGAGATGGCCCTGGCTTTAGTTCTCCTGCTCTCATTATAGCATTTGGTCACAGAAGGGGCTAAATAAGTTCTTAATTATCTGTTGCTCCAGAACAAACTATTCCAAAGTGTAGTGGCTTGAAACAACATTTTCCTATATCTCCCAATTATGTGGATCAGGAAATAAGACATGACTCAGCAGAACAACTCATGTACTGTTGAGGACCTGTATGTTTAAGTACTGTTCTCTCTGAAGAACACACCAGTACACGTGGTATGGCCTTTGCCCTCAAACACCGGGAATCTTGTTGCAGCTAATTAATGTTTGTAAAAGTGACTGGCTTTGGAATATGAAGGATAGGTAGGAGTTAACATGGGGACAATGCCAGAACTTGAAGGATATACAGAATTTGGGTACAGCTTGAGCTGGAAGGATGGTTGGGTAGGTAGAGGGAGGTTGGCTCTGTCTGATGAGAGTAGACTGAGGCTATATTACAAATGTCTTTGAGCCCAGAGCAAGCAGTTTGATTTACCCAAAGAACAATGGGAAATCACCAAATGGTTTTAAAAGGGGAATGATAAAGTGATGTGATGGGAAGACTTTTTTAGTCAATGATGACCATGGGCACATTGGTGATGCCCCTGGGGTTAGAAGAAAGCCCTCTTTGGAGTTATAAAATTATAAAAGGTTGAGTATCTGGAATTATAAGCAGAGGTTGCATTCCCAGCACTTCCCTCATAGGCTATATGATCATGGGTCACTTGCATTATTTCTCCAAAACTGAGTTTCTCATCTGTGATATAAAAATGTTAATGTCAATCTCACCCATTTCTTTTGAGGTTAAGTGTCATAATATTGGTAAAAATGGTAAAAACAGCAAACTCTATTTTGGTCTAAAAATACCTACTGGTTTTATAAAGGAAGGACTTAGGCTATAAAGATATGTACAGGTACTGCTCACAATCGCTCAGTTTTTCCTTTCAAATAATGTAATTATGGGCATATTATAAACAGAAATAGTAACAGTATACTTTAGTTAACCAAAACTTTATTTAAGATATATATTTGGTTTTGTTTATTTAATTTTAAAAGCTGATTTGTTCTTAATTTTAAAATATTTTAGTCCTTGCAAAATGTGGGAAGCTGAGTGGCACTGTAGCCTTTACCCTGGACACGCCCCTGTTGGTGGTGACATAATGAGATCAATGAGGGCTCTTGTGATGACTGTTTTACGGTTGAGATAACAGAGGCAAGGGGAGGTTGCATAGCTGCTCTAAGTCACTTTACTAATTAGGTTTTGAAGCAGAACTTAAATCAAGGTGAAGAGCACACATTTATCCACCATCTTATCATCCTGGACTCCAGTATCTATTCTTTATATTTAAATCTACATACGGAAACTTTCTGTGATAGCATTTACAAAAGATGTTATCAGTTATTTAAATGTATTTTATTTCATTAAATAAAAAGCCTTAGTCGATCACAAATAAGTAAAGAGCAGATTAACGACGGAATCCTCAAGATTGCCACAATTTAGTGTAAGGTAAGTCATTTTTTGCCTTTAAACTAGTCTTCATAAATGATTTTTATCCACATGCCAACATGTGATTCAAAAAATCAGACATACTTATCAAATAAAATGAGGTCAAGTACCATCAAAATCAAGTGATTTTTTTTTTTAGTGACACAGACATTCAATCCAAGATATAGCTTTATTTTCTTTCTGGCATAGGGTAATATAAAAAATAAAATATGTAAGCCTAAATTGAAGGAAACCACGGCCTTAATGGAATCATTAAAGAAATTGTTGCAGAATGTTGCAGGCTTCCAGAAATAACCCTGTAATGTCAGCAAAGTTGGAGTCAGCATGGTTACCTGCTCCACACAGAGGGGCCTGGTCACGTTTGTTACATCTGCCTGAGGATTGGCCCCACGGGAACACAAGGCCTTTCAGAATTTTTTAAAAATTCATTAATCATTGTTCTTTGCTTAAATTTTGCTGGTTTTGTTTCTTTAATCTATTGTTTTTCTTTTTTTAAGTTGGCTAATTCCTGTACCTGACGAAAATGAGAATTATACACATAGCAGTTCTAATAATTAACAGAAGTTTCTTTAGTTCAAATATCATTGCCAAAGTTCAATAATGGTATTTTTCAATGTCACCCAAAAAAGATGATCATGCTAGACAATTATAAGACCATAATTATCACAATTCTTAATTTATGATTTTATATTTGTAAAAAGTACTTCAATGCATTTTTAGTCTTCTATAAGCTCTACACATTCCATCTTTAGTTATTCATATTATTGTACTAGAAACCAAGTACAGCTGAAGAAAAGACAAAATCTTTTCCCAAACTTTCAAAGGATCTGTGTAATTTTCTTATAATATTATTTTCTTAATTTAAGGCTTTCCTATAGTAATGTTTGCTATAACTTTTTATCTTTCCAATTGTAAACAAGATGGTTTACAATTAGAAACATATATTAATGGTTTAAATTAGTGATTTCCAAACTGCGGTGTACATGTCATGTAAAAGTATAGAGGCTTTAGCCTCAATCCACATTTAACTTTGAGTTTTTATTGAGTTAATTATTGAAAAATAATCATTTAATTATGCGAATTAAATGATCATTTATTCTTTCTTTTGCTATTCAAATGTTCTTAATTGTCTATTTTATTAAAATTTAATAGAAAAGACGTACTTCTACTTAATATTCCTTTTTAAAATTATAAAACATTTCAAACATAGAAATTTCAGAAGAATAATGTGTCATTAGTTCTTCTGTTCTTCCCAGCTCTTGAAAGATATCCTTTGTTCTTTCAGCAAGTTTCTGTACAGTGTATATTTGTTATGGGTTGAATTGTGTCCTCCCAAA
This sequence comes from Miniopterus natalensis, assembly GCF_054644295.1. Taxonomy (NCBI): domain Eukaryota; kingdom Metazoa; phylum Chordata; class Mammalia; order Chiroptera; family Miniopteridae; genus Miniopterus; species Miniopterus natalensis. The sequence continues at coordinate 71,739,166 of NC_142089.1, read as the reverse complement.
GAAGATATATTGAAATCCTGATCCCCCAATACCTCAGAATGTGACCTGATTTGAAAATAGGATCTCCACAGACTTCATCAAGTTAAAATGAGGTCATTAGGGTGAACCTTAAATCCAAATGACTGGTGTCCTTATAAAAAGAAAAAATTTGTATGCAGAAACACACACAGAAGGAAGATGGAACAAAGACACACAGGGGAAATGCCATGAGAAGACCAAGAATTGGAGGATATATCTACAAGCCAAGGAACACTTGTTACAGGAGCTAGGAGAGGAGCACAGGTGGTTCTTTCCCTAGCGCCTTCAGAACATGGCCCTGCCCACACCCTGATTTCAGACTTCTAGCCTCCAGAACTATGAAACAATCAATTTCTTTGCTTTAAGCCACTAAGTTTGTGGTACTCTGTGATGGCACCTTTAGGAAACTAATACAATATTCTTAGTTAAAAATGTTCCTATCTATTTGGAACACCCCTGTCCCAACTCTCAAATGATAGGTTAGAGATCTTTTTGAAATTTTTCTCCCTGAATTCTGAATATATTTTTCAATTGTCTTCAGTAGGTTTCTGTGCTGGCGGAGAATTCAACTCCCGGGTCACTCACGGGAGTGAGGTGGAGGTTCTTGGGGCACCGCTGGAGGAAGCGTTTGCAGAAGCCCCCAGGGGGGATGGGATGTGGGAGATTTTACTGGCGTGGAGTTACATTCCTTGGGTTGCACTGTCCCATTTCCCCCAAGCCAGCCCTGAAAGAGGGGCAGCTGGGAGTTCAGCAGAGCCAGAAACAAGGCCAACGTGCAGAGCTCCTGTTCCATGTTTCCTGTGGCAGGCGGGTGGGGCTCAGCATTCAGGCCAGATTAAGGTCTGTTAGTCCTTGTGTGGAGCCCAACATGGCCGTGAGCCACGTGGGCAGAGGGGACATGCCCCTAAGAAAGCAGTCACAGGAGCCAGGCACCCAGGGGCCATGAGAATGGCTCCTTTGTCTAGAAGTTTATATATTTAGATTTTGAGCACTTGCAGTGGCCGTGCCCATCCTGCCAAGCACCTGTTTCCAGGAGTGACTGACAGGCGAGCATCTTCCCACGTCACTCAGGCCTTCCTGGGCTTGCGTCTGCACTGCCTTTGAACAGTCCCTTCCCCCATCAATCAGGGGGGCCAGACTTGGAAAGCATTAAATACAGCTTTTTTGCAAAGCTATATCAATGGCATGCCTATATTATCTGGTCTCCCCTTTCCCTCCTTTCCTGTTAAATAATAACCAGGTTATTACAACGGCATTACGTGTAGTTTCACTACAGTATGTCCAGGTGTGGATTGGTTTTACTGTGCCTTGCTCAGAATTTCTGATTCCTTAATCTGGTTATTCATGTTTTCTGGGGAGTCCAGGAAATTAATAGCTGTTATCTCTTCATGAAGTGTTTATTCCCTTATCCTCCATATTCTCTGCTTCTGGGAATTTTATAAGATGCACCTTCGACCTTCTCTTCTGTGTTTTTTCAAGTCACTTCTCTTTTTTCCATCTCTTTCTCTTTTAGTGCTAGAGTCAAGACAATTTCCTCTGATCTGGCTTCCAGTTCATTAGCTCTCTTTTCAGAGGGTCTAATCTGTGTACTGTATCTTTTAAATTTTTAATTTCAACTACTATCTTTTTTCCATTACAAAAATTCTATTGCATATTATTAGGAGATACACAATTTTAAGCAGAGTCTAGATAGAAAAAGATAAAATTCTTATTTCCCTCTATTGGTGAGCAGATATTTTTGTCTAGTCTCCCTTTTAGACTAGTCTTGGATATCCGAGATTTATTCAGAAGATTTTCTTTCAACACTCCACACCTAATAGGCCCCAAACCTCATCTTTACACTGTTCATTGAGATGCAAAACTTTTTATCAACAAGACTGATAATTTCTTCCCAAGCAGTCACAGCCAGTTTACCCATTCCCTGTCTGCTTTTAAATGTCCTCTTCAGTTCTGGTACCCATGGAAATTCCTTTCTTTCTACAGTGTTCATCAATTTATCTGAAGCCTTTTGCTTTATCCTGTCATCTATCGAAGGACACTTGGGCTGTTTCCACGTCTTGGCCATTGTGAATAATGCTGCAGTGAACACAGAAGTACATGCATCTTAATGAATAAATGTTTTCAAAATTTTGGGGTAGATATCCAGAAAAGGGGTTGCTGGATCATATGGTAACTCTGTTCTTAATTTTTTGAGGAGCCTCCAAACTGTTTTCCATAATGTCTGTTCCAGTTTACATTCCCACCAGCAGTGAATGAGGGTCCTTTTTCTCTCTAACCTCTCCAACACTTGTTATTTCTTGTTTTATTAATAATAGCCATTCTAACAGGTGAGAGGTAGTATCTCATTGTAGTATTGACTTGCATTGTCCTAATAGCTAGTGACGTTGAGCATCTTTGTCATATATCCACTGGCCAATTGCATGTCTTCTTGGGAGAGGTGTCTGCTCAGGTCCTCTGCCCATTTTTTAGTTAGATTGTTTGTTTATTTAGTATTGAACTGTATGAGTTCTTTATATATTTTGGATATTAACCCCTTGTAAGAGCTGTTGTTACCAAATGTCTTTTGTCATTCAGTATGTTGCTTTTTTATTTTGTTGGCCGTTTCTTTAGCTGTACAGAATCATTTTAGTTTGATATTGTTCCATTAAATTATTTTTGCCTTTACTTCCCTCATCTTTAGGGTCAAATTCATAAAATCCTCTGTAAGAACAAAGTCTATACGTTTAGTACCTATGTTTTCTTCTATTTAATTTATTGTTTCACGTCTTATATTGAGGTCTTTGATCCATTTTAAGTTAAATTTTGTGTATGGTAACAAACAGCCATCTACTTTCACTCTTTTGCATGTGGCTTTCCAATTTTCCCAGCACCATTTATTGAAGAAGTTTTCTTTTCTCCATTGTGTGTTTCTGGCTCCTTTGTTGAAAATTATTTGCCCATATACATGTGGGTTTATTTCTGGGCTCTCAATTCTGCTCCTGGTCTGTGTATACATGTATACAGTAGAATCGTGCTCAGCCATAAGAAAAGATGAAATGCTGTCATTTGCAATAATATGGATGGATCTTGAGAATCTCATGCTATGCAAAATAAGTCAGAAAAGGTAAGAACCACATGATTTCATTCATATGTGGGATATAAAACTAAAAGCAACAAATGAACAAACGAGAAAAACAAACAAAAACTCATAGACACAGACAGTATGTTGGTCACCAGAGGGAAGGGGGTAGGAGAAAGGTAGTAAAAAGTAGATGGGGTCAAATATATTGCGACAGAAGATCTGACTTTGGGCGGTAGGCACACAATGTGATATACAGATGATGTATTGTAGAATTGTACACTTGAAATCTATATAAACTTATTAACTAATGTCACCCCGATAAGTTTAATAAAAAAATAAAAAATAAATTAAATAAATAAATAAAAGCCTTTTGCTTATATCTCATCTAAAATTTCTAGATGTTTATCGAACATAACCTGAAAACAAAATATGCCTTTAACTTCTAATTCTGTAAGGGTGGTAAACTAACATAATCCAGACATTTAACTTAGTTTATCATCCTGCCAGAACTGAAAGTCAAAAGGTGTATTTTTTCACACATCTCTTCCCAAAGATCCCAGCCTATTTGCTGTTAGTGAACATGATCGACAATGAAAGCAATGTTTTCTATTTAAAATATTCTCAGGATAAGTGTGAAAAGACAAATAGGTTCCAAATGTCTCTACCAAGGAATTACTAAAAATCTTCAAGCACGATACTCAAAATTAATGAGCCTAAATTTAGAGACTGTAATTTAATCTGATTCTTACAGTAACTCAAATAGGGGGTTGTTATTACCTCATTTCACACTGAGGGGACTGAAGCTCAGACTTGTTAGTTAATTCATCATATTTGACCACCTTAAAATACAGGGAAAAAAACAATGCTAAGATGTGGGATTATTTGGGACAAAAATCCAAGCAATAGTATCCAGATGTGGTTCTATGCATGTCTGGAGCGATATACCTTTGGGATCACCAGAATATTTGTTGCCTCCCTCAGGAGCCTTCTCAAACCCTATAAGCACCTTCTTCACTTTAGCCTTCAAGTGTTTGCCTGCTGGCCTCGCCCAATGCCAAAGGAAAGCCAACTTTGACACTATCACATTGTATCCTCATTCCCAGATCCACCGGCACTGTGACCTTACAAATGGAAAATGCGAACATTTCCTCAGCAGACTCAGCGCTGCTCCTGTGGCTAGGACCTGCCCTTTGGTTTGGTCAGTGCCTCCTGAGCTCCCCCTTTCCGTATAGGAACAGACGGCATCTCGCCCAGTTCGCATGTCTAAGATGCCCTGCGCTCTCAAAGGCCTCCATGAAGCCTATTTCTCCTACTCGGGGGGTAAGAATAGAGATGACCCTGTCCCAGACTTGTATTTTTAAAGTAATGGCATATGTATCTTAAATCTCCTCATACCAATTCCATGCACACTGTGCATATATGTCTTTTTGTGTGTCCATTCCTATTATTAAAAAATTGCATTACTTGAAAACTTGCTGTTTTAACTGTCAGTCTCCCACAAGCCGCTAGCATAGTGACTGGCAGGCAGAATTGTGTGGTTAGTGAAAAAACTTGCTGTTATTGGGTAGAGCCCAATGGAATGAACAAGACTTTGAGCAACAGCATTTTTATTCTGAAATCAAACAGCCTCAGATGACTTCTCTTTCCTGTCAAGTTCTGGAGGTTTTGGTGCTTTTCTTGTTTTTGTTTATGTCTTGAATTTTGTACTTTTCTTATATACGCTGAAAGTGAACTAGCCAAGTGTATTTCTTTGGGGGCTCAGGATTTTGCCAGGAGATACCAAGGGATGGATGTAATTCAGTGACATTTTGTCAGGCTGTTAAAGAGTAAATTTTCCTTGACTGTGGCAGGAGGTAATTATTTTTGTTTGTTTGCTTCTGACACAGGGGAAGAAAATTTGGGGTTGTTATTTCAACTATTCCAAGATGCTTTTTGTTCTGTTTGGCAGGAAGGGGAAAAGGCATTTTACTCTTGGAGGAATAACTAGCCTCTGTTTTCTCTGCAGACTTGATGCGCTTTTTAACATGGTGAGCAGTTTTGCAACCCCAGCCTCTTAATGATTTTTCCCTTCTCCCTACATGGACCTCTTGGTCTTCCTGGCATTTGATCTGTAGCACATTCTGTTAGGAAGAGTCAACAGCATGCATGGAATATCCTCAGAGCAAACACAGCATAGATGTGGCTTCTGCACTCAGGGTTCATGCTCTGGTGGGGGGAGACAGGGATGGACATCTAAACCAATCATAACAATAATAAAAATAATTATATCATCTTTCGATGTAAAACAGTTATTTATGCAGATGGTTCTAGAAAACAAGCTCCTTGAATAATATTTTTTGTAATCTAGCTTCCCATACTTTCAAAATTTTAGGTTCTTAATTTAAATGCACCAAAGAATGTATTGCCTATTGAGTAATGATTGGACCCTTTTTAAAATTATTAACTAAAATCTTAGCTAACACCACATTCCTGAAATCTCTCTGAGGTAAACGGTGAGAACCAAGACCTCAGTTCAAGGGCTGAGCTATGCCTATGGCCCCCTTGGTAATTGTTCTCAATGTCTGGCTTTGCAGAGGCAATGGGCTCCCCAGGGGAAAAGCCCTTTCCATACCCACCCCCGCCTAAGCCTTCTCACATGTATCTCACACTTCTTAACAAGGCCTTTGGGATGACTCATTAGAGGGAAAAAATGTTAACCTGCATTGTTCTCAAGCAAGGTTAATTCAAAAGGTACCTGAAATATGAGCATTTGTCATATATATTTAAATGAAAGTCCACCGGGTAAGAATGTATGGGCTTCACTATCAAAGAGACAGAATGATTGTAACAGTAATAATAAAAGAAGCTTTTGAATTCTTACTACTTAGTAGCACTGTGTAGTTCCACAAGTGTTATCTCAGTCATTCTTTACAATGTCACTGGTAGGCAGGTGTTATCCCCATGTCACAGATGGGCCAACTGAGACTTGGCTCCTCAGTGATTCTTGGATGTCTTTTCCTTCAAGAGTTCAAGTCACTGTTTCAAAAGGACTTCTTGTGTCACCACCACCACCATCACTACCAAGTCAACAAACTATGTGTGACATTGGTGGTGGCTACAGCTTAGGGTTAAGCTGCGCCCTTCACTAAACGTCTACCAAAGGTAGGCTGTTTTTGGGTTTAACTCCTATCAACTTCCAAACAACATGGAGTTGTGGGGGGGGGGGGACTGTCACTGTCCTCAAAAGGTCTTTGATACCTAAAAAGTAAAGGTGGTAAAAAATAGAGATTAAAAATCTCTTTTCTTCTCAGATATTGGAGGCAAATAAGGACATCCTAGGTTTGTAGTTTTTAAACCTACTTTACAAAATTGCTCATTGTTACAGCTACATTTTCCATTTAAATTTCAGTTGATCATTCAGTGGCCAGAATAATTGCAATTCATTATCTGAGGAATACATTTATGTGACTAATATATTGTCACCCTTCATGAAATACCACATACTAGAATTAATTAAAAGAATAACTTTTAAGACAAGACCTAAAGAGAAGTGGGGAAAGAAAGCACACGCTAATCTATTTTAGTAAGAAATTATTTTCTTCTTAAAAATCGCTCTGTGATGTCTATGTTGACTCATAATGTTTGTTTCAGTCGCTCGAATTAACAGTGCAAGGCAATGCCATAGTTGTGAGCAGCCTGTGCTCACACCCAGCAGTCGATGCTCCGGCTGGAGTAAGGGCTTGGGAACCAGCCCGGCCTCTTTCTTTTCTTTCCCTGGGCTGGAGCTGCCTGGAGACAATCTGTCCAGTGCTGAGCCCCACAGAAAGCTGAGCTCTCCCTCTGCTTCCACAGGTAACTCGATCTCCTACCTCTACTTCGTATCCCTGCATTCAGACAACTCCCTAATCTCCCTCCCTCCCCCAACACAGTGTCTTCTCCGGTACTTTTGCATGGTAAGCACATTACCCTATATTCATAATATATTTTCTGAACAATCCCTCCAACACGTCCTCTTACCCAACCCTTGGGTCCCACCTAAAATCAGTGTCCCTGACTGCCTACGCACAGGCAAAATACACCCAAAAATACACACATCGAAATATACATGTTACATACAAAATACACATGTTAGTGATCTCTTAGCATGTAAATCCTTAAATGCACCAAGAATCCATGATCTATGTTCTTGACATATAAGGATGACATTTCTGTTTTACACAGGACGTAGGGAGTCTTTGTAAAGTCCACAGCACAGTGTTTGGCACATACGGTGGTTATTGGGTATTTGCTGAAGGCAGGAAGAAAGGAACGGAGGGAGGGGGGGGGGAGGAAGCTGCAGACAGAGATGAAAACGTAGACAGACAGGGAAAGCAGGGAAGCTAAATAAAAAGTGATGTATGTCCAAAAAGACCAACTTACCACATAAAGGTCCTCATGGAAATACAGTCCCACATCGTAAAAGTGTCCGTCGTGCCTCACTGGGTGGCTTCTGGCCTTCGGTTGCTCTGTGTGCCATCGCTGCCAGACACGGCCGCCTGGCCGACTGAGCAGCGACACTCTGAGGCGGTAAGAGCCCTGGGGAGCCTTGTCCTTCAAGCCCCTTATGCATTTCATCTGTAGTTGAAGGGGCTGAGGAGACTGAGGCTGTCCAAGCTAAAGGAAGAGACGGGGCTCTTGAGTTACACAGGAACCGGGTAAAACCGCACACTTGGCCACAGTGCTCTTCTCAGAGGGGAAAAGTAGACAATTATTTTTACTCAACGTGTAATTGTAAGGTATTAGCAATGCTAACAGAGGAGTACACACGCTATATAATTAGAGGGTCAAAAGGCAAGCTTGCCAATTATGCGAGGGAAAGTTTAGCCAGTTTTTAAGCAAGGTATGTTAATGATCTGTGACATCAGAAACCATCGGGCTATTATAATAAGAAAGAATTAACAGGAAACCAACACTGCTGGAAACCACACAGCGCGCCTCAGATGTCTGGGATGGGTGGACAGGAGCAGTACCCTGCAGATTCCGAGTTCGAAAAGGGACAGCCCTTGCCTCTGCAACACCAGTCACGGACCAAATGCCACCATGAGGAGTAAGGCGCCAAGCAGGTCAGACTAACACCTCGCCAGACGGAATACTGTGATTTGATTTAAGTGGAGAGTCAAAAAAATAAAGTGGGTGCACAGCATTGGTATGTGCCTCAGCCTAAAACAGTCTAAGTTACATGGAACTGAAGAAAGTGACTCAATCAGATTTTACAGGCCATTTGAACTGCTTACCTCCACCAAGAGAAATAGGCCGTCTTCACTTTTAATAAGTGCTAAAAAGTTTATGCAAAGTGATAAGATTTTTAATGGACTATTGTTTCAGATTAAACAAAAATTAAACTGGGATCATTAATAACTCAAATGTCATTAAGTCATGTTTTCTGTACTCACAAGTCCCTAATAGTCTTCAGAATAATTTGACTTTGAAGAATTCTCTATTACATTGTGCTTTAAGCAAAAAAAAAAAAAAAATGTCATTTTTGGAAGCAGGTTACTCTCTTGGCTACCCGAGTTATAGCACCACTCATTAATCTACAGCCAGCAGTAAGCACCTTTTAATCCTGCCTACACTTTCCTTTGTGAAAGATAATATATATTTCCATATGGACGGTACACTTCTGGAATCAAATCACAGTTAAATAAACGGTGAAAGTTTTTCACCTTCTTTTGTTTTTTCATACAAGTCATACTTAAAAACTAATCAGAATAACAATTATTTTTGGTTTAATTAGAAAATCTTAATTAACAGAAAAGACTTAACCTTAACATTTTGGTTTCCAAAAATATTTTTAAAATTAGCACCATGTGAATAAATAAGACAATCTCTTTAAACCTCAAGGCAGGATTACTGATGCAGGCAGACTGAGCTATTAAACACATTCTAAATTAAACGCCTCTATGAATTTTATACTGAAATGTACTGTGATAGTTTTGCATGCCAAATGTGACATTTTGTATTTTAGATTCATCTTCTGTAGTAATTTTGGAAATGTCACACAAACAAAGATTTTGTCATTTACCAATGGAATTACTATGCATGGCCGCTGAGCCATCCCTTCGCTGGCTCTTGTGGTTGTTTCAAGTCAGCAAGCCATAAAAAATCTTTATCTCTCTGAAACACAGCAATTTGGAAGATAATCGGATAGTGACTAGGGGGCACGGCTGCCAGTCTGAGGAATTATACTACAATCTCTCTTGCATTTACAACCTTTCTCAAAGCGAGTGTCAGACAAGTAGGGAAAGGAGACGGGAGATTCATCAAATCTCAAGCCTCGTCTCATGGGCATGGCCTGCTCCCTGCCTAGTGAGAGCCCAGCCGAGGACAACGGACACAGTTCTGAGGAATTCCAATTGCTTCCAGAATTCTGCTCAAAAATACTGAAGATCTGCTAAAAGTCTGTTTCTCTAAAAGGCCCTACAGGAGGAAAAGCACAACAGGAAAGGAAGTCAATGAAACTGACATCGTTTCACAAGTTGCATCAGAGGAAAAGGAAGTCGGAGGGCCTCACCTTCCAGCAAGGCCCCGCCGCTCCCCGTGGCCCAGGAGCTCGGTCTCCGGTGCAGACAGTCAGCTCTGCGGCGAGCGGCAGACGTGGAGCTCTGGGAGACAGGAGCACGAGGAATTAGCCAAGGGGTGTGATGAAGGGGCTCTTGCCTTTGCAACCACGGCACGGCTGGGTGTTTTCCTTAAGCATTTTGTCAGGTTCACCGGGAATTAGTTAAACACCGCCTTACAGTTGCTGCAGTTGATTAAAGTCGGGAGGTGAGGAGCTTTTGAAATGTGACCCAATAAAATATAGGACTCACTATATTAGCGACCGACCTCACAACAATTAAAATACAGCTTGTTTTGTAAATTAGCAGAAGACCAAATAGTTATTAAGACCTGCTGCCACTTCATTGTCTGCTGCACCCCTTCAATCTTATAAATTGATAGAGAAACCCTACGGGGGGGAATCGTTTAAATAGATGAATAACTGATATGATGTAAACTTTTCCTTTTTTAAAGCAATGGCCAGATATCAAGATCTATTTCTATGTTTACAACGTTCTCTGGGCTTTTTTTTTTTTTCTTTTCACTTTATTTAAGGTTCGTTTGCTTTTATTTTTGGTTTGTTTTTCAGCCTCACAAGACCTAAACACATTCACCTACTTTCCCAAATGCATTTGAATTAAGAAGGATCTTGCATTCCACTTCTCCTGACTTAAGCTTAATTCCAGAAGCAGGGCCATCTGTGACAATGACTATACCCCCACCAGAGGAATGGCCTTTTTGGATCTCACAGCTGATTTAGTTTCCTGTAATAGAAATGATTTCCCTTAATTTGGTTAGAGCTACATTGACACAAGGGTTCATTAGGACACCCATTTGCTAGCAATTCAATTTCAAATTAAATACACTTTGTTGTAAATTTTATTACTTTTAAACTACTGTATCTATTGTCTTTAATGGCTCTATTATACAGTTATGAAGGTAAACAGATTTCATTAGTAAACATAAACATGTTATGTTAACCATAGTGGGATGTTTTCCTCAGTTTCTTTCTTTGTTCCCTTGGCAAGAATTGTAAGGCATTCATGAAATATCCTAAAAACTTAATAATCAAATGCTGAATTTCTAATTATCATCCTAAGGGGGGAAGGGGGGAAACAAGGTACTCCGCTGCAATTCCAGTTCTCTGTAATTAAAGATTTCCTAAAAATACCTTCCTTAGTCAAAAGGAACACAGTGCTCATCAAAAGATTAATACACAGCTTTAACATGACAGCAGGTACCTAGAGATAACCCTATCTATCTGTGTCCCCTTGGAGCAGCCATTTCCTAAACCCAAACCAGACCAGACCTCACTCAGCTCACTATGGCATTAGGGCCTGTGGCACAGTATTATTCTTTTCCTTCCTCCCATAGAACATTTATATACTTAAACCTGTGCTTTCTACCTTCTATACTATGGGCATTTTCAATGAAATTAATTTTTTTTCTACAGCATTATTTTTAATGATGACCTAGCACTTAATTCTAAAGTTATGCCACAACTTATTTAAAAAATCCCTTATTGTTGGAAATTTAGGTTAGTTCCATTTTTCACTGCTGTAAGTTAGCCTATAATTAGCTGTCTTGTATATAACGTCTTGTAGACCTCCCTGGCCATTTTCCTGGTATAAAGTCCTATCATTAGAAATGCTGGGCAGGGGAGGCATGCTATTCTACACCTCACTGATCTCGACCCTGAGCATTAAAATGACACCTCAGCAATATATAATCCTGTCAGAACGGCCTATTCTCTTGGGCACTGAATAGTGTTCTCAGAGAGACAGGTCCCACTCCAGTTAATCCCTTATTTTCACTGCTAGTAGGATTATAGGTTAAGTAAAATGACGATGAATGGAGAGCAGTGATGGACAACAGACTTTCTCAGCCTCTGCACTATTTGCATTTTGAACCACAAATCTTTGTTGCAGGGGCTGGTCTGTGCTTTGCAGAATGTTCAGTAAGATCTCTGGCCTCTGCCCAAGAGATGCCATTAACAGACCCTCCCCAGTCTATCAGGATGCTCAGAATGTCTCCAGATATTGCCACATGTCCCCTAGGGGTAAAATTCATCCCTAATGAAACACCAATGGACAGTATTAACTAGTATTTATTGAGTGTTTAGCATGCTCAAGGCAAACTTTTTTTTTTAGTATGTCTTTATTGATTTCAGAGAGAGGAAGGGAGAAGGAGAGAGAGATGGAAACTTCAATGATGAGAGAGAGTCATTGATTGGCTGCCTCCTGCAGGCCTCCTACTGGGGATAGAGCCTGCAACCCTGGCAGTGCCTTGACTGGGAATCCAACTGTGACCTCCTGGTTCACAGGTCTATGCTCAACCACTGAGCCAGGCTGGCTGGGCTCAAAGCAAACTTTTAAATACATTATATTTATTATTTCATTTAACCCTTAAAATAATCCAACAAGTTATTATTATTCCTGCTTAACTGAAGAGAAACTGAGGCATGTTGAGCACCTTGTTCCAGTTCACATAGCCATAAAGGGTAAAGCCTGAGGTTCAGAGTGAGACCACCTAACTTGAGAATCCCTCTGAACCTTCACCCAACACTCCCAGCTATACTCCCATTAGTATAATGTGCCACATATGGATGAAGGGGCAGAAATAGATCCCAAGAGGAAATGAGGTCATGGTTCCCACAAACCTGACCCTTCAGGTGAATAAAACTAGGGAGTGACTGTCACCTATAACTGGCCCATATTTAATCCATAGCAAAACAAACAAAATAAAATAAAATACATTAAATCTACCATTAAGGAACTTACTTCTCAAATGTTTTGTCAGTCTTTAAACATGACATGGGAATATATTGATTGAGTTCCTCCCCTTCAGATTTCAAATCCTGCATGAAAGAAAACACAAATAAAATAAACTTGATTCAAAACACACTTGAAACATCTTTGTAAAAGTTGGCTTTTCTAAAATCAGGATATACTGATTAAGGTTCTAGGAGACAAATGAGAACACAGGAATTATCTTTAGCAGCCACACAATTATAGAATCTCACTTCTTTCTCTCAGCTTAGTTACATTTTGGCCAGGTAAGTAGAGAAAATAGTAAACGACATTTAAAATGAAGGAGAAATATTTAGTGGATTCCAATAGAGCTTCTTTTTTCCCCCTCTTTCTCTCTCTATCACACACACACCACACAATGGTACAGTTTAACAAAAAGTAAATGGGCACGTGGCTGGGTGTATCTGATTCTAAAGATGTTAATAACACTTGTGATCATATATAATTTATCACCCAAACCAGGACATTTTGGGAGTAAAGGGGGAAATTTAATTATTCTCGGACAACAGACATAACCCAGGACTATCCCATGCAAACTATAATGTATAGTAACCTAACACCTTGCTGACCGGTCACAAGTATACACATATTTGCATGTCCAAATGTTGCTGACCGGTCATGAGTTAATTCGTGTCTGCACTTACATTACTTTAAGTAATTTTAAACACCTTGCTGACCGGTCACGAGTATTCAGGTGTGGAAAAGTAGCCGGTTGCACAGGCGAATTCTGGCTCAAAATAGCCAGTCAACAAGGTTAATAATACTCCTCTAGATGCTCTAAAAGGGTATCATATAAGGAAATATCAGTGTATTTAGTGAAGGGGAATGAAAAAAGAATGAGAGAGAGAGAGTGAGAGAAAGAAGCTACAGTTCTTTATAACCTGAACTTCGAAATAACAGACCATCATTTCTGCTGTTTGAAACAGATCAACTGTGGTCCAGTGGGGGGGTGGGAACTACACAAAGGTTTGAATAACAGGAGGCCAGGATCATGGGTCCATAGCAATTATGAAATCCAGACAAGCAAATGTTGGCAGTTCCTTGATTAAGTCTCAAGGCCTGAGAATAATTCTCCACGGCTCTCTGCTCTGTCCTCTGGACTCTTGGCTCCACACTCTAAATCTTCCTTCCTTTTTCATGATAAGTAGCAAACATTTGCAGCTAAGTAGTTTTCTTAGTCTTCTTCTTGCCAGTAGAATTGGGAGCCCAAAGGTCTGTTTTCATTTTGTTCTTTCTCTGTTCCTTTTGGTCCAAGCAGATGATGTTTCCGCTTATGCCAACCCATTTAAAACCTTATAGGTCTTCTTTCAATCTCATCCAAGTCCACTTCAATAGCCAAAATCCAAGCCCACAAATCTCTTCCAGATAGGACCTTCTGTATCACTGGCAGGATGAGGGGGAATGACCTCAAGCCCCCTAGAAATCCTACTGTGATTCAGACGAACTGTGAGGCACACTCTTAATCTCTTTAGCATGACTTTCGTCTGAGGGGATAGTATTCTGAAGCATTACCTTTGATATTTCTGGAGCCTTAACAAAAGCTTTGACTGTCATACTCTTAGCTTCAACCTTGGACCATTTTCCTAGCATGTGATCTTTGCTCCAAAGCCATGTCTTCATTTTAGCACCATTTACCATCTTGGGAGGGTGAGAATTTTCAACACCAGCAAGTCATGACTCACTTTAATAGTCCTCCCTCTAATTTATCTTTCTCCCCTCATATTTCACAATAAGCAGTGAGAAGAAACCAGGGAGCATTCATAATCCTCTGGTTAGAAATCTTCTTAGCCGGATCACACAATGCATGAGGTACCTTTTCTACTTTCTGCGTAACTGTAGGCAACAGTGTTGCTAAACTTTCTGATTCTCCCTAATAAAGATTTCCCTTCCTCTGATGTCTAATAAGATTTTCCACACTCTCCTGCAAGCCCTCACTTCACATCCTTCTCAAAGGAGGTCTCTAGTAACATCTTCAAGGTCCTTTAGCCTTCACCAATGCTCTCCTCATAGCCTGCTTCACAGTGCCAAAGCCGCTCTCACATTTTATGTTTCACTGTGGCAACACTCCACTTCCAGGTAACAAAATCTGTATTAGTTATCTACTGCTCCAGAGCAAATTATCCCGAAACTTAACCAGCTTAGGACAGCAAATGTTTACAACCTCACACAATTTCTGAGGATCAAAGTCCCAGATGCGACTTAGCTGGGTTTTCCTGGCTCAGCATCTCCCCTGAAAAGCTGCAATCAAGTTGTCAGGTAGGACTGCAGTCACCTCAAGGATCAACTGAGGCTGGAGGATCTGTTTCCAAGTTCCATCACATATCTGTCGGAAGGCCTCGGTTACTTGCTAGCTGTTGGTTTCTCACCAGGGGGACCTCTTCATGGGCACCTCACACAGGGCAGCTTGCTTATCCCAGAGTGAGAGATGAAATACTTCAATAAGAAAGTCTTCACACACGTCCATGAAAAAATACAGAAAATCTAAAAGACTTTAACATATTGACATAGAGGAGAAAACTAGTCACAGTCATGTCAGCAATAGATGTCAGGTGATACAGGGTGTCCCCCCAAAAATGGATACACACGCTTTGAATAATGATAATGGCAGTGTTTATTAAAATACATTTCATTTTCATTTAAGAGCCATCAGCTGTTAAAGTGTGTATACATTTGGGGGATACCCTGTATCTTGTGCCTGGCTTGGCTAAATAAATTTCTTACTAAGACTCTGCCAAAAGGGCCTTTAAAATAGGTATGCGAGATCCAATAAAACGGTCTAATTCTATTCAGTAGATATTTACAAGTTTATTACATACTAATTAGAGTAAAATTTCATATTGTTGTGGTAGGCAGTTAGACATGCAGTAGCAAAGCAAGATCGATGGGCCAAGTACAGAAGGTCACCAGGGTGGAAAGCGACAAGTGCCTAGCAATGGGCAAAACTGGGAAAGCAAGGACCTCGCCCCCTGGGTAACCTTTGCTCCCCTGGCATAGTGCTGGTCATGTGGTTTAGAGCCCCTGACCTTCCATATCGCCGGTCATGAGGTTTGGAGCCTCCCCTGACCTTTTCTCCCCTGGCATGTCACTAGTCATGTGGTAGACCCTCTTGCAAGAGGAACAAGGGCTGAAGAGTGGCTGCATGCACTCCCATGAAGGCCCTTGCACGACCACTCCCTTAAGCATTAACCCCCAGGGATAGCATCTAGGCCTCAGCTGTGTTTCAGCTCCAGGCCCAGAAGCAGCAGAACCAGACAAGGGATGCCATGGCTGATCTCAGGACCAGCTGCATTGGATAATGACCCCCTCCCCTGGCACCTGCCAACCAGTGGAAACCCTGACCCTGAAAGGACACATCTGGAAAGCTGATGAGTATTCTATTGAGATCCTTCCCTGGCACCTCCCCTAAAATCCCCACCCTTAAAAGTCCTTGGGACAGAAGACCCAGTGCCTCTCCCTCTTGCGAGCACACCTATGCCTTTCCTTCCCATCCCCTCTTCCCTCCCCCAACCAGGTGCATTACCTTTACCTTTCTCCCTTTCTCCTAAGCTCCAAGGGCTCTTCTTTTGCCTCCGTAACTTATTTCCTAAGTCCATTTCTTCTGTAGCTCACTTCTTCTACCTCTGTGACATTCTAAATAAGCTTTTACTTATGGTTCAAGTCTTGGCTTTGAATTCTTTCTTAGCCAGAACTCAAATACCAAGGTTGCTGAACGGAAGTCTGACACCTGGTGCCATTCTCAGCACCAACAGTATCAAGACTAATCCAGATTTACTAAGCACTTACACCATACTAGGCATTATACTTCATTCATTCTCTCATTCTACAAGTTATTTATTGTGAGTTTTCTTTATTCCAGACACTGTGCCAGAAGCCAGGAAGCCAGCTATACCTAATACTAAAAGCCTTCTCTCTGGTGGACATGATAAATAAAATAAATAAACATGAGACATGAATAAATCAATGGCAAGTATGGTAAACACAATGGAGGAAACAATCTAAGAAATACTGTAGAGAATAATTTTAGGGGACCAGTTTGTGGAGATGGTGGTAAGAGGAAGACAACGAATTTTAAAATGAGAGCTGAGGCCTGGCAGGGTGTGGCTCAGCGGTTGAGCATCAACCTAGGATCCAAGAGATCGGGGTTCGATTCCCGGTCAGGGCACAGGCCCGGGTTGTGGGCTGCAGCCCATCAATTACTCTCTCATCATTGATGTTTCTATCTCTCTCTCCCTCTCCTTTCCTCTCTCTGAAGTCAATAAAGATATATTTTTTAAAAAATAAAATAAAATAAAATGAGAGCTGAGGAGAAGAACAGTTTAGCCATGCAGAGAGTGGGAGAGATTGATTGTTCCAGGGTGAGAGCAGCATGCCCAAGATCCTGAAGTAGGACAGTTTTGCATATTAAGAAGAGAAAAACCTGAAAGAAGATGAGTGTGACTTAAGTACTACCACCAGGGGAGAATATTGGGAAGTTGGGTTGGAAACAAAAGCAAGAGCCTGACCCCACTGGACCTGCAGGTATTATTAATAAATCTACATGTTATGTGCAATTGGGAAGCCCATAAAGGGCTTAAGAAAATTAGTGATATTGTCTCATTTACATATTACTGGTGATTTTGATAATATTAAATGCATGTTTATTTATTCCTCTCGCCTATAAATCATGTTTCTCAGAAAAATGCAGCTCTTATAGCTCCAGATGATCAGAGAGGGGACATTAGAGAGAAGTCACAACCAGAAAGAAAGAGGAAGTGGGGAACCGTCCCCCTTTTGTTCCCAGTGGATTGCAAATGAGAAGGTAAAAGGGAAGCAAGCAGTCAAAGGTACCTGTGTGGTCACTTCTCCCCACCCCAACCCTTTCTCTCCAAGGCAGAAACCCTGCAGGAGTGGCAGGAGTTGAGGAGGAATTCAGGAACAGAGGGGTTCCGCCAGGCTTCCACGTAACACTCTGAGAAGAGACCGTGCCCCACATCACCCCGCGCTCCTACATGGCTGGCACCATGTTACAGTTAGCGCGAGGGGGGTGCTTTGCTGCAGCTAATCACAGAGGAGGCCCAAGTTCAGTATCTGCATCAGAGGATCCCATAGAAACAGAGGCATTCTCAAGAGTAGATGATTCCAGGGGCAAGATTTATTTATAAAAGGGTTGTTACAAAGCTGTGGACTTAGGGGTAGACTGTTTCCACCGCTAGGCTTGAAGGGATGAAGAAAGAGTAGTCCCCAGGCCCTGGAGAGACAGTCATGTAGAGTCTTCAACCTTGAGTAGAAGGGTGACCGTGGTGGAAGGGTAGAGCCAGCTCTACGCAGTCTTCACCTCGCGGGGAGGGAGGGACTATCATATGACGCCTCTTTTCCCCCCCTCCTAACCCTTACCCAGGCTCCCCTTTCACAGAAAGCAACCAGAAGCCACGGGGCACAGGAGCCATTGATGTGTCCTCACGGTCAGCCTCCTGCAGCAGGGAACACAGTGCACGTGGCCGAGTAAGCTTACAGGGGGCAACGGGCGAGGGGAGCAAGCTGCAGTGAGAACCACTTGACTGGCCTGTAAAGCTTTGCTGATTAGTTAGACGAGGGAGGTGAGGGGAAATAAAGAACCGAAGGTGAATTTCAAGTTCCTGGCCTACAGATATGGATGAACTGTGGCACCATTTACTGAGATAGAAAAGATGGAATAGGTAACACAAATAGGGTTTTGAGGTGCAAAATTTAAGCTCCCATGTAGGAAATGCTAAATTGGAGCTGCTTTTGCAATACCCACCTGGCAATGGTAAGTAGGTGCGAGACACATGAGTCTGATGCTAAGAGATCAGAGCTTCTGGCTGTCACCAGCAAGATGGAAATCAGGTGATGGGAATTAATGAAGCCACCCTGAGAGACACTTCCAGGCATTTTGTAAGTATTATGCCATTTAATCCTCATAATGGCTCTAAGATGAATATGCTATTAGTGTCATGTTTATTTTACAGATGAGTAAATTGAGGCCTGGAGAGCTGAAGGCTATTCGCCCAGGTTATATAGTATGAGGTACAATCTGGAGCCAGCTCTCTGTGGTTCCAAAGTTCAATTTATTCATCTAACATCTAAACAAAATTCAAAATATCCCTAACTAGTTATCACTAAATATTTAAATATTGATTCTCCAAAAGGGATACTCCAAAAGGGATACTTTTGGAGAATCAATATGCCTAGGCTGGACCACCTTTTCTCAGAGAAGTATGAGAAAATTACACAAAGAGGGCAAGATAGTTCTAGATGCTTCTATCTTTAGACAAAAAGAAAAAGAAAAAAAATAATCACTCCAAGTATTGCTATGTTTTCCATAAATATCTATAAATTTTTAAAAATTATTTCTGGTTCCTTAACTCTCTTTTTTGGCAAGTAATAAAAGTCACTAAAAACCAGTTTGATTCTGCAAACTGCATAGATTCCTGTTTTATCTACAACTGAATGCTTTACTTGAATGTTATTACTCAAACTTACGGTCTTCTTGCCTGTGGTAATGGTTGTTTAACATGCACACACACTCTCGTGTTCTGGTCTTTTAATGCCTTCAGTTCACACAAAATGACTTTTACATTTTAGGTGCTTAATAAGTGTTTCTTTAACATTAAGTTAACATATATTTTCAAGTCCTTATTACATAAGAGATATAAGAAAAGCCCTTGTCCATAAGACAGTTGTGCTTAAGTTTGTGACAAAATACAACAAAGTATAGGATCAAATGGGAATTCCTGACTAGTAAAGATACTAGATTGTTATTATATGATTTAATAGCTAATATTTTATTATTTTAATAGCAGTTATTAGATCCTGCACAGAATCATTGTGGCAACATTATTTGATAAGAATTATTATCAAAAAATACACAGAATCATTTAATTACACAGAACCATTGTGGCAACATTACTTAATAAGAATTATTATCCCCATCTTATTGAAAATGAATACCTTGAGAGCTTAATTGAGCCTGAGACTCAATATGTCATAAGATTTAGAGTCTCTTTGAATCCATTACTCTCTGGCTATAAAACACAAGTTCGTCCGCTATACCGTGATGCTTCCCACAAAAAATAATTACCTGAGCAGGGAACACCTCTGAGAAGCTGTTTAAGGTTTTTGACTGAGGAAGTGAAATTATCAGAGTTGTACCTTAAACACAAATTCTGGAATGAATTGGAGCAAAGAGAGAACAGAAGCAGGGAGAGTGGCTACGATTCTGTTAAAGGAGCTTATGCTTGACACGTGTTACCTGGCAGGCATTGGAGGTCTTTAGTGGGGGACATTTTGTTAATATTCTCACAATTGTTCAGCAAGGAAACATAGTTTTCCATTTAAAAGAATGTATTTATGCCAAAACGGATTTAACCCCCTAGGGAAACATCCTGAAATGATCTATATTTATATATCTCTTCTATAGTTGGGATTTTTAGGAGAACTGTATCCTTTGAGGCCATCTCCAGGGGTTCCAAACTGCATCTGCATGGGCTTTGGATCACAACCTGCCTTTTCCTCCACAGCCCCCCCACCTTTCCTCATTCTTAAAATTCCTGCTTCTGCTTTTCTAACTCCCATCATTCAGCAACCAGCACTTTAAAATTATACATTAATGGTAAAAATGATGATATCTCAAATCATTTAAAATTTTATAGGTATCTATGATCATGCAACTGTTAAAAGAAAAAAGATGACATTTTAGGAAGGAGAGAGAAAGAAACGGCAAGGACGAGGAGCATGCCCCACAAGGAAACTGAAAAGCTACTTTAACAATAGAGCAAAAAATACATATTTTTAATTCTTACTAAAAAAGATGCACATTAGGGTACCTGGAATTTAAGTATTTGGGTGGTGCTCTCCACTCCCCCAGAGAGCCCTTGTGCCCAAGAAGCTGAGGCCAACCCCACCCCAAGACTGAGACAACTGATCCAGGACTGACCAGTCAACATAACCTCAGGTTGGAGCCCAGTGAGGAGTTCATGGATTAAACACCCGCCCTGTGGTGTCCAATCAGGTGAAAGTACAGGCCATTTTAAACACAAATAAGAAAAAACATCACATGTGGATTTTAGAAACCTAAAATCATTCACCTATTTAGTCATTCATTTACAGTTTTGGTATTTGTTCACTGATGGGCAATGTAGTGAGTGCTAAACAGGGTTGGAACAGGGTCTTCAGGCAAATAAGCAGAGTAAAGCCAGCCTTGAGGGGAACTCCACAAGGTCTGACATGGCTCTAATATTGTAATTTCTCTTGACTTAACTGCAGTGGGCCAATTATTAGAGAGGGCATCTACTCTATAAGAAAACCAAAACTCAATGTTCTAGGCAGCCATATGCCACAGTTCTACAGCTCTGCCATTATTTTATTTCTCCTTTCTTTTTACTCCACCTTAGGTTCCAGATGCCTAATTTCAAACTTCAACCATTCATTTCATAAAAAAGGAAATATCTTCCAAAATATGCTACATATTTTGGATTTCAAAAAATATTTGACAAAGCACTTTTCGTTTCCACTCCTTAATTCATATATTTCTCCAGGCCATTGGAGAGGCTTTCTTTCTAAGGCAGTAACTGAATGGCCACTCATTAGCTTATGGCACGGCCTTCTGTTTTCCCATCAACCCTCACGGTTCCTTAAATCTTACGTACCTGTGGGACCAGAATTAGGATAATCTAAACTGAAGGGATTAAACAAATTATGCAAAATGCACTTCAATGCATTCTTTTGGTTTTCGTTCTCTGTGATAATCCCATTTGATTTAGAACCATAGATCACAGGAAATAGAAGGTCTATACCTATATTTGTGGGGGGTTTTTCCAGGAATAATTAATTCAACTTAATCTATCATCCTTTTGGGACACTGAGTGCATTAACATTTAAAACAATAATTCAGATTCTCCCACTTCATTAATCTTCATTTGTTAAACTGCTAGAAATTTCACTTGATAGAGATTTGAGTTTGTCAAATATTCTACTATTCTGCTATACCTGAGTATGCATTTATTTCATTACTTACTTTTCTCTAATAACTAACTGAGATTAGTTTTGTTGCTTTATGGCGTAGGCCCTACAGCTAGGTCAATTAGGTCCAAATTCTGGTCTGCTCTTATTAGTCGTGACCTTAGGCAAGTGACTTAATATCTCTGAGTCTCTGTTTCCTCATCTGTAAAGTGGAAATGGTAATATTTATCTATCTTAGAACATGAGCAAGGTATCAGTCAAGAAATATAAAGTATTTAGGTCATGACATTCATTAAATAATAAATATCTATGCCTAATATAATTACACATAATTATTATTATCTGTAGTACCACAGAATATTAGGTTTTATGTGTATATATACATCTATACATATATATGTATATTTATACAAGTATATATACACATAAATACATATATGCGTATATAAAAGACTATATATAAATACATACATATAAAGACTATATATACATATATATCAGCCAATTTTTGTTACTTTACCATTTATTTTCCTTATTTTCACCTAGTGAGATGAGTATAGGGTTATGAATAAATGAAGCCTTTACTACTAACCACAATGCTTTCTGAATATCTTCTCATGCTAGCCCACATATCCATTTTGGGCCATTTCTGGCTGAGGAACAATTATGTTCAGAGTTTGGCAGTGTCTTTAGCTTGAGAAATGACAAACTGCTAAGGAAACAGATCTTAATGGGGACTTCTTATGGATCTACCAATCTTAAATCAAGAAAAAGCTGCCTGGCCGGGGATGGCTCGGAGGTTGAGCATCGACCTAGGATCCAGAAGATCTCTGTTTGATTCCCTGTCAGGGCACATGCCCTGGTTGGGGGCTCGATCCCCAGTCGGAGGCGTTCAGGAGGCAGCCGATCAATGACTCTCTCATCATTGATGTTTCTGTGTCTCTCTCTCTCCCTCTCCCTTCCTCTCTCCGAAATCAATAAAGATATATTTTTTAATAAGTAAAAAAGAAAAGGGAGAAGTTGCCTGGCTTTACAAAATTTGTGTTCACCAAGGCAACAGTTCTTTTCAGAACTCATTGTCAAGGTCCCAGCCATTCCTCCAGAGCAGTTGGAGTATTTTATTTCTCAGAGCTAATCTTTATCTCATGCTTAAAATGAGCCAGGAACTCTAGTAAGAGTTTATCTGAATTATTTCATTTATTATTTTGTTTTAATATAAACGTCGCACCAACCCCTGAGGAGAGCACTATTATTAATTTTATTTTATAGTTTGAAAACAAAAAACTGAGGCATAGAGAAAAGAGCTTGCTTGAAGTTCACACAGTAGGAGATAGTAGAGCTGGAATTCAAACTCCAGTCTGTCTGCCCCAGAGCCCGTGCCCTCCCCTACACGTCATGCCACTGACTTTCTATTCTATGCCATACAACCAAGTGTCATTCTAAGAACTCCCCTAAAGGGCAGTTGAGTGAGTCCAGGGACTACGGTGTAAAGTGAAAATAGCACAATAGCGACTAACTTATATGTAGTATTTTAAATTATTCAAAAACGTTTTCAGATAACTTATTAATTTATCTTTCACAACACTATCTTCAGAAAGGCAAGTGTCATTGTTTTACAGAACAGTGAGCTACAGAAAGGCCAAGCAACTTGCTTAAGATCACACAAGGGGCACATGAGGTAGCAAGCGTCAGAGTCAAGTACATTAGTGTATTACCTGGTAACTTTTTTCTTATGTTTTTATCACATGGCAGAGAGCCCATGAGTGTCTGGCTTATAGTTTTGAAAACAATAGGCTAAATGTCTTCAATTGTTTCACCTAAAGACATTGTGCTTTCCTATTTTCCTGGTTAAGTCATATCTGCCTTTCATCTAGAATACGAAGGCAGGCCCCAGAGGTGAGCCAGTGGCTTCCAGGAACCAAGCCTGGGGTGTCTCAGCTGTCATTGCCTCAGGTGGTGCACCGAAGATGGATAAAGATGAAGACAGGCATCGATAATATCCAAAAAAATGGACCACACCAGAAATACTGTTCACAATTCAGCTGCATATGTGCTCGTAAAGAAATTAACTCATTACTAATAAGTTAATAATGTGCTCTGATTATATGTTTCATAAACGTATCAGTATATGAAAGAAAACTAAATTTAAACGACTGTAAAAAGTACCTTATCTCATCAAGTCAGCTGCTACTATTTATTGCTGACGTATCCTTGGCTTTTCTCTCAACTCTTAATTCCCTGCACTTTCTTTACGTACACTGCCTCCAGGTGTTGATCTGACCTGGACTGTCCGAAGCCTCTGGCAGGCACTAAACTCAGCAAAACGTCCTCCTGCGGCCTGAGCAGCATTCGTGATAGACTGTAGATTTCTTCCTGTTTGTGCCCAACCTTCATTGTATAACTAGGCCTTAAAAAAGGTCTCCAGTGCTTTTCTCTGATACCTCCACAATGGAAACAGAAAGCAGAGACAGAAAAAGTATTACGTCCCTAACATCTTCTGTCTCTCATCACGACCTCCCTAAATGTGTTTCCAGTCTTAAATGGTTTCCTTCCAACGAAGAAAGCGTATGTTTAATAAATAATAAATAAGCTAACCCCACCGCTTTCTGTGTCACAACCAGTTCCTGGTTTAGTCCATCATAACGTGGTTTGAACTCACAGCTCTTTCTTTTTATTTTATTTTGTTTTTTGAGCTTTTATTGTATACCAAACAATTTACTAGCTGCTGAGGCAACGGGTAGAAAAGCCAAAGTTCCCCTTATAGGAGTGCATCACTTGGGGGGGTCCAGTGCGTAAGCAAGCCCGTAATTAATTGCTAGAATGGAGATTTTGAAGAGCGTTTACCTCAGTCTCAAACTTAAGGGAAAGACCGCCTGAGCTTGCCTGGGGGTTTGACCGGGAGGGTCAGCGAGCCGCCACAGGCAAGGGGGACCGCAGGTCGGTGGCGGGCAGGCTCGGGTGGAGCTGGAAGACTTGATCGCTGCTGGAGTAGGGAGGGCAAAGGGCAGGGAAGGAGGAAGGCAAGTGGGCAAAGTTGACAAGGTCAGAGAGCAAAAGGTCTTCCATATTTCTCAAAGTAATTTTCAGCCTTACCTTTCATTCTTTCAAAACGATGGAGTGTCTCGTATGTGCTGGGTATTACAGGGGAGGGGGGAAATGACAGGTTTTAAACGGGGGGGCAATCTGACCCGACTGTCATTTTAGGGCGAGTCTCTGGCAGCAGCAAGGAGGACTGATCGCGCTGCAGAGACGGGGAAAGAAGGTGCAGTCACAGTGACAGGGGGCAGGGGCTGTCACTTTAGGGATGTGACAAAGCGGGTGGAAGGAGGAACCAGGTTAGAGGAATGCTTGGAAGGTAAAGGAACAGGACCGCGTGGTTTGTTTGATCAAGAAGATGGGAACTGAGGATGACTTCCAGGTTTCTGGTGTGGATAACCGCACAGAGAATGGTGTAATTTTCAATGGGCCAAAGAATTCAAGAAGAGGAAGTCGGAGGTAGGAGGGGGGAAGGAAACAGGGGCATCCAATGTTCTGTCTCGAGGGCAGTTTAATATACAGCTTGGGAGAGCGGCAAAGAGATTTGGGTTGGAGATATAAACGGCATCTTCAGTTAACAGCTGAAGCTTTTGAAAACAGGGATGAGATGCTCCGCAGTACGTGTATAAAGCACGGGAAGAATTTGGGTAAGAAAGAGCTCCAGGAAAAACAACACTTTAAAGATAGACTGAAAAGAATTCAGAGGTGTAAGAGAGGTCATAAAATCAAGCAATACGGGAGTTTCAGGAAAGTAAAAGTTTCTAATATTTTTAATGCATTAGGTCAAATAAAATACAAATTGAAAAGTGATTGATTTGGTAATTGTAGGTCACAGAAATAGGAATAGTCTTCATGGTGGTTATATTAGAAACTAAATATTAGTGAGTTGAGAAAAGACTGAGAGAAAATAAATGGAGAAACCAAGGGGATATTATTCTTATAGACTGGGGGTTAGGAGAATAAATATGTATGGCCAGAGAGAAAACAGGATATATGGTCAAGAAAGAGTTGTTATTGTGTTAGTTTGTTATTAAACTGAGCATGAGCCAAAATAATAGTCTGGTAAAGAGAAAATCAAAGGAAAATCAGTTTGAAGATACAGTCAAGAGAGACTTTTGCTTCTACTGAAGACATAAAAAGTCTCCAGAGAATGTCCATCCAACCCTAGAAATAATAGAGATTTGGATAATCTATAAAAATCATAGGTTTTTAAAGCCTGGTGGAGAGCTGAGCTTGCAAATAAACATAATCAAATAAAATTCAGAAAATTATGATTCTCTCCTAGGAGAAAAGAGACCCATGGCTGCTTTTACCTTGGGCAGAGCAGTAGGAAGAGAAATACGCTGCCATAAGCATGGGTAAAAAAGGCACAACTATTTCTCTACTTTTCTAAGACCGGGAGTGGGCTGATATAAAGATTTAGAAGCACCTGGGACTAGAGGGGAAGGGAGGGGAGGGGAGGGGAGGGGAGGGGAGGGGAGGGGAGGGGAGGGGAGGGGAGGGGAGGGGAGGGGAGGGGAGGGGAGGGGAGGGGAGGGGAGGGGAGGGGAGGGGAGGGTCTGCATCTAACCACCAATTTTTTTCCATGGGTCTTCACCAAGTACTACTGGAGTTTCAGGAAAGCAAAAGTTTCTATTTTTAATGCAATGGGTCAAATAAAATACCAGTTGAAAAGTGATTGATTTGGAGAGGGGAGGGGAGGGGAGGGGAGGGGAGGGGAGGGGAGGGGAGGGGAGGGGAGGGGAGGGGAGGGGAGGGGAGGGGAGGGGAGGGGAGGGGAGGGGAGGGGAGGGGAGGGGAGGGGAGGGGAGGGGAGGGGGTCAGCATTCAACCACCAATTTTTTTCCATGGGCCTTCACTGAGTACTCATGAGAAAGACTGGGAATGGGGCAAGAAAGTTGAGAGAGACTGCCAATGCCCAAAACAAAAGGCACAGAACATACTTAAACTGAGGGCAGAGCAAGAGCATGAGAAAAACCACAAACTATTCTAGATCACAGAATGAATGGCGGGGGAAAGAGGCAAAAATGCTGGGAGAGACCACTTCCCCACATTGCAAATATACAGAGGCCATTGAAAGGTGGGGGGGCGACGGGGGGACTGAGACAAACCCTCCAGGCACTCAGGTCACAAGCCCCATTTAAGGGAAGGTTCTAACCTCCTCATCAGATAATTTGAGGCCTGCGGTGCCCTGAATCTACCTAATGCAACAGCAAAACTCAGAAACACCTGATTGAGTGCTTAGAGATTGAGTCAACTCCAACACCAATAACATGACAGAGGAGGGACATGTATTTTCTTGGGATAAATATTATTTATTTCAGTCTACTATTCTTTTTCACAGAATTCTAGCATTTAATTTTAAAAATTACAAATGCACAGAAGCAGGAAAACGTGACCTATTATCAAGAGAGGAAGCCGTAGGCCCCAGCCCAGTGGCTCGGTTGGTTGGAGTGTCGTCCTGTACCCCACAGAGGCTGTGGGCTCCATTTCTGCTCCGGGCACATACGTAGGTTGCAGTTCAATCCCCAGTTGGGGAGTGTACAGGGAGCAACCGATCAATGTTTCTCTCTCTCTCTCTTCCTCCCTTTTCTCTAAAGATCAGTAAAAGATATTCTCTATTGAGGATTTAAAAAAAGAGAGAGGGAAAGAGAAGAAGCACTCAATGGAATCAGACTCAGAGGTGTGATAAGATGCTGAAAGTGTCAGATGGGGATTTAAGACAACTGTGAAAAACAAGTTAAAGGGTCCTGTTGAAAAGACCAGCATCCTTTCTGTGCAGGTGATAAAAAACCCCCAAGAGTCAAAATGACATTCTAAAAATAGAAGGATAAGATATCATTAATAAAAATAAACTCGTAATGGACATATTCGACCGGATGGACCTGAGGGGGGACATTGGGGAAAATTGAAAACAGGTTAATATAAGTGCAAACCAAAATATAAAGAGGAAAAAAAGTAAAAAAATAAATAAATAAAATCAGCATGCAAAATCTGCTAAACAATATCAAATGGTCTAACATATATAGAGTCCCAGCAGGATAAGAGAGAGAGAATGGGACTGAAGAAATATTTGAAGATGTAATAACAAAGAATTTTGCATAATTAATGAAAGACAAAAGTTACAGACTTAAGCAATTAAAGCAAACATCATATAGTAAATAACAGATGCACACACATACACACACGTGCATCAGAATCTAAATGATGAAAAGCAAATAAAGAGAAAAATCATAAAGTGCCCAGAAAAATAGACATATAGTTGACTCTTATTATTTGTGGTAGTTATGTTCAATGAAGTCACAGCAAACACTGAGGTAGGAAATACTGAGCTACTGCTCCTAGGGGATATATCAGGTTAGGTTCCTACAAGCCTCTGGCCACATTGCCATCAACTGAAACACTATTTGTGCTCTATATTGCCAACATCCTATAAAACAAATCAGTCTCATCGATATTGAAAACTTGCTCTTCCACATAACCTGTTCCTCAGTACCACTTAGCTACTGTTTCTAAAATTCTTGCACAGCCTCTTGATTTGCAGAACCTGCCCTGCCTGCATGTTTAACACTTTTTATGTTCTGTCATTTATTTTTTTTATTTATCTTCATTGTTGAAAGTATTACAGATGTCTCCTTTTTGTCCCTCACTGAACCCCTCCACCCCACTTCCGCCCCCTCCCTAGGCCTTCACCTCACTGTTGTCTGTGTCCATGGGTTATGCATATAAATGTATGCATATAAATTATTTGGTTAATCTCTCCTCCCCCCGCCCTCCCCTCCCCTCTGACATTTGTCAGTCTGTTGCATGCCTCCACGTCTCTGGATCTATTTTGTTCATCAGTTTATTTGTTCATTAGATTCCACATATAAGTGAGATCATGTGATATTTGTCTTTCGCTGCCTGGCTTATTTCTCTGAGCATAATACTCTCCAGGTCCCTCCATGCTGTCCAAAAGGGTATATTCTGTCATTTTAAAACATGAGAGCACTAACTGAGAAGGGTTTCACATTTTCCTTGACCTAGAAACATGACCATAAAATTCTTTGGCTTTTAGTGTCACAATGCTGTCCATGATGCTTTTTAAATAAGTCATTATCTTATGAATCCACAAATTTAGCTACTTTTCCATTTTTTCCATTGTTTCATCAAGCAGTATAGAAGTTACTCTAGCACTTTCTGGAGAAGCCTCATATAGTGAAAAAGCTTCTTTTCCTTTTCCTGGGTTTACTGTACTGTTGATTCATTAATAATTGAATTATTATATTTAATAATAATGTCACCATAACTCATGCCTGAGTGAAGCTTATCTAGTATACATTATTTCCTCCACAAGGCACATCACAATCTTCTTGTGCTCAGAACCACCAGATAGACTTAAGTACACTTGGGGGCCATTTGAAACAGTGAATTATCAATAAAAAGCTTTTTAAAAAAATCAAAGAACACAACACTAAATATATCACAAAAAAGAACACTTTTTACAATATGAGAATTGAAACAAGAAGGTAAAGTGTTGGTTGCCCTGTCTGACCACTCCTGGGAATCTGTACATCAGGGGACTCAAATTTTTTGCCACTCTGCACATGTGCATAAATTGCAACAGAAATGCCACAATTATTCATTTAGGAATTACAAATAAATTTTAGCAAGTATACTTATTTGCAAATACAGAATCTGTGAATCATGGCAATCAACTGGATTTCATATAAGGAAACAACAGTAAGAATTACAGCCAACTTTACAAAGGGGACAATGGAGGCAAATAAGACCATAAAATAGCATATTTAAAATGCTGCAAAAAAAAAAAAAAAAAAAAAAAAATTCGTCTAGAATTCTATATTCAGCAAAAATATCCTTCAAGATGAAGACAAAATAAAGATATTTTCAACCAAATAAAAGCTGAAAGAATTCATCTACAGCATTCCTGGACTATAAGAAATACTAAATGAAGTTCTTTAGTCTGAATAGAAAGGATAACATATGAAAATGCACTTTTGCAAGAAAAGCATCGATAGCATAGATAAAATGGATACAGAAAAAAACCACCTGATCCACCACAAACAACCCCTAAAAAGGCAATAAATAATTAAATAAATAAATAAATAAATAAATAAGAAACAGAGAAACAAAGCACAGATGAAACAAATGAGAAATAAAAAACCCAAGATGATATATTTAAACCCCTACATGTTAGTGATTTTATTAAATGTAAATGGTCTAAATATCTACAAAGGCTGAGATTGACCAAGTAAATAAAAAACCAAGACCAAACTATGTGTTGTTAACAAGAAATGTACCTTTTACATAAAATATCAAAAGTACAGAAATAAAAAATTATAAACCATGAAAACACTAAAATGAAGAATTAGATGTGGCTGTTTTAACATCAGAAAAATAGACCTCAAGATTCAGAATACAACCAGAGATAAAGAAGAACATTGTATAATGATTAAAGAGAAAAAAATAATAACCTTAAAGATATAAGCATATAATAAGAAAGCTTCCAAACACAGTTGACAGAACAACAGTTTACAAACCTAAAGGGAGAAACAGACAAATCCACAGTCATAACTGGGGAATTTAATACCTTCCAATAATTCATAGAAAAAGAAAAAAAAAACAGTAAAAATGTAGAAGATGTTAACAGTGCTACAAAACAACTTGACCTATTTGGGATTTATAGAACACTACACTCAAAAGAGCCTAAAATACAGCTGCTCAAGTGCACATGGAACATTCAGTAAGATTGGTCATATGCTGAGCCTTAAAACAAGTTACAATAAATTTCAAAGGATTAACATAATAGAGAGTTTTCTCTGGTTGCAACTGTATTAAATTAGATATCAACAAGATAGCTATAAAAATTGTCCAAATATTTGGAAATTAAACATCATGCTTCTAAAGAACCCACAGGTCAAAGGAGGCAGTAAAAAAATATGTTGAACTAAATGATAAAGTACATATATGCCCAAACTCATGGAATGCAGCAAAGAAGTATTTTCGAAGAAATTCATAGCTTTTAAAGTCTACATTGTAGGGTAGAGGTATAAAATATAAAATTGCTGATGTATGCTTTCACTTTAAACCTTTACAAAATTTAAAACCTACCCCAAAGTAAGCAAATATAGATGTAAGAAAGAATCTGATTTTTTTTTTTTTTTTTTTTTTTTATGTTTGACTGTTGACAGATTTCAAGCCCTACCCCCTCTCCTTCCCTCTTAACCCACATGTGGACAAGCCAGTAACAAGCCAGTAACAAAGCCTAGGCACTCCTGCCCCTGGTGCTAGCGGGAATTGAAACCATGAAAGCACCTGCTCCCTAGTCCCACCACCTAACCACAAGAGAAGCCGAGTGGCGTCATCTCCCTGCTCTCTCAAGCCATTTTTGTACCCACTTGTGAGCCTGTTCTGCTTTCCCCAGAAAGCCTCATTATGTGAGTAATAAACCTTTTCCTGTTCCCTTGATGTGTGTATGTGGCAACATCAACTTCATTATATGAGATAAATTTGGGTGGGGTCCATTGCCCATCTGTAAGGTGATAGAATAGTCAATAAGGGAGATAATGGAAAAATAAATTAAATAGAACATGAACAAATAATACACAAAAACAAAAAATAGGAATTCTTAAAAATGTTGTGGAGGTAAAGAGAATAGAAGTAACACTTGGTTTAGAATAGTCTATGAGGGAAACGGGGAATTTGAGAAGTAGGGAAAGAACTATGGCCCAGGGTAAGGGTGGATGAGTTTGTTCTAGGATCAGGGACACTTCTTCCACTGAACATGTTCCTTTGTTTTGCCCTTTCCTCTGTAAATGTTTTACATTATAATATACATTTGAGTCAAAATAATTTTAAGCAAATTATTCAGTGCTTCATATATGTAATCAGATTTAAATTTGGGGCTCTTCACCATGGAAGGAGTCAAGCTCTGGCTGAACAGCAACCGCCTACCACTCCCCCCACTATTTAAAGCACCGTTTCAGAATCACCTATAAGGCTATTCAAACTATACTCCCCTCGTATTGTTACACTGATCACTCTTTTCTCTTCTACACTGACAAGCCCCTCGCCCTGAGTGAGAATCAGAGGTGACCTTTTGTTAACACTGCAGGAAAGCCTGTTCCTTCAGGATGATTCCACAGAAAGAAAAGTTGGACATCATTGCTCAGCAGGAATTATAGGAAAAACATTCCCCTGAGTATCATTTGAGCAAAGTTTGCATCAGAATCACCTAGAGGACTTATTTAAATATATATTCCTGTTTACATTCTAAATCCAACAAATCAGAACCTGTGCTTTCACATACACCTCAGGTGGATTTTTTTTTTTTTTAAATATCTCTTTATTGATTTCAGAAAGAGGAAGGGAAAGGGAGAGAGAGAGAGAAACATTAATGATGAGTCATTGACTGACTGCCTCCTGCACGATCCCCAGTGGGGAGCAAGCCCACGGTCCTGGGCATGTGCCCTGGCCAGGAATTGAACCTCGAAACATCTAGATCCTAGGTTGATGCTCAACCGCTGAGCCACGCCAGTCGGGCAGCTCAGGTGATTTTAATGCTCAGACACATTTTAGAAATACTGGTAAAAGTATAACCCACAAAGAAGAAAAATCTTTACCAAGTCATGAATTTCGGGTTACCTGCTATCTTCTTAATAAAGGTTGTGTTTAAATATAAGGTAGCATCATTAAAATTCTAGAACTAAAAAGAACCTTAGAGATGATCATATATAGCTCTCTTATTGTGCAAACATGAAAACAATTTCCCGATTTCTTGAGTGTTTTGCCCAGATAATACAGAGCTAATTTGAACATTGGGGCTCAGACTTCCTACGCACTAGAGGTAGGTTGGGTCCTGGTCCTATAACTCATATCTCCTTATCAAAACATAAAATGTTGATTCCCAGAAACTACTGTTAAAATATTTTGTTCATCATTTTATGTTGCCACAAAAAATGGAATTGAAACTAAATAAAAACTGAATTAAATAAAGAACTGAAGAATAAGTCTCCCCATGAAATTATATGCACAGCCAAGCGTTGCTGAAAGTCACAGTTCATCAGAAGTGAGCTTCTGGGGGCCAAAAGGAAAGATATCAACTCTCTTCCCTTTTGAACTTCTGTAAAGGTAACCCTCTGTATTAATATTACAAACCATTACTTAATAGGGCACATACAGAGCTTTAACCCATGGGCTGCCATGGTTTTATTTTCATTTTCAGTCTTTTCACCAAAGGAATGTGTGGGAGATGGCTATTAGAGTCATTTGCTCTGCCTCGGGGCTAATTACTGTATTTGGTTCATTTTTGAAAATATTATGTTACATCCAAAGGCAAAAAATTGATGTAGGTTTGTTTTAAGTTTGCTTATGCAATTTTGTACAGATTAAATTAGTTAATCAGAAATTATGCTAGCTAAAATAGATCTGTTGGTTTCTAAATCTACAGTAGAAAATTGCTTTTTAAAAATAATTTGAATGGCATGCTGTTTAAATATATTTTAGTCAATTCTCTCACATGTGAGACTTGGATTTTAATGACCCTAAAGGAAAGCCAGGAAGAACTAAAGAATCCACAGATACAAAGTTTGGAAAGAGCAATTATGTGTGACCTCCTACAATAAAATGCTATAGAATCTGCCTCAAAGAATAGAATGAAAGAAACTCTAAGAAGTCAAGAATAAAAGGGCATCTGGGAATTCTGGGTTAAAAATGAGAAGAGAATTACAAACTCTCAGTTTCAGTTTCTTCATCGGAAATATGGCGATCATCACACCTGTCTCCCACTGTTTTGTGCAAAAAGTAAATAAATAAATGAGGTAACAAAAATTCCAGCCACAATGTCTGACCTACAGTAGGTACTCGGTAAATTGGAGACATATATATAAACAATTCTATAGGTAGGAGACATGTATCCTACCTATCAGTCATCTGTCATCTATCTATCTGTTTATCTATTCACCTATCTGTTTATTTGAATGTGAGAAATGGCTGATAGTTACATGACTGAGCTTGCAGGTGCCATAAAAAGTTATTCATTACATTATTTCTTTATTTCCAGAGACTAGAAAAAGAGTAATCAGAACAGTGGTTCCCAATACTGGATGAATATTTGAGCTTCTTAAAATGCTGATTCCAGGTCCTACTCCCTCACTACGCCAGAATGTCTGACTTAATTAATTCCTATGTGATTGTAATGTTCTGCCAGAGTTGAAGACTGGTGAGCTAAATGGTCTTAGCTGACAGATGTTAAAAAAATAAATTAATGTGTGGTAATTGGATTAAAGAATTTCTTTTTATTTTTAATTATAACGAATAGCAAATATATAAAAGTAGTAGACCCATGGCTGAGTGGCTCAGCTGGTTGCAGTGTTGTCTCGTACACCAAAAGGTTGTGGGTTTGGTTCTCAGCCAGGGCACATGCCTAGGTTGCTGGTGGGATCCCCAGTTGGGGAGCATACTGGAGGTAACACGTTGATGTTTCTCTTTCCGATCAGTGTTTCTCTCTTTCTCTAAAAAATCAATTAAAAAAGAAAAACATATTCTCAGATGAGGATTTAGAAAATAAATAA
Source organism: Miniopterus natalensis (assembly GCF_054644295.1). Classification (NCBI taxonomy): domain Eukaryota; kingdom Metazoa; phylum Chordata; class Mammalia; order Chiroptera; family Miniopteridae; genus Miniopterus; species Miniopterus natalensis. The sequence continues at coordinate 71,705,156 of NC_142089.1, read as the reverse complement.
ATAAAAGTATTAGAGGAGATTAAAGATGGCCCCAGACTGAGTGGAAGCTACACTGACACTCTCCAGGGACCAAACTGGAATTATAACTAAAATATAAAAAAACCATCCTAGATAATCAACTGCAACTGAAGATGAGCTGGAGAGCAGCCTCATAATCAAGGAGGAAAAGTGGAGACCACATAGAGATGGGTAGGAAGTGTGGAGACATGAGAAGGCTGGCTGGGCTCCCACAGGCAGCAGTTGAAGGTCCAGAGGGATATCTCAGCTGTGGGGGTTCCCATTGAGGACTCTGGGGCCTAAACCACAGGCTGGGCTTCCCAGCCCAGAGCACCAGAACTGAGAAAGGTGCCCACATAACATCCAGCTGTGAAAAGCAGCAGGGTTTCTGTTTGCCAGGGACAGATGGCTGGAACTGCAGGCACCCTCTTACAGAGCCAACACACAAAATTTCAAGTACAGACACTCACCTTGGGCTCCAGCAGAGGGAAGGCAGAGTGGACTAGAGCTATGGGAGAAGAATCTAGGATTATGGGCTCTGGAGATAGAGCTCAGAGGGCACCCCTCTGGATTCCTGTGCCCAGTCATTCCCCCATACTGTAGAGGCAGACATTTACCTCCCAACCAGCTTTTGCCTGAGGAGGAAGCAATTGCCCTACCCTGCTGGAAAACCTTTCACACTACCTGGTGGAGTTTCTACAGCCTCAGGCTCATTAAGAGGCATAACAATCAGCCACCCCACCCTGTGGAGTTTCTAAAGTCCGAGGCTCATTAAGAGAATTAAATTAATCAGCCTATAGGCAGAGGCAGACCTCAGAGTGCTTTAGGTCTTTTCCAGATCTACTTCTGGTCCTGGGCCTTGGAAAAACAGACTTTGGTGTGCATCTTGGTCTTATCCAAGTGCACCCAGCCCCAACAGAGGGGACCTCAGGCCATGGGTTGTTGAGCTCCAAACAGGGTACTCAAGGCCAGTCACAAACAGTGTCTGACATTGGCCTGCACCAAAGACCATCCAAAAAGACTGAGAGTCCTAGTTCCATGTACCTAATACATAGAAACAAACCCAAATAGGCACCCAAAATGGGGAGACAAAAAAACATGCCCCAAATGAAAGAACAAGAGAAGTGTCCAGAAAAAAAGAGTTAAATGAAATGGAGATAAGCAATCTATCAGACATAGAGTTCAGAATACTGATTATAAGGATGCTCAACAGCATGAAAAAAATATGGAAACTATGAAAAATGACCAGTCAGAAATGAAGAATGACATAGCAGAAATACAGAATACATTGGAAGGAATAAACAGCAGATTAGAGGAAGCTGAAGATCAGATCAATAAATTAGAAGACAGAGTAGAAGAAAATCATTCAATCAGAGATCCAAAAAAAATAAACAATTAAAAAACAGGAGAACAGTCTAAGGGAGCTGTGGGACAACATGAAACATAACAATATTCACGTCAAAGGAGTGCCAGAGGAGGTCAAAGTAAGCAAGGGTTAGAGAACCTATTTGAAGAAATAATGGCAGAAAACTTCCCTAACCTGGTGAAGGAAAAAGTCACACAAGTTCAGGAGGCACAGAGAGTCCCAAGCAAGAAGAATCCAAAGAAGCCCACCCCAGACACATAATTAAAATGCCAAAAATTCAAGACAAAGAGAGAATCTTAAAGGCAGCAAGAGAAAAGCAACCTGTTACCTACAAAGGAGCTCCCATAAGGCTGTCAGTTGACTTCTCATCAGAAACTCTATGGGCCAGAAGGGAATGGCATGAAGTATTCAAGGAAATGCAAAACAAGGATCTTAAACCAAAACTACTCTACGCAGCAAGGCTATCATTCAAAATAGATGGTGAAATAAAGAGCTTCCCAGACCACAAAAGGCTAGAGGAGTTTATCACCACCAAACCAGCATTGCAGGAAATGTTAAGGAACTGCTATAATTAGAAGTAGAAACAGAGAGAGAAACATAGACATAAAGAGATAAAATAGCAATAGATAAGTATCTATCAATAATAACTTTAAATGTAAATGGATTAAATGCTCCAATAAAAAGACATAGGGTGGCTGAATGGATAAGAAAACATGACCGAAATATATGCTGACTACAAGAGACTGACCCCAGAACAAAGACTCACATAGGATGAGAGTGAAGGGATGGAAAATTTTCCATGCAAATGGAAATGAAAAAAAAAAAAAAGCTGGGGTAGCAATACTCATATCGGACAAAACAGACTTCAAAATGAAGACCATAATGAGAGACAAAAAGGATGACTACACAATACTAAAGTGATTGATCCAACAAGAGGATATAACCCTGATAAACATATATACACCCAATATAGAAGCACCTAAATTTATAAAAAAAAAATTTTAGAGGACTTTAAGGGAGAGATGAATAGCAAGACATTCATACTAGGGGACTTTAACACCCCACTGATTTCACTGGGTAGGTCTTCCAGACAAAAATAAAGAAGGAAATAGTGACCCTAAATGACACACTAGATCAGATGGATTTAACTGACATTTACAGGACATTTCACCCCAAAGCTTGAGACTATACATTCTTTTTAAATGCACATCAGTAGATAAGTGGATAAAAATGTTTTGGTACATTTACACCATGGAATACTATGCAGCTGTAAAAAAGAAGGATCCCTTATCCTTTGGGAACACATGGAGGGAACTGGAGAGTATTATACTAAGCGAAATAAGTCAGTCAGGAAAAGACAAGCATCACATGTTCTCACTTATATGTGGAATGTAATAAACAAAATAAACTGATGAACAAAATAGACCCAGAGACATAGAAGCATGAAAGAGACTGAAGGATCTCAGGGGGAAGGCAGGGGTGGGAGAATGGGTGGGGAGGGATTAATCAAAGAACTTATAGGCCTATGCATAACCTACTGACATTGGTATGGGGAAGGCCTGGGGTTGGGGTAGATGCAGAGTGGAGGGGATCAGTGCGGGGAAAAGGGGGACATCTGTAATACTTTCAACAATAAAGATAAATTTTTAAAAAGTATTAGAATTATATCATCACATGCCCATTATATAGATTTAATAATGATTAAATGTAGGAATATATATATATATATATAGTTTCATTTATTTACATATATACTGAAAATTTTTAAAGTAAATCAAAGGCATTTTATCATTTCACCATTAAATATTTCAAAATACATCTCTTAAAAAATGAGGCATTTTATTCATAACCATAATATCATTATGACACATTTCAAAATTGGCGCTGGTTTAAAAAAATACTTCATTCTTATAGCAGTTTTATTTCTGCAGCAAAACTGAACAGAAATTTTAAAATTTCCCATACAGCTCCTTCCCCAACTTACAGCATCCCCATCTATCAACATCTCACACCAGGGTGGTATATTTATCAAAATCGATGAACCTACATTGACACATCATTATCACCCAAAGTCCTTATTTTACATTATGGTCCACTCTCGGTGCTGTACAATCTATGGGCTTAGACAGACATATAATAATATATATCCACCATTATAGTATCAAACAGCATAGTTTCACTACCCTAAAAATTCTGTGTGCTCTGCCTATTCCCTTCTCCCTCCAATCAACCCTGGATCTTATAACTGCCTCCCTGTTTTGTCTTTTCCAGATTGTCATAGAGTTGAAGTCACTATGTAGTCTTTTCAGATTGACTTCCTTCACTCAGTAATATTCATTCAAGGTTCCTCCATGTCTTTTCATGGCTTAATAGCTCATTTATTTTTATTGCTAAAAAATATTCCATTGTCCGAGTATGCTCCAGTTTATCCATTCACCTACTGAATGACATCTTGATTGCTTCAAAGTTTTGCCAATAATGAATGAAGCTGCTACACACATTAGTATGCAGGTTTTTATGTAAACATAAGTTTTAATTCATGTGGGTAAATATCAAGGAAAGCAGTTGTAGAAGAATATGGTAAAAGTATTTCAGTTTTGCAAGAAACTGCCAAACTATCTTCCACAATGGCTGTATCAGTCTGCATCCCCACCGCCAATGAATGAGAGTTCCTGTTGCTCTACAACCTCACCAGCATTTGATGTCATCAATGTTTTGGATTTTGTCCAATTTAATAGGTAACAGCAGTAACTCATTGTTTTAATTTGCATTTCCCTAATGACATATGACATAGAGCATCTTTTAATATGCCTATTATGTTGTTCATTTTCTTGTTGAGTATAATAGTTCTTTATATATTATGGATACAATTATTTATCAAATATGTCTTTTGCGAATATTTTTTCCTAGTCTGTTAGTTTCTTCATTCTCTTGATTCTGTCTTTCACAAGCAGAAGTTTTTCATTTTAATAGTTTAGATTATCAATCATTTATTCCCTGGATTATGCCTTCAGTATTATATCTAATAGTTATTGCTATACTAAAGATTGTCTATATTTCCTGTTATCTTTAAGTGGTTTTATAGTTTTACATTTTATATATAGTCTATGAGTCATTTTGAGTTAATTTCTGTAAAAGATGTAAAATCTGTGTCTAGACTCTACCCTGCGCCCCTTTGGCACGTAGACATCCATTTGTTCAACACAATTTGTTGAAAAAGACTCTTTTTCCCATAGAATTTATTTTACTTCTTTGTTGAAAACTCAGTTGACTGTATTTGTAAGTCTATTTCTGGGCTCTCCGTTCTGTTACATTGATCTATCTTTCTACTCTTTTGCCAATACCACACTTTCTTGATTACTATAGCAGCACTAATTTCTAAATATCTTCTAATATCTTATTCATATTTGAATTTCCTCGACTGTCCCAAAAATATCCTTTGAAAAAAAATGTTGTTTTTACTTTAAATAATTTTTAATTTTTCAATTATAGTTGACATACAATGCTATATTAGTTTCAAGTGTACAACCCAGTGATTAGACATTACGTAACTTACTAAGAGCTCATCCCAATAAATTTCATACCCATCTGACACCATACATAGTTATTACAATATTATTGACTACATTCCTTATGCTGTACTTTACATCCCCATGGCTATTCTGTAACTATGATTTGTACTTCTTAATCCCTTTACCTTCTTTACCAATCCCCCCAACCCCTCTCCCATCTGACAACCGTCTGTATCTATGAGTCTGTTTCTGTTCTGCTTGTTTGTGTGTTTTGTTTCTGAGATTCCTCATAAAAGTGAAATCATATGGCATTTGTCTTCCTCTGTCTGACTTATTTCACTCATTATAATACCCTCTAGCTTCATTCATGTTGTTGCAGATGACAAGATTTCATTCTTTTTTATGGCTGAGTCATATTCCATTGTATACACGCATCATTGTCTTTGTCCACTCGTCTAACGATAGACAGGTCGCTTCCATATCTTGGCTATTGGAAATAATGCTGCGGTGAACATATGGATGCATATGTCTTTTCCATTTAGTGTTTTGAGTTGCTTCAGATAAATACCCAGAAGTGGAATTTCTGAGTCCTTCTTTGTCCCTTGTTATGTAGTCTTTAAAGTCTGTTCTTTTGCCAGTACCACACTTTAAAGTTTTAAAGTCTATTTTGTCTGGTATAACCATTGCTACCCCAGCTTTTAGTTTGTTTGTTTCCATGAAATATCTTTTTCTATTGCTTTATTTTCACTCTGTGTGTGTCTTTCTATCTGAGCTGAGTCCCTTGCAAGGAGCATATGTACGGGTCTTTGTTTCATTAATCATTCAGCCTACATGTATTTTAATTGAAGCATTTAATTTGCACTTAAAGTAATTGTTGATAGATTGTATTTATTGTCATCTTTTATTTATCTTTTTTTCTTCTTCTACTTTCGACCCCTCCTCCTCTCCTCCTCCCCTCCTCCCCCTCCTCCTTTTTGTTCTCTAAGAAGGTCTTTTGACATTACTTGTAAAACTGGTCTGGTGGTGATGAACTCCTTTAGCTTTTTCATTTCTGAGAAGCTCTTTATCTGACCTTCAAGTCTAAATGATAGCTTTGCTGAGTAGAGCAATCTTGGTTGTAGTTCTTGCTTTTTAGCACTTTGAATATTTCTTGCCAAGCCCTTCTGGCCTGCAAAGTTTCTGTTGAGAAATCAATTTTATGAGTGCTCTCTTGTAGGTAAACAACTGCTCTGTTTTTCTGCTTTTAAAATTATCTCTGTCTCTAACCTTTGGCATCTTACTTATGATGTGTCTTGGTGTGGGCCTCTTTGGATTCATATTGTTTGGGACTCTTTGTACTTCCTCAACTTGTAAGTCTATTCCTTCTCCAGGTTAGGGAAGTTTTCCATCATTATTTTTTCACGTAGGTTTTCAAATCCTTGCTCTCTTTTCCTTCCAGCACCCCTGTGATATGAATGTTAGTATGCTTGAAGTTGTCCCAGAGGCTGTTTATACTACCCTCATTTGTCTGGATTCTTTTTTCTTTTTGCTGTTGTGATTGGGTGTTTTCTGCTTTCTTATCTTCTAAATTTCTGATTAGATCTTCTGCTTTATCTACTCTACTGTTTATTCCCTGTAATGTATTCTTCATTTCTGACTGTTTTTTTTTTTATGTTTTCTATCTCCGTTTTTATGTTGTCTATCCCTTTGTTGAAGTCCTCACTAAGTTTCTCTATCCCTGGTTTCATTGAGCATCCTTATAACAAGTGTTTTGAACTCTGCATCTAGTAGATTACTTGTTTCCATTTTGTGTAGTTCTTTTTCTGGAGTTTTGTTCTGTTCTTTCATTTGGAACATGTTTTTTTGTCTCCTCATTTTGGCTGCCTCCCTGTGTTTGTTTCTATGTATTAGATAGAGCTGCTACATCTCCCAGTCTTGGTAGAGTGACCTTATGTAGAAGGTGTCCTGTAAGGTCCAGTGGCACAGCCTCCTCGATCATCCGAGCTGGGCATTCCAGGTGGGTCCCATATCCCCAATGTGGGTGTTGTAGTTGAGCCTTGATTGCTGTTGGCACATTAATGGGAAAAATTTACCCCTAGGCTGATTGGCTGTGAGTACTGGCTGTGACCACCATGGAGGAACATTGTGCAGGAACCAACCCCACAGAGCAAAACTTACTTCAGCAGGGCTCTGGTGCCCTCTGATTAGGCCCTTGAGCATGTTGCTTGTGGAGGTGGTTGACTGGAGCTTTGATATGGTCTGAAGCTGTGCACCAGTTCACTGTCTCTGGAGTCTCCAGGGAGGTGAAGGCCAAGGTCAGCCACCACCTGTGCCCTCCCTGGGGCCACCAGACATGAGCTACAGAGCATCTGCAGATGGCTGTTACTTGTGCTGGGTTTGGAGGTACCCCGGCAAGGCAAAACTGCAAACCAAGGCTGGCTGGCACTAGTGCCTGGCCTGGGGCCATGTAGCAAAAGGTACATGACATGCCGAGACCAGATGTTGCTTGTTTGAGAGATTTTAGAAAAGTCTGAAGCATGAGCCAAGAGAAGCTGTTTGTATGGAAAAGCCACTGGAAACAGCTTAGGTTGGGCCTACAATTTGGGTGGGGCAAGGTCTCTGGGAATTACTAGGGTGGGGCAAACAGTGTTAACCAGGTTGATGGAGTCTTAGATAAGGCACACACCTGTGGGCTTTGGGGAGGGGAAAGCTCTGAAAACCCGACAATGGCTTCTGCCAGTACTTCAGTCTGAGAAAAAGCTACCCCTCCAGACCCCACCCTGATCCCAGACAATTTATTTCCTGCCCGTATGCCCATGACACCTTTGAAGCCACTGCTCAAAATGAGTGAGTCTAAGCTCATGCATGGGCCCTTTAAGGGGAACACCTGGGACTTCAGCAGCTTCTGTCTCACTCAGCCTCAATCTGCACTGGTTTTTACAGCCAGAAGTTATGGGGACTTCTCTTCCTGATGCTGGAACCTGGGCTGGGTCCCTGATGTGGTTCTGAAACCCCTCACTCTTCCAAAGCCAAGACAGCCTATCCAGTTTTTATCTGCCACATATGACTATGGGACCAGCCCATTCTGTGTCTTACCCCCCTCCTACCAGTCTGGATGTGGCTTCTTCCTTAATCCTTAGTTGTAGGACTTCTGTTCATCTAGATTTCAGGTGGTTCTGAATTATTGTAGTTCTGTAATTTAGCTGTAATTTTTATGTGGTTGTGGGAGCATTTACCTACACCCCCATCTTGCCTGGAACTTCGGGAAAATATTTTATTGATTTTTCTTAAAATAATTTATTAATGAGCAAACTTTAAGAAACTAAACATGAAAGCTAACAATGGAAAAATGACTATACATTCCAAAATTGTCCTGAAAATGTGTCATTATCTATAACTGAGACCTAAAGATAAATCAAATAAGCCTATTCTTCCATGTAGTTAGTTCTCAATGAAATAATTTTACCATGTCGGTGATAATTTTTAAAAAGCAGTTTGATTTGAGTAAAAGCTAATCAGGATCTCCTATTTTTGCAGCTTCCTATCGATTAATTGTGAAATAGGCTTTGTCATCTCATGTATGATTAGTACATTACAAAAGTATATGGAAAGCAACCATTCATGTTCTTAGCAAAATATTTTCTAAGCCATAATATCTCCAAGATTTCTATGAGAATTTAATGACTTATCATACATAAAGTACTTACAACAATGCCTGACATGTAGTAAATACCGTAGAAGTATTATCTAAATTACAAGACAGGAAAAGGTCTCAAGTTTAATGTGAATAACAATGTCCTAGAGGGTTTGTATTAAATGTATGCATACTGGGGCCCTAATCACAGAGATTATGAGACAGTCTGTGTTGGTACCCAGGAATATGCATTCTAATTAGCATCTCCAGTATCCTGAGAGATGTGGATGGGCCACATTTAAACGAGCTGTGACATTAGGTTTTATCTGAAAAACACCAGAGATAATAAAAAGCGAGACTTGTTGTGTCATAAAAACAAAACACAGTATGAAGAAGGTAAACCCTCAGCCAAATAACAAGGAAGTCAGTTAACAAACAGTCTTAAAGGGCCCCATGTGTAAAACTGTGAAATACTAGGAAACAGAGGAGGGGAACAAAGACACAAAATACAGAATCCTGTGTGCTTGTGTGTGTGTGTGTGTTCACGCATGCACACACGCACATGCAAACAAGGTAACCCCGTCCTTTATAGTCTGCCACTCTACAGGGATCCCAAGGCACAGGCCTTTGAAAATTTTAGTAACCATACAGAGCAAAGGGGCAATGAAAAATAATCATGTCAAAGGTAAACTTTTATTCTTCCAATAAACCACACAATGAGATTTCTCTTGAGACAAGTTTTGAAGAAAATGCGATTTGCCATCTTCTGAGTGTAATATCTACTTGGAACTGAGAAGTTGGTTTTTTAAAATAATAATAATAATATTTCAGGGTCTATGCTTTTAACCTCCATTCATAAAAATTGCAGTACAGTAGAGAATAGTATCTTTTTATAGAATGTTTTTCAAAATTAATGAGTGAGATAAATTGATATTTAATTGACTAAACATATATAGGTATGGATGTGTAGTTACATATTTTTTCTATTAGTAATGAATTTGAACATGTTTCATAGAAAATGTACACTATTTGTTCACGTAGAAGAAATACAAAACAGAAAAATCTCAAGGAAATCGCCCAATATTAAGGGATTTAAATGTGAAGCTGTGAAGAGTTATTCATACTAAATGGAAGAAATAATTTATATAAAAACTAAATGAAAAGCATGTATTTAAAGCAATATTGTTTCCAGGCATTTGTCACATAAACTTTCTCAACAATTTCTCAGAAGCTACTGCTTTCTGTTGACGACTGTTTAATCTTTGCTCTAATTATCTTTGGTTATAGATCATATCCTTGATTTTGTCACCAAATCACTGAATGACCTTGAGATAGTTTCCTTCAAATGCCTCAGTTTCTCTCTTTATGGACTGAGGGTAGTAATCCTTAATACCTTCATACTTCACTGAAGTATTTCAGAGATTAATGAGTCAAGAAAGCTTTGAGCTGTTTGGATCAAAGGCACTGTATAACTACAAAGAATTGTTATTATTTACCAGTAGCTCCTTTTTATTGTGCCACTAATGAGCATTGTGGTCAGTAATAACTTATTAGAGAGAAAAATGGGAGGTAAAAGTTAAAAAGGCTGTGTCTCTCCATGTTCGGATATACTTCTTGTTAATATTAATTGGTGTTATGCAGACATATTGAAAATGGGGCTTCCTGTAGTCTAACAGTTGTTTGTGGACAAGTTTTCATAAATATACCTACCCAACGTCATGCATTTAGAGGACTGAGCATACTCGGAACTTTCCTTGGATTTGTGCAAAGCCTACACAGGACTCACATTTCAGCAGACTTAGTAGACAGGACACAGCATTAAAATGTTCTCATTAATATTATTTTCTCATGTGGCTCTTTTTTTTTTTTTTCTAATTTTAATAATCCTTAAGCAATTTTACTGATCTCTGTCTCTCTCACATCACATCGCACACATGAGCATGCACACACACACACATTTCACCTCATATTTGGGGGGAATGAAGTAATTCAAATTTTCACTTAGAGAAGTTAAGAACCAAATCATTGGATTTGCTGGACATTTCCAATTAAATAAACATAAATTTCTTTTCTTTTCTTTCTGAAACTATGTTCCATTGTACCTTTCTATATTCCAACACATTAAACACGCAGTGGGAGATCTAAATAGCAAAAGTGGTACCTATTTGGCACATGTTTGAAAAGACTTCATCCTTTCCAGATTGATAGATGGCACAGAATCGTTATGGTACAAATCAGATTTTCAGATTTCAAATGATTGAAGGAAAGTTTATAAATATTAGCAATAGAATAAGCAAGTCTATTTTACTTTGTCCCTCCTAAAAGTGCATGTCAAAATCTACTTCCAGGAATATTTAGAAGCACTTTGGGTCTCCGATAGGCAAGAAAGAGTACAACTCCTCAGAGCCTTGGCAGTCCAGCTGTCTCGGAGCGGTGCTCTTTCTCAGCCTCAGGCCACCTTCCTGTTCAAAGCTCTATCCTAAAATAAACGGAGCACTCAGCCACTAGAAGCACTTCAGCTGAAACGTTTGTGAAACTAGAACATTCCTCAGTACTCAGGGTAAATGAATTTTTCATGAGCTAAGATCTATATAGAAAAGTTTTTATGAAAATCTAGCATTCTTTAAGGAAGACTCCTATAGACTGAACTGTGTTTCTGAAAAAATTGTATGTTTAAAAGTCCTAATGTCCAATGGGACAATGGTTGGAGATGGGGCCTTCGGGAGATAACTGCGTTTAGAAGTCATGAGGGTAGGGCCTGCTTGATGAGAAGGTGACTATCTATAAACCAGGAAGAGGGTTCCCCCCAGAAAACAATCACATTGGAACCCTGGTCTTAAACTTTCAGCCTCCATTTGTGTTGAAGATTACAAAGAGCAACACCAACAACACTATAATGGTCACACTGTGGCTCACTTTGCTTAGTCTTAACATAGGAAATTTCTAATTGGATTCATGACCTTATAAAGATATGTTAGGGGGTGTAACGTTCATATTTTTCTACAACTATTCACTTATCTGTTATGTCTCAAATGCCTGTTCAATAAATATCTAATTAGCAAATATTAAACTCCTGGCTGGTGGGTAGAAAGACATTCAGACAGGACAGAGTTCCTGACCAAGGAGTGCAGAGCAGGATTGAGATGTGTCACTTACTCAGATAACGGAAGAGTGAACGCTTGGGCTTCCTAAAGGAAACAAGAGCAGGTGTGACTTGCTAGATACTGTGATGAACACATGCTTTTCTATTTAATGTGGTGTATATTTGAAGAATGACAGTCCTTTTTTTTTTTTTTAAGGTGGGGAAGTATGTAAGGCATGAATTCAATGATAGGTAGCGTGAAAATGTTAATCAAAATTTTAAATGCTCTGTATATTCAAAAACAAAGGAATTATTATTTTGTAATTTATTCTTTTTTGGACATTTCATTTTTTTTTACCAGTTTAACTTCAAGGAATGCCACTGAGTCTTCAAGCTATTGTAAACATGTCTTGATTTTGTTTTTCTTGCTTTTACAAAACACAAGATAAAATCGTTATCCCTGACCTCATAAAATACTTTGGTCCATTGTCTACTGAGTAAACTGAAGGAGGTCAAAAGCTCTGAATTGGCCTGGAATGTCACTCCCTCTAAAAGGTAAGGTGCCAGATGAATGAGAGAAATTTTATGTTAAGAAGTCATATTCTTTGAATACTGTACACTGCCATTAACACTATGTTGTGGTTTAGAATGTCTAAGTTTGAATCCGGACTTAGAAACTTAGTTGTAAAAACTTTCCCAAGTTACTCAGCCTTTCTGTGCCTCACATTGCTCATCTATAAAATGGGGATATTAATACTGTCTTTTCAAGGCAGTTGTGAGGTTAAATTATGCCAAGTGCTTAGAACAGTATTGGTAGGTATGAAATGAATGTTAGCTATTGCATTATTAAAGAACCCTTTTCTGATTTGGATGCCTTTTATTTCATTTTCTTACCTAATGGCCCTGGCTAGGACTTCCAGGACATTGTTGAGTAGAAGCGGCAAGCGCGGGCATCCTATATTGGGTGAGTAAAAAAATAGAAGCTAAATCAGGAGGGAAGATGGCGGCCCTGTGAGCAGCAGCAGAGGCCCCGCTCCCAGCCACGGACTCGATTTCCTCCTAAAATCCCACGGAGCCAGCTTGGAAAAACCAGAGAAACATACCTGAGTGGACGGAGTGCGAGTGGGGAGCCCTGAAGAAACAGCACAGAGTCCGGTAACCGAGGGGGGCGTTGGAAGGGGGAGCCCCCCTGAAGCCTGTGCTGGGCGCCGAGCCCCGAGGCTTGGAGGCTGCAAAGCTTCCTCCCCTCGGGAGTGCGGACCGGCCTCCAAAAGCGGGGACCCCACACCCGGAGCGACGAGAGAAAGGAGCGCCCCGCATACGGGGCAGAGGGGCTCAGGGGAGCGGTGAGTCCCGGGGGGATCGGCGCCTTCCTGGGAAACAGAGCCTCTAATGGCGGCCTCGACTGGTGGCTAACGCTCAGTGGGCTGACCATAGGAAAGGCTGTCCCAAAGCGTGTCACCCGAGGAGGGAGGGACCAGAGGTCGGCACTGCGCAGCCGCACACAAGGACCCTCAGCCTCCCTGTGGGGCAGTGTGTTGAGCCCCAGAAAGGACTGAATCTGCGTGGCGTTGGGGAGGGAAGGAGCCCTCCCGCCCTGAGCTCCGGGTGCGGAGAGGCTGGGGTCTGTGACCGGCCCTGAGGGTGCCTTGGTGCTGCATGAAGCCACCCCGGCTTTGCTGAGACCAGCGGTGCGGGGGGCTGCGGGGAGCTGACTTTGGGTCCCCTCCCGCTGGGGGCCTTGGCGCACGGGGACGGGACCTTGCAGGGCGAACTTTCTGCCTGTGTGTTGCTTTGTGCGTTTGGGAGTCTGATGGGGGAACTGGCCCCCACCTTCCCGGCGTGCACTGGGGGACAGACCAGCGGAGGCTGGGATTGGCATCTGCGCAGTAGACGGTCTGAGGGGCAGGCCTGGTGCGACCAGCCAACCAGAGCTGAGCAGGGAGGCGGGAGCCCGCGGGCCTCTCCTGCAGCCGGGAGCACCGCCCCCAACAGGAAAGGGATGGGTCCCCCTCACTGAAGCCCCAGACACCCCGCAGGGCACAGTCCTGAGGAGGAAGGGAGAGCAGCTCACTGGAGGACTTTACAAAAATAAGACTCTCAGGGACTGCTGTTTGGGAACTAGAGGAAATGCTGAAAACGCCTGCTGGGGGCTGGGCAGGCTAAGGGCCCACCAGAATGTGTTTTTAATCGAACGCACTGAGCCCAGGCTGCGGAAACGGCCCATACAGAAAAGGCAACAGGCTGAAATCAATCTTACGCTGCAGCAGGCCAGAGCATGGGGAACTAGAATCAGAGCACAGGGGAGGGACTGAGGAGCTGGCAGTGGAGCAGAGACTAACCCCCGCAGAGTGAGCGCCTGACAGCGACACCTCTAAGGGGAGTGACACCCTGAGCTACACTAGCCACCCTGCACCCTAAAGACTCTACAGAAGACTCTGGAGCAAGTCCAGGCAACTACATGGCTGCAAAATAGTTGACAAGAGGGGGTGGTCCACAGAGAGCCTCAGATCAACCATCTACCTAAGGACACCTGAGCGAAACCTGGAAGGCTCCTCACATTGGCTGATACACAAGCACCTCCCAGGAGAACTGAAATCAGCCCACAAAACAGTGACCCTCAGACAACACAAGGTGCCCAGAAGAAACTCACCTGATTGACTACCTTTTTTTCTTCTGTTTTTTTTTGTTTTTTTTGGTTTTGGTTTTAGTTTTTTTGGTTTTGGGGTTTTTTTGTTTGTTTTTTGTTTGTGGGTTTGTTTATTTTTTCTCTTTTTTCCTTAGAAAGAAGAGAGAGGGGAGAAATTTTGTTTTTCCTTCTTTTTTAAATTTTATAATAATTTTTTTTAAACATTTTTTAACTAATTTTTTTTTTCTCTTTTTCATAAAAGAATTTTGTCTTGCTTAGCTTGTTTTTAGTTTTGTTTTCATTATTTGTTTTCTTTTGTTTTATCCTAGCTTCTAATATCAAAACTTTCTTGATATCCCTGCTTAACGACTGGGACTTTACCATTATAAACAAGTTTATAGCTTTCCTCTATAGTTTCCCCCAAATCTCTTACCAGACTTCCTCCCTGCCCAGGCTTTATCTCTTTCTCTCCTCTAGATCCATTGCCATAACTTTTTTTTATTTTTACTTTTTCTTTTTCTACTTTTCTTTCTTCTTTTGTTATTCTCCCTTCTGTCTTCCTGTCTTTTTGTTCAATTGTTAGTTTCTCTTATTCTCTTCATTGTATTTTTGTTTTCTCATTTTCAGTTATTATCCTATTCCTATTCTCTCCCTTGATTTTTTGCTGGCCCTTCTTTCAGAACCTTTTCTCTGCTTCTGTTATCTCCCAGTAGCTTCTCTATTTTTTACATTTTAGTTTATTATTATTTTCTAAATTTTCACCAGTATTAACAACAATATACATCTCTCTCTAAGCGTTACTTTTCTTCCTCTCTTTCTTCTTTTTAAGCATTTGTGTGTGTGTATGTGTGTTCTCCCTTCACTCTCCCAGTTCCATTTTCACATGGGTTGTTTTCATTGTGACTATCAAGATATTTTGTAAGATACCTCTTGTTTCCTGGAAGTTGTGTATTGACCTGCCTTGACAACACCCAAAAAACAGCTTACATGACAAGGTTGGGGCTGAGACACAGTTAGCCAACCTGAGAGGAGGGTCCTCCCAAGAACTGATCAACGACAATCTAGACCCAACCACAACAGAACATAAAGAAACCACAAAAAGGACACCCACAAGAGGGACACACCTAGAGCAAAGAACTCAGAAGTATAAGGAAAACACACCTCTGGGCTCCACTGGACCCACAAGACAAAATCCCATCCCACAACACTGGGAGACAGCAAATATACCTAGTATATAGATACAAACACTAAAACCTACCAAAATGGGGGACAAAGAAACAACCCCCAAATTAAAGAAAAGGAAAAATCGCCAGAAAAATACTTTGATGAGATGGAGTTAAGCAAGTTATCAGAAACGGAGTTCAGAGTATGGATGATAAAGATGTTCAAGGAACTTAAGAAGACACTAGATGATAAGATCGAGACCCTTAGTGAAAACATGAAAAAAGAGATACATACCATAAACAAAACTCAGAGATAAAGAATGCTGTATCTGATATCAAGAATGCACTGGAAGGAAATAAAAGCAGGCTCAATGAAGCAGAGGATAGAATAAGTGACTTAGAAGACAAGGTAGAAAAAAATCACACAATCAGAGCAGCAGAAAGAAAAAACACTTAAAAAGCATAAGGACAGTCTAAGGGAGCTTGGGTACAACATAAAGTGAAACAACATTCGCATTATATGAGTACCAGAGGGGGAGGAAAGAGAGCAAGGGATAGAGAACTTGGTGGAGGAAATAATGATAGAAAACTTCCCTAGGCTGGTGAAGGAGAAAGCCACACAAGTTCAGGAAGCACAGAGGGTTCCAAACAAGAGGGACCCAAAGAGACCCACTCCAAGACACATCATAATTAAAATGGCAAATGTCAAGGACAAAGAGAAAACATTAAGGGCTGCAAGAGAGAGACAGCAGTGACCTACAAGAGAACCCCCATAAGGCTGACAGCTGATTTCTCAACAGAGACTCTTCAGGCCAGAAGGGAGTGGCATGAAGTTCTCCAAGTAATGAAAAGCAAGAACATGCAACCAAGATTGCTTTATCCAGCAAGGCTATCATTTAAAATGGAAGGTGAAATAAAGAGCTTCCCAGACAAAAAAAAAGGCTAAAGGAGTTCACTAAACCAGCATTACAAGAAATGCTAAAAGGACTGCTCTAAGAAAAAGAAAGAATAATAAGAGAAAGTTACATCAGCATAAAGGGGGAAAATGGCATTAAATAAGTTGATATCAATAGTAACCTTAAATGTAAACAGATTAAATGGTCCAATCAAAAGGCAAAGGGAAGCTGAATGGATAAGAAAACAGGACCCAAATATATGCTGTCTACAAGAGACCCACCTGAGAGCAAAAGACTCACACAGGCTGAGTGAAGGGATGGAGTAAAATATTCCATGCAAATGGAAAGGAAAAGAAAGCTGGAGTAGCAATTCTTATTTCTGACAAAACAGACTTCAAAATAAAGACCATAGCAAGAGACAAAGATGGTCACTACATATTACTAAAGGGGATCAATCCAACAGGAGGAAATAACCCTTATAAACATTTATGCACCCAATATAGGAGCACCTAAATGTATAAAAATTTCTTGGAGGACTTTAAAGGGGAGATTGACAGCAACACAATCATAGTGGGGGACTTTAACACCCCACTGTCAGCATTGGACAGATCATCAAGACAAAAAATCAACTGGGAAATGCAGACCTTAAATGAATCACTAGACCTAATGGATTTAATTGGCATTTACAGAACATTTCACCCCAAAGCAGCAGAATACACATTTTTCTCAAGTGCACCTGGAACATTCTCAAGAATAGACCACATGTTAGGGCACAAGGCAAGTCTCTACAAATATAAGAAGATTGAAATCATATCAAGCATCTTCTCAGATCACAATGCCATGAAACTAGAAATCAACCACTATAAAAAAACTCAAAAATATTCAAACACGTGGAGGCTAAATAGCATGTTATTAAACAATGAATGGGTTACTAATGAGATCAAGGAAGAAATCAAATGCTTCATGGAAAGTAATGAAAATGAACAGACAACAACCCAAATCTATGGGACACAGCAAAAGCAGTCCTGAGAGAAAAATTCATAGCATTACAGGCTTATCTCAAGAAACAAGAAAAAGATCTAATGAACCATCTAACACAACAACTAAAAGAACTAGAACGAGAACAGCAAGAAAAGCCACGAGGAAGTAGAAGGAAGGAAATAATAAAAATCAGAACAGAAATTAATGACATAGAGACTAAAAACACAATACAAAAAAATCAATGAAACTAAGAGCTCGTTCTTTTAAAAGGTAAATAAGATTGATGCACTTTTAGCCAGACTCACTAAGAAACAAAGAGAGAGGACCTAAATAAATAAAATCAGAAATGAAAGAGGCGATATAACAACTGACCCAACAGAAATACAAAGGATTGTAAGAAAATACTATGATGAGCAACTATATGCCAACAAATTGGACAACCTGGGGGAAATGGACAAATTCCTAGAAGCATACAACTTTCCAAAGCTGAATCAAGAAGAGGCAGAAAACCTGAATAGACTGAATGAAATTGAAGCAGTAATCAAAAAACTCCCAGCAAACAAAAGTCCTGGACCAGATGGATTTACAGGCGAGTTTCACCAAGCATTCAAAGAAGAATTAACACCTATTCTATTAAAACTATTCCAGAAAACTCAAGAGGAGGGAAAACTCCCAAGCTCTTTTTATGAGGCCAGCATCATCCTAATCCCAAAACCAGATAAAGATGCTACAAAGAAAGAAAATGACAGGCCAATATCCCTGATGAACATAGATGCTAAAATCCTCACTAAAATACTAGCAAACTGGATCCAGCAATACATTAAAAAGATCATACATCATGACCAAGTGGGATTTATTCTGGGAATGCAAGGCTGGTACAACATCCACAAATCAATAAATGTGATACAGCACATAAACAAAATGAAGGACAAAAATCATATGATCATATAAATAGACGCAGAAAAAGCATTCGACAAAATCAAGCACCCATTTCTGATAAAAACTCTCAGCAAAGTGGGAATAGAGGTAGCATACCTCAACATAATAAAGGCCATATACAACAGACCTACAGCCAACATCATACTCAATGGTCAAAAACTAAAACCATTTCCATTAAAAACAGAAACAAGACAGGGATGTCCACTTTCACCATTCATTCAACACAGTACTGGGAGTCTTCACCATAGCCATCAGACAGGAAGAAAATATAAAATATAAAATATAAATTGGAAAGGAGGAAGTAAAACTGTCATTATTTGCAGATGACATAATATTGTACATAGAAAACCCTAAAGACTCCATCAAAGTACTACTAGATTTGATAAACGAATTTGGCAAGGTAGCTGGATACAAAATCAACATCCGGAAATCAATGGCATTCTTATACATTAACAATGAACTTTCAGAGAGAGAAACTAAAAAAGCAATACCATTTACCATTGCAACTAAAAAAATAAGATACCTAGGAACAAACTTAACCAAGGATGTAAAAGACCTGTACTTGGAAAACTACGTGACACTGAAGAAAGAAATAGAGGAAGATATAAACAAGTGGAAGAATATACCATGCTCATGGATTGGAAGAATTAATATCATTAAAATGTCCATCCCAAAGCAATTTATAAATTCAATGCAATTCCTATGAAAATACCAACAGCATATTTCACAGACCTAGAACAAACATTTTGAAAATTTATATGGAACCAAAAAGGACCCTGAATTGCTGCAGCCATCTTGAGAAAAAAGATGAGAGTGGGAGGGATCACATTACCTGACTTCAAACTGTATTACAAAGCCATTGTAATCAAAACGGCCTGGTATTGGTACAACAACAGGCATATAGATCAATGGAACAGAACAGAGACCCCAGAAATAGACACAAGCCATTATGGTCAGTTCATATTTGACAAAGGAGGCAAGAGTATCCAATGGAGTAAAAACAGTCCCTTCAATAAGTGGTGCTGGGAAAATTGGACAGATACATGCAAAAAAATGAAACTAAACCACCAACTTTCACCATACACAAAAATAAACTTAAAATGGATAAAAGACTTCAATGTAAGTCACGAAACCATAAAAATCCTGGAAGAAAACATAGGCAATAAAGTCACAGACATCCCACGTAGTGGACTTTTCACTGATACATCTCCTAGGGCAAGAGAAACAGAAGAAAAAATAAACATATGGGACTACATCAAACTAAAAAGCTTCTGTACAGCAAAAGAAAACAGCCTCAAAGTACAAAGGAACCCCAAGGTCTGGGAAAACATATTTGCCAAGGATATACCTGATAAGGGGCTAATTTCCAAAGTGTACAAAGAACTCATAGTGCTCAGCAAGAGGAAGACAAACAACCCAATTAAGAAATGGGCAAAGGACTTGAATAGATGCTTCTCCAAAGAGGACATACGGATGGCCAAGAGACACATGAGAAAATGCTCAGCGTCAATAATCATCAGTTTATCTTTTATACTGTGAAGATATAAGAAATATCAGCCACGTATCTTTAAAGAGTCCATGTACCCATTCTCGAAAGCCTGGGCTAAATTGAAATGCCTACAATGGCACCACGTGGCACCAAAAAGTGGAAATGCTGAACTGTTAATGTATCAGAACACATCTGAAAATCACGGTTAAAAGGCAGAGCCATGCACCCTTTCTCACCTCACTGTCTTTTGAGAGCCTTGTCTTGATAGAAATGTGAGCCTTGTAAAAACACCAGTGAAGAGGCATAACCTAGCTTAGGGGAGGCCCTGCCTTTGAGCTGTATTGGTTGCCTACTGCTGCAGAACAAATTCCCACACACTTGGTGGCTTGAAACTGAAAGTTATTGTCTCACGGTTCTGGGGGCAGGAGGTCTGATAAGGGTTGATTCCCTCATGAGGCTCTAGGGGACAATCATCCTGCCTCTCTTTTAGCTTCTGGTTCCTTGGCAATCCTTTGCTTGTAAAGGGAGCACTCCGATCTTTGCCTGTCTTCACATGGCCTTCCCCACAGTGTGTCTCTGTGTTTTAAATATCTTTTTGTCCTTTCTCTTATAAGAACACTAGTCATTGGATTTAGGGGCCACCCTATATTCAGGATGATATCACCTGGAGATACTTAGCTTAATTACACCTGCAAAGACCCTATTTCCAAATAAAGTCACAGTCGCTGGTATCAGTGGTTAGGACTTGAATGTATCCTTTTGGTGAACACAATTCAACCCACGACAGGAGCCATCAAGGCACCTGTTAGGAAAGTCTATACTTGAGAAAGCTCCAAGTAGTTGTAAACTTAATGTGCTCAGGATATTCAGATCTAAGTGTCACAAATGAAGAAAATAAATTCTGTTATGAAATGTCCACAGTCCAAGTTAGAGAACACCTCCCTAAACTAAGCCATTCTCCTCACTTCTAAAACAGAAAATAATACTTCCACTCCTGACCTGTTACTATAAAACACATCACTGAGGACAGTCTGTTGCACAAAGTGATATTTTTCCTCTGTAGCCTGAACCAGATAACCTTTCACATAAAACCACATATGCACATGCACATGTACACAGACACACACACACACCTGGAGCTAAACATGGGATCCGTTTATTTTTATTTGAGGTAGGTAAGGTGGCTACACAGAAGAACACTGTTCCTCTCTGTGAGGGGTCTCAGCACATTATGCTCCTTTACACACAGACAGAAAGGACAGATGAAAGAAAAGAAAGAGCATTTCTGAAGCCAACACAATTCATGGGCTAAAACTCCCTTCTGTGGCTCCAGTCACAGCAGAGAAAATGTACAAGTTCAGTTCCCTGAATGGTGATGTCACAAATATGAGGTGGTTCACCTATCACTACAGGGCCATGCAAACAGCAGTTTCTGAATGTTATCCAAAAAGTATATGCTGGCTACAGGTTCCATTATGACTTCTTCATAATATGCTAGAAGTTAGTACTGTAACACAAAATAGAACCAGATGAAGGGAAACTAAATTGTTCAAGGGCCAGGAGTGATATTGATAAGTAGTATAAGTTCTACACAGTAAAATGCATACGAAAAATAAGAGCAAGGACTCGGGGAAGTCATGAATTATGTGTGCTAAGGAGGTGAGTGTTTGTAAGTAAAATCAGTAAGCAATATGTAGGACTGACATTTTAACTTGCTATTTTAAAAAACATTATATTTTGTTCCTTAGATTTCACATATAAGTGAGATCATGTGATTTTTGTCTTTCTCTGACATAATACTCTCCAGGTTCATCCATGCTGTCCCAAAGGAGAAGAGATCCTTCTTTTTTACAGCTGCGTAGTATTCCAAGACAGGACTACAGACACAGAAGCATGAAGCAGACTGACAGGAGGGTAGAAAGTTACTTACCAAAGAACTTATGAGCATATATGCACAGCTCATGGGCACAGACAAGAGACAGATGAAGGCCTGGGGTGGGGTAGGGTGGGAGACAGGTCGAGGGCAAAGGGTGAAAATGAGGGACATCTGTAATACTCTAAACAATAAAATAAATTTTAAAAAATAAAATAAAATAACCAAAAAAAATTATATTACATTTCTTGATATATATTTTAATGCTGACCTGTTTTAATGAAGAACTTCCACGCCAAATTATGTCTTTCTGAGCATATCTTTTAAACTCCTCACTGTAGGCAGAGGTGGCTTCACTGTCCCCTTTGTGGAGCTCAGGACTCTTCCTGGAACTCATCGGCTCTTCAGAACCCAAAGGCCCCTTCTCGATGCTCTCATCTATTTACCCCAAGAAGATCACACGTCATTCCACTCACTCTTTGTCACATTAACATGGGCTAAACAAACAATAATCTAAGCACTTTTTTTTTACATGGAATAAAGTTTGGCTTTTCATGATCTACAATTGAACAAATTATTTTCAATGTGCTGGGAAATCACTAAAGCCCAGAGCAAGTTTTAAGAGTAAAACAACCACAACCCCAAAACCTTTGTCCAACCCATCATGTTCACAGAGTGAGCCAAGTGCCACCATGCATTAAAGCCTTCTCGCCACTTATCAAATGCATCCTGAAGTGCGGACACTGCGTTAACATTACATGCTGTTTATTTCAGCATCTTACCACCTCCTTGCTGTTTCGCTGAAACCAGCTGGGTAGATGGATATAGGGTTAGGAGAAGCCAGAGCTCTTGGGTTCATTTCCCAAGTTAGAATCCCCAAGAACAGTTCGTGAGCTCTGCACACACACAGGCACTTTATTTGTCCAGCCTTGTTTATTTGCATAGAAATGCCAGCATTTATGTAAATGGTATGTGTACTTTACCTCTCTATCATCTGAAAACACTATCATCTACAAAATGTAACTATTCATCTGGCTGGATGCATGCTGTAAACATAAAATAATCCTCTCTCTTCCAGTCTCTAAAAAAATCCCAGAAGGTAAAAACGTGGAATTTTCCAGGCCTCCAATGTTAGAATTTTAATGAGAACCTTCACACTTTTAACGCATGGGAGAGAGCTTCCTTCTCAGGAGGGAAGCTGGTGGGTCCTGGGAAAAACGGGGGGCTGTGGTATCTAGAGGGCTGCTGGCTTCCTCCTTTGTTCACTGGGATGCTGTACTACCTTGCATAGGTCTTTAAACTTTCCAGGTCTCACTTATATCCTCACGTATAAAATAGCTGGTGAAGTGCTTGACAATCCTTTAAGCTCCGTAAGATGTTTGTAAACCCATATATGATTTTAGAAGACCCATTAGGTGCTACCTGTAAATGTGCAGTTGGTGGTTTCAAGCAATCCAAGGTGCAAAGAGTTGTCAGAATGGAAGGGGCATAATAGGTATGAAAGTGCATTGCTCAATGTCTAGCACAAAAAATGAATTAAAATGTACATTTGCTGACTCAAAAGTTAGACTAAACATGTAGAGGCCTGATAGATTTAAACATAAGCATTTGTGATATTTAATTTTATGTGTCAGCTTGGCCAGGCTATGGTATCCAGTTATTTGTTCGAGCAACAATCAAGATGTTGCCATGAGGGTAATTTTTAGATGTGATTAACATTTAAATAAATAGGCTTTGAGTAGAATAGATTGTTCCTCATAATATGTGTGTGGGGGAGGAAAGGAGGGGGTTCATGCAATCAGAGTAAAAACTGAGGTTTCCAGATAAAGACAGCATTCGATCTCAAGACTGTAACACAGGGAATCTGGCCCGAGTGCTCTACCTGCTGCCCTGCCCTGTGGATTTTGGACTCAAGGATGTAACCTTCACTCTACTGAGTTTCCATCCTGCTGTCCTGCAGAATTCAGATTCAAGACTACAGTTTCAGGTCCTGCCTTAATCTGCAGCCTGTCAGTCTTCCCTGGTATTTCAGACTTGTGAGCCAATTCCTTAAAATAAATCTCTCTCTTTCTATTGGTTCAATTGGATTCTGCTTCTCTGGAGAATCCTGAATAATATAACATTTGAATTGGAATCCTTCAAGATGAGAGGTCACGCTGGCTTCAAAAATGAGTTTGTGTGGTTTATAAAGATAAAAAGAAATACAACGTTGGGTACACAAATTGATAGAAAAAAAAGTAAAGGGGTGTGAGTGGGTAAGAAAGGCAGCAAGAAAAATTTTAAGGGATGCCATTCTGTAGGTGGGGATGAAAATTTTAACCTAAACTTTAGGGGTGTTAGAAGGGTTAAATAAGTTAATATTTACCTCATTTAGAGCAGTACTTAGGACAGTGTCAGGCACCTAGTAAGCGTTCAATAAATGTTTCACTGGTATTAACATTTTCATCATCAATCATCCTCATTCTATATATGTGATTATCATATCTGCTCGTGTAATATTTAATAATTTATTCTCCATAACTATTCCATTGTAGAAGGTATTATATGTTTCCTTGACAGAAATGGTAAAGAAGGTTAAGAAATTAAAAGTTAAGACAAACTCTTTTTTTTCTTTTAAATATATTTTTATTGAATTCAAAGAGAGGGAAAGAGAGAGAGAAAAAAAAACATCAATGATGAGTCATTGATCGGCTGCCTCCTGCACGCCCCCTACTGGGGATCAAGCCCACAAACCCGGGCATGTGCCCTGACCGGGAATCGAACCTCGATCTCCTGGGTCCTAGGTCAGTGCTCAACTGCTGAGCCACTCCTGGCCGGGCAAGACAAAGTCTTTATAAAAGAGTGGCATATAACCTCAAATTCATTAATCCAAATATGCCATACCATTATAGGAATCCTGAGGAAGTAAATCTGTTAAATCTTTTTTGCTTTTTTTGGTTTTAAATTCTATGCAATTATAGGAAATTGGGCCATAATTACTTTTTCCCCAAGCTTAGCTATATTTACATATTTGCAACCATAAAAAACACACATAGGTCATCAATGAATAGCTATATTTAAGAGACCGATTAGCATTTGCAAAAACCATCTCAATGAATTTATAAGTAATGATAATATAAAAGATTGAAAATAGCTGGTCTCTTACCTTGAACTCCTCCACGTCCATTCTCTTCAAACATCCTCATTAATCGATCATCATAGAGAATTCTATTATCAACTTGTAGGGGTGCTGAAAGAGCATATTTATGATAACTTTCTCATCTGTTAATTTATAGACATGCAATGTAATTACAAAAAATTATTAATCACCATGGCTCTTTAGGTTTATTATAGGTCACATATACAAATTCTATTCAATATGCTGCCTTGCTCTGGAAGAAAAAACTTCTGTAAATCAATGGTAACTGAAACGATGATGCTTGAAATGTTTATCAAAGGGTATTTACAATAGGATACTTCTTCTATCAAAAGGACCACATCTAATACATAAGCATCATTTCAGAAAAATCCATTATGATTTGTCAAATCATACAATAGAAAATGTAAGCATGTGATCAAAATAAATGAGTGTTTTCCATTAGCTACTCTATATGTCATATTTTTTGTTACTTATGTGTAAAAAACACTGAACTTAGGTGTTCTCAGGTTCCTTTATATATGCTGTTGCAACATAATAGAAAATGCAAGGGCTACTTAGTTCTTTCATGAATTTGAAGCAACAAGGTTATGCCTTTACAAAAAAATGTAATAAATAATCATAAAAACATGTTTCTGGAAGAGTTAAAGGGTCATCTAGGTGCATCTCCTGCCACTAGAACCAAACATAAATGATGGCAAGTTGCATGGCCACCACTGTCTTAGAATTAGACAAAGCTGAAACAAAATGAAGAGAGATGGGGCAAGCAGACCTTGGGGTGTCCCTCAAATCCTGTCACACAAAATGTCAGGTGCTGCATCTTTGCAGAGGCTGGTCTCCTGAGGCCCATCCCAGCAGCACTGCTATTATGTCTGCAGCCTTCGACCCTATGCCATAGTTGTGGAAAGATATTTTGTGCTAATTAGCACTGCCTAGTTCCCTAAATGGGGTAAATGCACAGGCTTGAGTACTCAGCAAAAAGAAAAAGAGCCCAGCTGGCGTGGCTCAGCCGTTGAGCATCGACCTAGGATCCAGGAGATCGAGGTTTGATTCCCCATCAGGGCACATGCCCGGGTTGCGGGCTCGATCCCCAGTAGGGGGCGTGCAGGAGGCAGCCGATCAATGACTCTCATCATTGATGTTTCTGTCTCTCTCTCTCCCTCTCCCTTCCTCTCTCTGAAATCAATAAAAACATATTTTTAAAAAAAAGAAAAAGAAAAAAAAGAGAGAAAAACACATCTTTAAATGTCAACCTAAAACTGGATTGTGGGCAGATAGAAAGAGAGCTGCCTGCTCTAAAATGTGAGGCCCCAGCTTAACCACAGGAGTTGGGCAATAATTCCTGGGAGGGTGACCAACATTTTGTTTTATGAAACTTACTGTTTATAGTTAGAACCATTCTTGACTTGATTAAGTCAAGTTTAGTCCTTCCATCACAAACATTCCACCACATACAACTATATATCTTTGATCTCCAAGAAACTGAAACAGACTCCAACTGATAATTCAATTAATACTTCTCTCCAGAATTCACTGAGATTGTCTCTCTTTCTACGGTGTGTTTTGAGCAAATAAAAAGTTGAGATTTTCCAATTTCCTGTTCTCCCTGATTTTGAGCTCTTGGTAAAACCTGGTCCCGAGAGTAAGTCCTTGCCTTATCTTGCAGATATACGTCTTTTGATGATATCTGGATTCTGCATGATATAAAAATAGCTTTAGTTTATTGAAAACTGTCTTTTAAAATAATCTGCACTGTGCTTGATCCCTTTTGTTTGTGAGGAGTTACTCAGTTTTTATTAAAAAGTGCGGATTCAGTGTCTGGTGCTCAATGGTGGAATATGGTCTTCTGGATTGCAAATGACTCTAAGTAACATTTGTCACCATCATTATCTCATCCATAACATTTGTAAACCTTAGAGTGCTTGGTAAACTACCAAATCCGCACAGCGGTGTTTACATAAGGAACAATGTTGAATTGCTATTTTGCGACCGCAGCTAGACTCAAGATTATAGAAGAGGAAGCCATTATGTCACGGCACCTGTGTGGTTCAAAACTTAGGTGGCGGTGTCACACCTTCAATGAAGGACATTCAACAGTCATTGTGTATGGAAATCTCAAGTGCTGCATGACTTTTCCTGAGGAGTGCTCATGTTAAACTCAAGAGCAGAGATGGCATTTGAAAGCGACGATGCTCTTCATGTGCACAGCGTGGGCCTTATAAAGACACCAAACTGCTTTCGGCATCTTCAAATGAAAGCAAGATCCTGCTTTTTCTATCTGACCAGCTTTCTGTCCTTGATCAAAAGTTACCTTCGCTGCCCATCATGTTGTTAGTGGTTAAAACTTACCATTTAAATTGTAAGCTGCAAAATCTAAACGGAACTGCATGTGTGATCTTTGTCACCTCATTTTCATGAATGGAAAAGAATATTCTGACACAAAAATTACATACTTAATTCTAGCTCACCCTCTCTGCTGACCTCCATCCCACACTGCCTTGGGTTTATTTCCTCATGCATCAGAGGGTCAAAGTAATTTCTGCTGTGTTCATTTCCTGTGGAAAGTACACGAAGTAAGGGTCAGTGATTATTAGAAGCACATGAACCAAAATGTTAATTTTGAAATCGACACCAGCACAGAAGGGCCATTTTAGCTACTTTATAAGCTTAATTTTTCTACAGGACTTCCACGCCTCCCTTTTTCTTAATTATCATCTTGCCAAAGGTCATAAAAGGTAATTCAAGAGACGGGTTCACGCTATCTTTCTGTTGTTGAAAAACTAATGAGAAAATTATCAAATGTAAACTTTAGAATAATAAAAAATTCAAGCAAAATTATTTTTGGAATATACTCAAGAAATAGACAGTTGGATTATGATTGTTTAGAGCAGTTCCCTGATGACTGTGTTTACTCACCTGTGTATCATTCACTGAGTGTACCGTGTTTTAGTGTCCAGAATATTGTAGTCAACTGAGTAGAGACTAAATTACCAGAAACTGTAGCAAAATTTCCATGTTGATCATTGAATAAAAAGAGAGAAGAAAGAGAGAGAGAGGGAAGGGAGGGATTAAGAGAGGAAAAGAGACAGAAGGATGGAAGAAAGGAAGGAAGGAAGTCAAAGAGCCCTGGTTACAGGTGTTTTTGTTATGCCAACTTAAGGGACAGGAAGGGAAGGTGCAAATGACTTAGCCTGAGTTTTATTTAACACACGTCAACAATCTCAACAGCACAAACCAAAAATCCCCACTTTACATCTCCCACTTACTTTTGCCCTTATCTCAATAAACAAACTGCAGCATCGAACATGACTTTGGAATAGAGAAAAAGGCCTGGTAACAATTTTCCAAATCTACTTTTATTCTTTCTGCAGACTGAGATGTATGTGTCTGCTGCCAGTAATTTGCATTTGGTAAAGTGTAACCTCCTCTGATGATAAGTCAAGTAGCCTCAAACACTGTGAAAGTAATAAAGCCATACAGACTGAAAACAATAATTTTGAATGTATTGCTCACAGCAAAGGGTTAATGTTTACCAGGTATACTGTGATGCTCCATTTGTTTTAGGATCAAAAATAATCCAAACAGCAGTTTCATCTCCAAGACTAAATGGAATTTTGATATGAACCTAGCTTTAATTTCTATTCTGGACTGGTACATTTTTGCTGTCTGTTCTATCAATGTAGTAAGTACAAGAACTAAAAACTCTGCTTTTGCTTGAGGTCTCAATAAAGAAAAAAATGAATGAGTTTCATTTTTGTTACTTTATCTGTCAACAACTACTAGGCTGGTATGAATCTTGGCAGGATGTCATCGAAGTCTTATGTACTGCAAGAACAGCCATTCTGCCTCACTCGCTGTAATTGTTTTGTATTTTTCCCTCTACCACAAAGCACTGTGATACTCTAAGTACAGTTGTCCATATGCTGAAAAAATAATTCACCTAGATTAAAACAAAAATGTTAGCGTATTCCTTATTATATTGCCGTGGCAGCTTCAGTCAACTACTGGTACCCATATCTTGGAAACACCCCCAATCCTCAAATTCTCAAATTCTTTGCCTACTGAAATGACTTATTTGTAACTAATATACCAAGAAAACTCATAGACACAGACAATGGTATGGTGATTACCAGAGGGAAAGGGGGCCGGGGGGAGGCAGAAGGGGGTACAGAGAGGAAAAATGGTGATGGAAAGACTTGACGTGGGGTGGTGAACACACAATACAATATACAGGTGATGTATTATAAAATTGTACCCCTGAAACCGATATAATTTTATCAAACAATGTCCCCCCAATAAATTCAATAAAAAAGTAAAAAAAAAAAAAAGACCTTGGAGAGTGGAAAAAAAAAGTCATTTTTTACCAAAAGTTGGGAAAAGTTTATTCGGTTCATCAAATTATTTTCATCCTTGCTGCCGGCTGAGAAATCGGGGCCCCTCCCAGCTGTCCGAGAAGGAGGCCTGAACACCGGAGCCTCCAGGCTGCTGGGCCTCCACGCGCAAGTGGGAGATGGGCCCCCCAAGCTCTACGAATGGCTGCGAAACAAATGCAAATTGTTCTTCCACATTGAGTGGGGGCTGAGGCATGCAGGTAAGTTATAAATGCCACCCCTAGAGCTTTATTTTGCACTTCCCATTCTGGGGTAGGGCAAATAGCACTTCACAAGTAAAGGATCCTGAGAGAGCTTGAGCACAGCAGCAGTCCACGACACGCTCAACTCCGCTTCCCTTGAACATCCCCAATTCCATATTACATTGCCTATTTACAGTATATTTTTACATTTTATATGTATTTAATACAATGTCTTACATTATGCCATGCACTGTTTTACTTATGTAACATTATACTTGCTTAGTGTCTGTCTCCCCACTAAAATCAGCGCAATGACATTATCTTTGTTTACTACAGCCCCTCAGTGCAGAGAACTGTGCCTGGCACACAGGGGCTCTCATAATATCATTTGAACTCACTCACTAAATAAGCCTGTTTTGGAAACCTATGTAATACCCAAATCCTTTCGTTGTCCAGATGTTCCCTCTTGACTAAAACGAGCAACGAGTTATCACCCTTCATTTCTCTCTTCCTTCTATTGCCCTTCCCCTCTCTCTCTCTTTTCCATGAAAACCCGCTTTCCTTTCTTTATAACTGAGTGCCTTCTAGGCACCAAACATTCTGTCTGGATTTAAAAACAAACAGAGCTCCCCACTCCCCGCTCCCCGCTCCCTGCTCCCCACTCCATCCCGGTCCCCGCTCCCTGCCTTTAGAGCACAGCCCACTGTGAGAACAGGAAACCTGCGCACCTAAGCCTGATGCGACTCAGTGTCCTGGCAAGGGATGGACTCTTTTTGAGCACATGGCAGGAGCATCTAACCCCTACTGGGGACTTTGAAGAAGGCTTCCTGGGAAAATCACTACCAGGAATAAGTTTTAAAATGTTATTAGGAATTAGTCAAATCAAAAGTACTGGGGAAAGGACATTTTTAACAAAAGATGCTTGAGCAAAAGAGAAAAGACACGAAGATCTAAAGAAAGGAGAAGCATGTTTTCTCAGTAGATGTTCCTTAATTTTTCTCAGCCTCCCACAGTTATAAAATAGTAAAGTAAGTATTGAAATGGCAAACTGCCTCACTGGTCCCAGAATGCAGTTTAACTAATGTTTTTGCTCAAATTATTTTCAAGTTGCTGGCCAGTGTCACTTTAGGGTGATAAGATGTTTCACAGCCATTCATTCACTCAACCAATATTTATTGAGTACTTATTATGTGGATATATTAGTAAAACAAAACATTCCAAAATCCCTTCCCTCACAGGGCTTACATTCTGAGAGTGTAACAATAAATGCAACACATGTGCGTATTCTATAGCTTATTATATGATGCTAAGTGGCATGGGGAAAAGACGGAGCCAGATAAGGTGATTGGGCACCCCAGAGAGGGGTGGGGTACATCCCTGTGTCTCCCTTTGTTTCAAAATAAGAACAACACTTAGGGTTAAATCACTATGCCCTCAAGACAATTGAGATAGTGAAGAAATAATGTACACTTATTATAAATACATAATATATAACATAAGAAATAAATTATAACTTGTTATAATTTATTACTTATAACCTATTACTATTTTGCCAATTGCTTGCTATAACATAAATTAGCTTATGAATCAAATAAGAGCCTACTATTAAATATTAAAATGATTCTCCTTTCTATTGGTGTATCTTGTCCTGAGAAACCAATAACCTAAACACAGTAGGCAGAGTTTAAGATGGTAAAGCACAAGAAACCTGTTAAAAATTTGGAATCAACAAACTTCATTTTAATCCTAGCTCCTCTGCTCATGTTTCATTGGATAGCATCAGGATTTAATAAAGTGAGATGTTTTAGGATCATGTGGATATTACCAGAGCTAGGTTGCTAATAGGATAAATTCCTAAAAATGCCCTTAACATCCAGATATGCTTTTGGATATGTCTAAAATCATCTCACAGGAAAATTAAAAGATCCACTGGGAAATTCAAAGTAGGGCATTTAGCAATATTCATACAATAGGTTTTAATATGGCTGATATTTTACTGTTTGCTATATTTGGAGGAATAATCTGACAATTGCATATGTATATATTGAAGTATGGTTCCACATTGAAACAACTGGATGTGATACATAAGCTAATAAATCAGTAAACTGCTCTTGTCAATACTCTCAGTACTCTTTGCTTCCAACTTCACAGCATTCGCCGTGCAGTGTTTAGAATCAACACCAGTTAGTGCATTTCTTGTGCTATTTTTGTTCTGAACTGGGGGAGGAGAACACATGCACTTGCCTGTGCCCTTCCACACATATCAAGTTTTCCTATCATTTAACTCAGAACAGCACAGAACGTAATCAGGGCTTTTACTTAAATTACCGCGTCTGTGAACTTTGGTCAGGAAACCCTCCAGTGTGCACCCATGCAGCTCCTCGGGGGCTATAAGAGTGGGAATGAAATTGGCCACCAGAGGAAGGTTAGTGTGAATCATAGAAGTGTCTTGACTCAACGAGGCAATCACTTCCTTTCAAGTCAGCTACATTAGCTCTAGAGAAAGAAAATCTGAATACATCTATCTGTTATTCGGGAGGCTTTTATTGGCTCCTTTTCCTATGAATCCACCTGCTTCAGCTCAGCTTTTTATCACCAATCATCATGTTTCCTAATATGTACTACAAGTGAAATAAACACAAGCCTACGTGGAAACTAAATAGCTAACTAAACATTTTATGATTACACCACGCTCCCAAAGTTTACAAACTAGGACTTAAAAGCATGAAGCCTAGATAACTATAATTATATTTGAGCCCCATGAAATGTATAAATAAATTTAGAAAAACTTCACATTTTCCTCACTTTTAAAATCCAATACAAAGATCTCAGGTTTAACTATCCACAGGGCAGACGGTTTATGTAGATGTATGAAACATATATGTGGAAATCAGAGAGCTGAAGTAGACTAGAGGTTAGTTGGAACCATGTCAAACTCATGTTCTCTACTGTACTAAACCCATTAAAATACTGTTTTTATATGGTTAATTTACAAACTCTTTTTAAACTAAAGATACAAGAATACTTCTTAATATAATAAAAAATACTTATCTTAAAGCTAACATTCATTATACTAAATATCAAACAAAAAACAACAACAAAACCCAAACAAACAAACAAAACCTAATGACAAAAATCAAACCATGACTTGGATGTCCACTATCAATATTATTCAACATTCTCTTAGAAATTTTAGCCAAAGCAATTAGGACAAAAATAAGAGGAAACATGAGATAAAAATATTGAAAATAATTATTTTTTGAGTCATTATTAGCTGACAACAATATGATTTCATACCATAAAAACAGGAGATTTGACTGAAAAGGTTTTAGAACAAGGAATATATTATTTGAATAATAGCTTGAAAAAAAAAACAGATGATCATTTAAGAACCATTAATTTTCTTAAATATCAACAACAGCCACTTAGGAGATATAATGAGTAAATAGAAAACCATCACCCATAATGAAGCCCCAGATAACTCTCAAAAATTAATTTATGTATATTAGACCTTATAGAAACCCATTAATGAGCATCAAGAGTATTAATCTTACCCAGAAACTCAAAGTGAAAGGCATGAGCAACACCACAGTTAAAAATAGCAAATTAATACCATTTCCCTTTTCTTCTCTGTAGAAAGTGTAACCTGCGAAAATCGATCTGCTGCTGACACAGTGTTCAAGAGCTGGTGCCATGTTGGACAAATTAGCTTTCTCAAAGGCTTATTCCTACTTCCTTTTCAAATCTTGTGGGTATTTGAGATATCAGTGATTTGAAAATCTAAATAGGGTAATAGTTGAAGTTTGCTAACAAGTACTAATTAATTGAGCTATATTCTTTCTTCCCCGAAGGCCCTCCCTCCCGGTAAATTACTAGGCACTTTAACTTGAAGCCACTGGAGTGCTGTGGAGTGCGTAATTGCCGCCGGCCTGATCCCTCGGTGCCCCAAGGCACTGATGCATCCTGCGCCTCTGCTCCAAACCCTCAGAGCTAAGCGCGTTCCAAAGCACCTGACTCCTAAACAGGGGGCTACTCCAATTAAGCAATGGTGGTAATTCAAAGGTTAAGTGTAAATATATTGGTCTTTTTACACATATTTAAAAGTCTTCCAAAGTAATACCAAAGTAGGTTTTCTTTCTTTCTAGTTTGATTACTGGCACCGTTATCCTACACACAAATAAATGTATGTATGCATCAAATATTGCCTTTCAAAATTAGAAGTACCTGATATCAGACATCAGTCACCCCTCTATTCTTTCTGATTGTGCCTTCAGTTATTTAGCAATATGTCTTCCTCATGGATCTAAGATGACTTATGTTTATGCATTGTATGGAAGGGTTCATTCAGATGGTAATGTTTTCATCACACTGTAGCCCACTTCGATATGAAAGCAACCAATATAATGGACTATTAGATTTAGTTTAAACAATCTTAATTAAGAATACTCTCTCTAAAATTTCTGGTTATTTGTAGAAAACTAAATTTTTTAGCTCATAAAGCAAAGGGTTCAAGACTTCTCATGAATTTTTTAATAAGGTTTTTGGTCAATTAATCTAATGAAGTTTGAAGAAAATCTCACAAATCTCTGTGGAATTTCATTGACCCAGTGTAATTTCTTATTCTGGTAGCAAAAAATCTTTTTAAAAACTTCACCAAATATTTAAGAGGATGTAAGTAAACTATTTAGTAAGTTGTCCAACTGCTAAGACAATGATTGCATCACTAAATATCAGAAAACAAGTTTTTCTCTCAGTTCCTCTACTGTGGAGCTATTTATGTAGGTAAGGCATTGTACTTCTGTAATATCAGCAATGTGATCTCTAGTTCTAGCATTTCTATGATTATAAGATTCTTTACCATACTTTTTACCATCATATTGATTCTTGTGCTCACATTTTTACTTTAAAGGTATATAAACTTCACTGGTATACAAATATTCCAGTGGTTTAAATATACGGATCTATCTGTCATCAATAAAGTAGTGTAATAAGGTTTCTTATAAAACTTCTTTCTCCAACCAACTGCATGTGACAGATTTTATAAGATATTTATTATTTTATAACAAAGTCATACAGCAGGGTTTCACTAACATCAATTTGAAGAGAAGATAAAAAAGTAACTATGTTTTTAACAGTTGGTAAAGTGTTACCAATGACTTCAATTATAGCATCAACAGAAATAGAAAAAGACAATACATTTAAATAGGCATTCTACTAATTTCTTGTGCAAATCTGTCTGATTACCTGGAGACAAGTAGTTCCTTATGAGGAGAAAATAAATTAAATGTTTTTACTCTGTTGAAATTCCCAAAACTCATCATCTGATTAAAATGCTCTTTCTCCAACTGGACAAACATTGTTCTAGAATAGTGTTGCTACATTTTAAGAAAAAAACACAAAAGTAAATTTAAATTGATTTGTATAAACTGACAAATATTTTATCCATCTGATATCTACAAAAAATATTCCCTTATTGCAGTAGGAAGGATGCTTTTCTGAGTGTTTCTTTTTAGCCTTCTAAGTCAATGAAAGGAATTCAAGTCACTTGGGAATCAAATGGTATCTAAAGACACAATTCCAGGTCAGTTCAAAAAACCTAAAGGAAAAGTTTTTCCTATATATTTTCTTTTTCTTAATGATAGTTGAAATATCCCAGGGCAAAAAAAAAATATTTTTAATGTTCTATAAATTTTATATAACACCTGTCTTCCATCTTAAGGAGAAAACAGCTGAAAATGAGAACAATGTACAGTTTTACATGACGTCACGGCTAAAATAATCTAGTGATGCTCCTCACGGAAAAAACAGTTCTCATGAAACATTTTCTCAAACAACTTTAATTATGCACTTAACATGCATGCTTATATGTTACTCTTATTATAATTTTTTGTACATGAGTATATCTAATGGCCGCACCAATATGAAGGTAAAATTAGGGTCAAAATTGTAACCCTAATCCAGGATTTCTCTAGCTCAAGTACAGCTATTGTGGATCTCATACCCTCATTCAAACTACCCCTCATTTCTTCTAGAACAGGGATAAGGAAACTTTTTTCTGCCAAGTGCCATTTGGATATTTATAACATCATTCTCAGGCTATACAAAATTATTATCAACTTAAAAATTAGCTATGAAAAAGGCTCCTAGATATATTGAATTTCAAGTCCCGCTTGCAGTTGCCTTGGCAAGGCCAGACCAAGTGATTTTGTTGGCCGCAGTGGGCTGGACATTCCCCACCCTTGTTCTAGAAGGTTAGAAGGCCTTAAATCACATACACTCAAATTAATTCCTCTCAGGTTCCTTGAACATTTGCCATCTTCTTTCTCTAATGCTCAGCCTTCTGCTTTGCTGCCTATTGTCAAATATTCTATGCTCACAAAGGTACTTCTCAAACCACAAATGTCTCCATACCCATCATGAAATCACTGGTAGCACCTCCATTGCACAGAGTTACTGGGAAAACATATCCTATTGATTACAGAGCTACTGCTGTGGTCACCTCAACTGACACCAACATTTTCAATCCTGATTCCTGTTGGGAGCCATTATAGGCCATGCCATGTTCTCTCACCATCTTCTTTGGTCTGATCAAACCTTGAACTTATGCTTCTATCCATCCCATGCTCCATTGGCAATGCCAAGTGAAGGGGCATGTGTCTACTCACATGGTATACCTCCACGTTGCACACGTTAGCAGGTAGAGCTACCGAGGTCCCCAACAACTGACAGAGATTTCAATGTTTATTAAAGTCATTCTGGAATAAATCCAGAAATAAATGTCTGAGGGTTACCCGTGGGAGACGATTGGCAAACACTGTACTATAATCAAAGCTACATTTCCTCTCTAGCCCTAAGATATTGAACAAGATCAATTTTGTGTGACTGATTGTCTCTTTCCCTAGAACAGTTCTTTCCCAGGAGTCATCTTTGTCTTTCTTAAAATAGAAATGCAACAAATGAACCAGTCAAATGGCAGCTAAAGAGAGCTTAGTGAAGTTTGAATTTAATATGGAATTTCATTGAGAGAGTGTAATTTCTTATTCTGATGGCCAAAAAGTATTTTTTAAATTTCATCCAATATTTTTTTGAAAAACAGATTTTTTTTAAAAAAAAAAAAGCAATTTCTATTCAACTGCTAAGATATTGACCACATCATTGACATATCAGAAAACCTAAATTTCTATCTCAGTTTTTCACTAAGATCTGTTTGTATTACTTTAAACATCATTTATGAAATAGATGTAAAAATCTTATATGAGAAAATATTGCTTTTTTTATCATACCATATTAATCTAGATTAGTCAACTATAACTTCAAGAGTTGCCCTCAGTGTGACTTTGCTAATATCATATGCTTTATGAACATAGAGAGTTTCCATGTTTGCTGTACCCATTTTTGTAGCTCCCCTATCAACATAGTGCTTAGCAAATAAAAGATGCTCAATCAGTATGCTTTTTGGTAAATGAAAAGGAAGAAATGAGAAATACAGAAAGCATATTTAGTGTTATATATAGAACTCCTAAGCAAAACATTATATAAATTATTTTATGTCTAATTAGTCATGCACATACCACTTCCAATTTTGAGTTGCACTGATACTATTAACAATAGAATATGACCACTAAACAATCCAAGACATAGGAACTGTGAAGGGCCATTTATCAGATTGTTGTTTGGTTGATTAATTTTGCTGTCTTGTATCCATTTCCCCTCCTGAGTAATGTCACAGTTTCTAGTCCCCAGTGTGTATTGTCTTGGTTGTCCAGTAACCGCAGGTTCCTCTCTCCAACTACAAAAGTCAGGAAGGGCTGGCAGAACCCTCTTTTCCTACCTGTGATAAAGCCACAACGCAGGCTGGTGACCAAACACGGCCAGTCAAACGCTGTCCTCTAGAACTCTGAGCAAGTGAAGCAACGGAGGAAAGAACACTTGAAATTAACGTCAGTGAAAATTGGATAGAAAAATAAAAGGAAGCTTTCCAAGTGCAACGAAATCACTCACCATCAGTTTAGCTGTTCTGCTATCCATGCCTATAATTATTTCTTATTTCTTCTTATCTAAAGCCTTTCCATAGCTCCTTCTCACACCCATCCCACATTTCATTTCGCTGCCATTTAGAATTCAGACATACAATCCTTTTAGCACCCCCATGTTATATTTTCAGATTATTGACTATGCCCTTTTGACTCACCCAGCCCTCAAGCCCTTGTTAGGTTTGGAACCCAGGCCAACTCCTCTCTCTTTTGAAATTCTAAGCAGTTCTGGGTTCTCGCTGCTCCCCCTTTTCAAGGACTAGAATTCTGTATTTCCCTTTCTCCTAAAGCGAAGCATCCGCAGGCCAGGGCCTGGCTGGTAATGAGCTGGCACCAGGAAAACAGCCTACACACACCAAACACGAGTTTGAGGCACAATGGAACAAAGAAAATGTGGCCCCCCAAGTCACATATATGTCAGCTCCTCTGGAAATCTACCAAATAGGGTTGTATGTTTTTGCTAATTGTTGGCCTACAAATTAAAGGTCAGCAGGAATGGAAAGAAGAGTGTGAGCAGAGCCTAGCAGGCTTTCATTAGAAGGAGAGAGCAGAAGCAGAGCAGGCTGGGCGGAGGCGCGAGGAGCAGGAACGACCGAGAGCTTCGTTGTGTGTGTTTTTTCCCCATGCACACCTTGTAAAAATAAAATGTGTAGGATTTCTATTTTACCTGAGTAATCATATTGGCAGGTGACATCAACTTATAATGTCAGTTCTGCAGCACACTGTCGTTTTTCCCTTGAGAATTTTCAGACAAATGAGCTTCTAAAAATGCTTTACCATTGGAGGGCTCAGGTAGGATTTGGAGGTCCTTCCGAGAGATCTTGAAATCATAGCACTCAGTAGTTGTTTATTTTGCCTACACCTAAGGATTGATGTGTACTTATTTTAATTACTTTTCTTCTATACTAAGGGATTCAATCCATCATAAGTTTGAAGTCATTTTTATCCAAAGTTTGTTTTTAGAAAATCCCTCTCCCAGATATTGTCCTCATAATTTAAATAGCTTTTTATCCAATAATGGTACATTTCTTTGAAATAGAGTAGTATTGGATAAATAGGGTAGTATTGGAAGTCTACCATTACTTACTAATGCCTTTTTAAAAACACACACATCTAAAAAGTAGAAGTTAATTGATATTTACTTATAGAATGGTAATTTGTGCTCATTGTAAAATACTGAGATGAAAATGTGCAGTTACTCTATTTTACCTAAGTAATCACATTGGCTGAAAATATAAATGTTCTTTTGCACTGTGTTTTATAATATCTCGCACTTCCTAAATTCACATACTTCAAACAAAATTCCTTGTTTACAGACCATAAAACTGTACATCTCATTTGCAATTGAATGTTTTTTTGGAGGCTTTCCCAAAGGCAGGTAAGCAAGGTGGGTTTGGGTAGAGATTCATGAATATATATGTATATATAAATGTTGACCATGTTCCAGAAAAGACATGGCATAGCCCTTATCTATGTCAGTGTCTAGCTGGTTTTGTTGGGATGATAAATCATTACTGGACTTTTTATCTAAAGTTTATTTTTTGTTCCTTCCATGCTGCTCTACTTTTGAATTATAACATTTTCTCCCCATTTTCCAGAACTGAGCCAAATAATTATCACTCGTGACAATTAGTACTTTCCATGCCCACTCTCACCTTTCATATATGGGAACTAAGTCCATAGTAGTAGCTCTCAACCCCAGCTGTCCATCAAAATGCCTTGTGGAAAATCTGGAATATATGCCTGTGGAAGAGTCACTCGCAGAAGTTCTGATTCCTAAAGGCTTCCTGTCCTGGCTCCAGATCATTCTGATACACAGCCAGGGTTAAGAAACACTAACACAGAAACACATTTTCTAATTTTAGGGGCATGTAAAAATAATAAATACATGTAGGTTTACCTAAGCAATTATACTCACCTTATAAAGACATATATACAAACCAGCATCAAGGAAGCTGGCATTTGAAGTAGGCCTTCTTCAGAATCATTGAGAAGTTGTTAATTCCTGGAGCATCAAAGAACTCAATCAACCTACCATTAGGAATAGATTTTGTGTCCAGACTTTTTATATCAGAGATACTATGTGAGAAATGACAAGTATAGTTGAAACAGTGTTGTAAGTATTATATTGTACATCAATATTGGTTAAGCAGCATTTTGTGGGCTGGGAAGTTACAGTTCTCTAAGAGTTCTTCAAACTCTCCTATGTAAACTTGAACGTCTAGACTTCCACATCTGATTATCTATAACTACATGGCACAATATCATAGCCACCAGCCACATATGCCTGTGGAGCACTTTAAATGAGGCTAGCTCACATCAAGATTTGTTGTCAGTGTAAAATACACACAGATTTCAAAGACTTCATACAAAAGAGTAAAATATCTCTAAATTTTTACATTGACTATAAGGTGAAATAGTATTTTTGCATATTGGTTTAAACATAATGTATTATTAAAATCACTTAATTTTTTAATTTTATTAATGTGGGATATTAGAAAATCTAAAGCCACATATGTGGCTCACATTATGTTTCTACCGTAGAGTGCTCACTTATGATATTTACATCCACCCTAACACTTATGACAGATGTCAACCTCTTCATAGACCTCATCCTACTCTCTGTCACCAACACCTGATCTACCCAAACTGTAATTATTCTCATGACTCATTTAATTGGGTGTCTAAGCCATCGAGCAGTACTCTACCTATGAATATTCATTAAAAACTTAACATTCAAGGTTTCACAAAAGCTTCCTAGTCGTCCACAGAAAGTATGAATTCCAACTGAAGAAATCTAACACCTCTATTGAATGTATTTGTAAAACAGGTCTGTTCCATTTGTCATTTGGGCTAAGGGTCACATCTCTCTCCTTGGGATCTAACACTGCAATACCTTAGCTCAGTAAGAAAGACTAATTGCTCAACGAAGGAATCAAAGATCTAAAAAATGCCCTTGGGCTGATGACACCAGAAGTTTATCTTCAGAATCCAGAGTTGAACAAGAAGCCAGAGGAATGCCACAGGGCCCTGCATCTCCATTCACCTTCCTGAGCATCAGCCAGCCTTGGCAGCATTTTCTTTGCCAGCCTAGGAGGTTGCTGATCTTGAATGTCTAACCCAGCTCTAGACTCTCCCTTCTGCATGTGTCGGCAAACTCCCTAGATGTCATCCTGATATTCATTCACAGTTCTTTGTCCCTATAGCTAGTAGCACCTTCCATAAAAGAGAGAGAAACTATGTGGCAGAGGAGTGAGATGCATAGGCCAGAGACAAACAAGTCTTGGCTTAAGTCCCTTATCCTACCATTTAATTCCTGTCTTACTTTAGTCGAGTTACAACCTTGATTCCCTCATCTATAAAATGAGGGAAATGATAAAATATACCTGGTGTAGATTCTGCTAGTTGACTCCAATATACATCCTTTCCTTCTAGAACTCCCCCAATTTCAGCCTGAAAAATGTCCCAGGTAATGACATTCCTTACCTCTCCTGCAGCTGGACGTGGCCAACAAGACAGACAGAAGCAGAAACGATGTATATAACTACCTGCATGCCGTCTCCCCTCTCGGTGCTGGAACACTGAGCTGATATCAAGTTACCTGGGACCATGCGGATGAGATCTACGGCTTAGGGATTATAGAGCAACAGAATAGGGAGGTGCTGGAGCGTGGCTCAGCTTCTCTTATTGTGGCCGTTATTGCACTAGCTGGATATTATCCTAATACGGCGCTCTAAGGAAATATGAAATTAAAGAAGACCATGCACATACAATGTTTAGCATAGTGACTAATAGGTAATAAGCATTCAACAACGCAGCTGTTATTATTATTACTGACAGCTCTACATCCTGCTCCTTTATACAGACTTACAGAAAAACACACAGGCACAGGCAAGGAGAGTAAGCCAAGCAAAATCCATTGATTTGAACATGCGTGATGCAACGTAGAATGCAGAAATCTAGAGGCTGGTGGAATTTCCCCTGAGCCTTAGGAATCAAAATTCCGAGACAAATGCTCTGTGCACCATGATAACTTGGTGCGATCTGCACTGCCCGGCCGGTGCAGGTGGAAATCAGGACGAGGCTGCTAAGTGGGACCAGCAGAGAACACATCTGTGGCAGAGCATGCCTCATTACTTCAGACAGTTCCCTTTCAAAAA
This sequence comes from Miniopterus natalensis, assembly GCF_054644295.1. NCBI lineage: Eukaryota > Metazoa > Chordata > Mammalia > Chiroptera > Miniopteridae > Miniopterus > Miniopterus natalensis. The sequence goes on along the minus strand of NC_142089.1, from coordinate 71,663,714 downwards.
GCTATCTGGTCATTAAATTCTGAGGTCTTTTGTCTTGTTCAGTGACAGAGATAAGAGCAAAGGCAGCAAGTTTTAATGACTTCTTTCTTCGTAGGTACAGAATAATCTTTCCTTGTTGGCAGCAGATAGGTCAAAGCTTCAAAGAAGAGCAGTCTACCTCTTCTAAGTAGGAGGAGCCAGCTATCTTGTATCCACCTGATGCCAAGCCCGTACCTAATCCCCTTACTTAGGTAGAATCCTTTATATATTAATATTGGAGACAGTCCTATGACAGAAAATCAAGGGAACTATTACTTAAGGTGAATTTCTGCAGAGAAATTCTAAATACTAAAATAGACTTTCTGCATTTATTTTTAAGCTCTTGGGGCAGGTTTCTAAACCATATAGAGAAACTGTGCTCTCCTCTAAAGGAAAGAAGCACCAAGGCCTGAGGCCCAAAGAGAGGTGGCAGCGTCATTTACAAACATAGTGGCAGCATTTAATCTCCTATCTGCACCAGGCTGATGCATCCTAAGGTTGAACCCATTCCATCCCAGCAGCCTGAGCTAAGGGTGGGCCCACCGCTCAGCAGCCTTCCCGAGTGAGGTGATGGGCCTGCGTACAATGGCAGAGCAGGCTCCACTGTGTCCTGCCACCTCACAGCCAGAGCCTCCCAGGAGGCCTGTGAGACGGTTGGAACGGAACGCCTGACGCTGGCTCCAGGGTGCCCAGCTTAGATCAGGAGCATAGCGACTGTCACCCAGTGTCACACAGACTTACAGAGCATGAAGATTATCAAGACTGAAGCCACACCTTTTGGTTCAGCAGAGGCCGGCAGCCTGCATTTTTGTTGGTGAGCTGCAAGGGTGCGATCCGGCACGTCATGTCTAATAACTTTCCTTTCTGAAGTCTGATATGCTGAGAGATCGGGGCTGCTCATGTTAAAAGCTGGGTTTCCAGCGCCTTCCATAGCTTCTCTATCTTCTTTAACTAGAGCAAAACAAGGGGGTCAGGAGATCACACTATAGCAAAATATATTCCAGTGACAAGCAGAAAATTCCTTCCAGTAATTCCTGTGTGCAAGGACTCCAGTGTACCATCCTCAAATGTCACCAAAACAGAATTAGGTTAAAATTAACTCTTAAAAAAAAGAATAAATGATTAAAATAATTACAAATTGCACCCTGACAAGCAAGAGCAAAATTTCGCCCACAGCCATTTGTCTGTAATTAGTTAATTAATCCTTACACAAATTATGAGCAATAACTCATCAAGCAAGGCTCACCCATCAGAAATTCAGCCGACTTGGATTTCTTCTGCTCAGCTTGCTTCAGAGCCTTCTGCTGAAACTTCTGGAGGGAAATTGTTAAATGAATAAATTAGCTGAAGAATGAAGATCATCATTTATGATCCACAACTAACACAGTATTTAAATATGGGATGGCATTGAAATGTCATTTAATTTACATCTCTCCTAAAAGGGTCAAACACTAATTGAACAACAGAAGTGAAAGAATTAAATAAAACAGAATAATACAAGTTAATACAAATGCCAAATGAAGATCACATTAAAATATTTTGTTTTTATCACTTTTAATTAATGCAAAGAGCCCTCAACAAATTAAGAATGCTGGAAAATTTATCCTGAGAAACTTGCGTTGCAGGAGTGGCATTCGTTTGGACCGTGCATCAATGCTGTTTCATTTGGGTAAAACAGAATTATCTTGTAGAAAACCTGTATGTGCCTAGCCTTTGTTCTGCCTGGATCCATATTTGTTTTAAACTGCAAGGTTCCAGACTGTGGACTTATTATTTATTTAAAACTAATCAGGGATAAATATGACCCAATCTTCTTAAATTTCAGTAAAAGTCAAAATAATGTGAAGTGCCAAGAGTTTCATACTCTTACGGGACTTGCAAAAATTTCATAAGATGCCACATCACTGAAAAGCAGAATTCATTACGTGACGAGAAAAGTCATTAATATTGGAATGCGTAATAAATGGTCAAAAATGAAAATGAATAGCCAGACATATTATTAGAGTTCTCAGACCCTTACAAGTTCCAAATGAATACTTGGTAACTGTCAGACTAAATTTAAAAAATATCTGTGGTAGAAATGCCCAAGTTCAGATTGAATTATAAAATTTAGATTAACAATAAGGAAAGAAAGCAAGAAAGATAAATAATGTAGAAATCAGCAAACCATGGCTATATGTAAAGATAGCTGCCTATCAGACAACTCATTACATGGAGTTTTTGATGACTGGGTTCATAACAAAATGCCTTGTCCATTTAAAACCCTATGTCATTGCTTTTAATAAATTTCCTGGAGCTTCTAATATTCCCACTTTGAGTTAAAATGTTTACAACAACGTGACTTCTTTCAAAAAATTCTTTTATTATTATTGTATCATTAAACAATTAAATCACAATATTATATGGTGCATAAACAGCATAACATCAGAAAGGCATGTTAGAGATTCACGAACAAATAGACCATGTAGCCAACCAAAGTGCAGGGCCTATTTTCCTGAGAAGCTCTTCTTTGAAACACAAAGGAAACATTTAGTGTACAATAGGTACAATATCTATATATCTATATATATAGATATATAGATATATAGATATTTCATACCACTATAAACAAAATTAAGAGAAAATATGTATTCAAGAGATCTTTAAATTTTCTTAAAAGGTGAAGAGCAGAAACCTATATGGGTAAAAATTATCAACAACAAAAACCCCACTTCAACTAATATTTTTAAATTTTCTTTTAAAGAAAATGCATAACAACTCTTATTTAAAGAAAAGACCAATCATTTTAAAATCATTTTTTTCTTTAGTTAAGGAATTCTGATATTTTATTTTAAATCCATAGTTAGTGTAGGATAATGTATTCTGTGTAACTGCTCTATTTAAAAGATACAAATAACATCTATGTGGTTGTCTCAAAATCTAATATAAATCCTAAAAATTTGCTAAGATGCATAGTTATGTGCTCACACATTAAACATATGCTTAAATAAAAATAGAAAATAAATTATACTAATTTGCATGTTATCTCAATTTTTCATATAAAAAGATTAAACTACATTCATTAAAAACTCAGAAACTTTTTAAAACAGTTCACAACTGCACTGCACATCCGTAGATTCACTCAGAAAGGTTGAAGTGTGAGTCTCCTTCACAGCCTCCATCGGAGGTAGCCGCAGATGCTGGTTTTCTCTACATGGTTCAGTAATTTTGGCCTTCACTCCTTTCAGACTGAGTTAAAAAAGCTTTTAAATAGATGGATGTGGCCTATTAATAGACCTCATTTTCTTACTAAGGACGACAAATGAAATGTTGTACTTGCTCTCTAATGTGAAAAAGGTCTCCAAGATATTTTCACAAGTTCACATATTTAAAAGAAAAGCAAAGTCTGATTGAATACACCGGAGATAAATTCTTTGAGAAGATTTCCAAGTGATGGTTTGCGTTTTGTGACCTCTTTACTACTAACACGTGTTCAAGAGTAAATTGGAAGTGATTCCTGATTTCTCTCTTCTGTCAGTTTCCTCCCCCTTTTCTCTCCTTTAGACGTGAGCACCTTTAGGCATGTAAATCGCTCCCCCCAGCCCCCCAGCCCCCACCACTTCTCAAGTTAGAGTCTCTGTTTCTTCATGGGATGTTCTCTCTTTAGCTCATGCAAACTAATCCTTTGCTCATATTTTACATCAATTTCTTCATTCATTACCACTTACAGTAGTCTATTTGGGTAATGTTATTACTTTTAATACATTCACATTAACTTATTAAATACCTATATTGTACTTAGCATCTTCCCCCTTCTCACTGATACATAGTTTTGAAGCAAAGCAAAATATGTGCAAATCTTAACCAAAACTACTATGGATGTACTCCAGGCTTTTTCCCTTCACACTGGTACTTAATTGGTATAGTATAATCTAAATCTAAATTAATCTAAATGAACGATGTCTAGTAACACTTTTCTTTTATATGTGTGCTTAAATAGTGACAAATCTGGTCTTTTTTTTTTTTTATTTTGGTAAGGTTATCCTATTAAATGTAACTATAATATATAGTGTGAACAAAAACAAGTAATATTTTGTGGTTTAAAAAGTGAAAAGAAGAAAACTGCCTGAAATTTGTAAGAACCGACAGTGTTTTCCATTATTTTCCTTTTCATTAAAAACCAACACGTCTTTTCATTCCTACACCCTCAACTTGAAATCTACGACAGAGTAGCAAATACAAACCACCACCACGAATTCCTTTATAACCTGTGACAACCGAAACCTATAAAGTTTTTGAAAGAATGTGATTGTTGTCAGGAGGCATCGGTCCCAGGCCCAGCGTTCAGCCCTGGCTGCACTCAGAGCCGTGGCCCAGGGCCGCGGGCAGCGCTGCTCGGGCCTGGCGGGCACAGACCAGCAAGCAGGTGCCTTCTGCACGCCGCGCAGACCGTCGCTCAGCTCGGGGAGCCAGGGCGCCTCTGGGATCAACCGACGGTGCTGCATGGAACCGTCAGCCCTCATTTGTGTCTAGCTGTTTCCTCTGCCTGGGAGTAAACCAGGGGTTGTCTCCGTGGCCTGCGTGCATGGGGAGATCGCACACTCGGGCCTTGTGGGCAGCCTCGGTTCTAGCTAAAGTTGCTTCCTCCAGGCAGCAGTTCCAGTGCGCACCGGGAAGTCACAAAGAGAAGCACCTTTGGAATGACCGAGTTAGGATCCCCTTGCAGAAACGCATGCCTTTGGCTCCTACACACACTGCCATGGCCTGTCTCTTCCATGAAGCAAATGTAGGTGTTTGTGGTGTGAACAACTGTTTCTTCTGCAGACTAGCTCAGCAGATTCAGTGCACTGGCGCGGAAGGGGTAGTGGTGATTGTTTTTGTTGTTTCACTGCTCTGGGGGCTTTGCTTGAATCAGCCAAAAAAAAAACAACAACAGAAAAAACCATGGATAGAAATACTGTCAATCTGGTCCACCTCCAGGAACCTAATCATGCCTGAATCGCTGGGAGGAGTGTAATGATGCTAAACAGGAACAGGTATGCTGGCTTCTGTCGCCATCCGCTTCCGCCCCAGTGTCACCTTTACAATAAAGCCAAATACTGTTGGAGGAACATCATCTCAGTAACAAAAGGTAGGGGTGTTACTGAAGCCGTTTCCCTTGGCAAGTGGCATAAAGATACTATTTAGTATTTGCTGCATTGGCTTCTCCTAGCCAGCTGGTGTGTCCCTGTTCAGACCTCATTCGTGCAGCTTGAGCTGGAACCCTTTTGTTCTCTGAGTCTATTACTTTGTCGATTTAGGGGCTAACAGCCAAAGTGAAACAGCTTGCAACGTGCACCTGTCTGCTCTGAGCATCCATGTTCCATCACTCGAGAGCAAACTCTCCACTGCTGATGAGAGCAAGGCTGGGTAGGGCTCAATGCAGCTTTGTTGAGGGGCTTCATAGGGTATTACAGTGTTGTCTTGTTTTGTAAATGATTTCATAGGGACCTCCCTATGCTCATGTTTTAGAGTCCTTAGAGTTAAAGAGTAAAATTTCTAGAAAATGTAGTTAAAAATGCTCATTCTTGAAAGAAATTTTTAAACGCCATGTAAGAATTGAATTAATATTAAGCCCGAGTCACCACAGATGAGAAAGCAAAATGTAAATGCTAAATTAATTCCAATTTGTTGAAGTGTAAAATACCTATAGAGACCTTTAATTTGTAAAATTGGCCAATAAATTTATACAAAATTTTGGACATGTTTCAGAAACATGACTAGTTTTGGAAATAGTGTCAAGTGCCTGAAAGTAAACTAAAGTTCTCTGCTTATACTGCCTTTGAAAAATTGATTAACTGAATTGAAAATAAAATGTCAAGTGGATGACTTCAATATCATACATAGATATACACTTATTTAACTCACCCTCATGTGAATCACAGAATAAATTCTCCACAAGTGCAAAAATATCAGCACATAGATTCTCTTCAGCCTTTACTAGACTTCCTCTGCATACCCCTTAGCTTTAATTCCTTTGAGGAAATAAATTAGTGGGCTATTATCTGTTTTTAAAGAATTTAAATTAAACTCATTGAGATGAAAAACTTAAATTATAGCTTATATCATTTCCCAAACCTTACGTATTTTTTTAAAATCATAATAATAATGTTTGGGTAATTTGGCAAAATATCTTTGAAGATGATCCAAAATGGAGTAAAATACCTGTTAATTAAAGTTATGCTACATTTGGCTTCCAAAAATTTCCCACACTGGCACTTCGTGCTGAAATAATAATACGACGACGGGTTAAGGGAAGCTGAGGTGGTCACAACGTGGTCTCTCTAGTAATTACTATGGTTTAATATGGTTGTTGGCCCACATCTCGCCTGACAGATAACATTCCAGTTTGTCAGTGATGGACCCTTTCAGCACAGCCTTCGGAGCTCTGCCAGCCATCGCCGAGCCCGGTTAGGTCAAAGGGCTGAGCCATGTGTAATTCAGAACAGAGGAGGTCCCACGGTCACTCCACAGAAACAATTACACTACTTATTTCACTCTAGCCCTAGCCCAAAAGTCACAAGCCTCACAGTTTCAGGGCAGTCAATCTAATTCTGCCCCTGGGCAATAAGGCACGTGAAAATATGTGGTGCTGTGTTTATAAATCTACTCAAAAATAGAAACGGTGGACAGGCACAATGAGGTTCTACTATGGATCCTGGGAATCCTTGGAAATTCTGAAGGCACTTTTGTTTAAGTTCTGCGGACTCTCTTTTGCTATGACATTGTCTGCTACACTCGTTAATCATCCTCTTTACCCGTGAGTGCTACAAAGGAGGCTACATTTCTACTCACTTTTATACTTTCTCTCCATGGATATTATTATGAAAAATAAAGCTTAAAAGGCTGTTTTTAAAAGAAAAAAAGTCATAGAGGGGGCTACTGTTATATCAATCTTACCTCTCTATCCATGTTCTCAGCTCCTTGCCCTTGGCAATGCACAGATTTAAATCAAGCTCCTCTAAAAGAGAAAAAAATAATACTTGAAAACTAGAATAAATGGGTCCAATCATAAGACAATTTGGGGTTGAAGAACTAGTTGCTGTGATGCCACTTAATGGGCCTCAAAAATCTAAGCATAGAGTCAACAGGATTTGATTTGGAGTCTTGTTTTTATTATTGTTGTTGTTTGTTTAGCCAGACACCAAATAAAGTGAGAGCCAGTGAATATTCACAAAATGTTTTAAAAAGGGAATCTCTAGGAAAAATTCATACTTGAGCTTTTATAGCCTAAACTCTGCTTTTATACCAAAAAGATGACCAATTAGACTTCATTAAAGTTATGAAGGAAACTTGCTGTTGCATGTTTTAGGTTGCTGTACTATAGTTATCTTTTTAAAAAATTAGGATCCAGTTTTACAACTATCACAAATAGATAATATCTGATACAGTCAATGATAAACATGTGTACTTAAGGACCAAGCAAATTAAATGCTGAGAATTCATCCAGCAAAGATATGGAATACACAAATTTTAACAAAAGGAAATGTGTTTGTAGCACTCTTAAAACTCCTTAGAGTCATGCAATAAATTATCAAGTTCAATCTGCAAGCTATTCCATTGGATATTATTTCAATTGATAAACATACCACACTAGAATACGGTCTGGGGGCAGATGATTATAATAAATGAGAAAGTTTCAAAAAGCGACAGTACCAGTATTTATAAGATTATTATAAACATACAACAAAGGAGCTTTTCATTTTAAACTTGGAATTTGCCCTTTTGAAGTGGTTATCAGTATTTGGCAGTAAAATAAAATACATCATGCATGAATGATACATGTGATACTTTTTTTAAAATTCACAGCTATCGATCATAGTTTTTTAAAGTCACAAAGTGCACTTGAGCTCTTTTGTGACTATCCATGCTGAAAGACGAAAGATTCTAGTCCTTTCAGTGTTAATTTTAAAACATTTAATTTCTTTGTAAGAGTAATGTAAAATATTTTTAAAAATATATTACTTCCTAAAATAAGGGAAATACATGTAAGATTACTTAAAAGAAAAAAATCAACATCAAAATGAGAAAATTTTAGCCAATTAGCAGAAATTGAAGTTTGGCTTCCTTGTTTTCCCACAGCCTGTGGCTGGAGACTAATTTAAAAAGCATATATTTCTGGGACTGTTTGTGGAGTGAAAATCTGCTTTCTTTTGTTCCCTTGAATTTGTTATTAATCTAATAGTTAATATTTGTCCTTAAGATGTTTGCAATTGGTAAAATTGCTCATGTTATTGTCATCATAAATTTATTTTGCAGACATATAATCCAATTGTACAAACCAAAAGCACAGGTTACCTCTACCAACATAAGGCTCAGAAAACTTTCAATAAGGCAGGCTGTTTCTCTCCCTTCACAGAAGGCTGCATTTTAAGTATGTTTCTGCACAACTATTCAGAATGCAATAAGAAGCAGTACAATTGTGAGATAACATACAAATACCTTTATTACCTTGTGTAAAATGTGTAGTTGAATCAAAAAACTGGTTTCATAGAACCAAGTGGCACATCATTTAAAAAGCAGTTGTCACCAGAGGAGAAGTAAAATTGTATGCGCCCTGTCTTATGAACACAGGGTGTGGCCTGGGGTCCCTCTCTGCTTGGGAATCTCTGGGAGCTGGGGTCAGGTACTATTTGCAATAAAGAATTTCAATCTCCAAGTTTCTATGAGCTAGAATTTGGGGTTTGTAGTCAGATCCCTCACAACTGGGATATAATCTGCACAACAGAGGTAAGGAAAAAAAAAAAAAACCTGATCCACCTTGAGCCAGAAAAATTATCAGGAAACATATGACCTGGCCATAGAGTATAAAAGATGTGGGCAAGGAGTCCTCTCTGATCTAAATATTGATACACGAATGTTTGCCCCAGTGCAATTCCTGGGAATTTAATTCAAAGACCTCAAAAGTGGGGAGAATTGTTAAAATGCAAGCAAACAAACAAAAAACCTGTTATGAGCTACAGCAAGTAGAGTGAATAGAGGAGGTAGGTGTGAGGCGAGTCCAGGGGCTGGATTGCCCAGTCAGTGAGAAGGGTGAAGGGCAGCCGGGCGAGCTTTGAAGAACGTGCAGGGTTAGAATTCAAATAGGAAAAGGCAGGCGGAGGAAACCTATGAGCACAGGACCATGGCGCAAATGAAAATGCCAAGCTCACAGGTCAATGGGTAGGCACTTGTGTAACTGGCACAACACGGAGCCAATCAGAGAGGTGACGTATTTGCTTGACTCTCTGTATGTCCTATATTGTCAAGAAAGTCCAAAGCAGCTTCTTTTTGCAAAGAAAAGGAAAACCAACAGTTACAAATGCTATGAGTTTACCAAATACCTTGGTGTGAGCCTTTCAGGATCACTGGACTTCATGAACTAATGGCACCATTACAAAACTCTCACTATGGCTGCAAATTTGGAGCACAGCGTAGCATGTTTGTTGAAAGGGAAGAGGCCAACAGTGGGAATCACGTTTTAAAAACCAGTTTCTAACTTGCAAGCAGGTTGGTAATTACCACATAACCTGCTTGCAGATAACCTGTTGATAGCATTCTGTTGAACCCAGGTTAATAATCACCCGCTAATTTGTACAGTCCCTGTTTTTGGTTTGTTTGTTTTAAGGCTGATTTTAAGTGCTCTCACTGAAATTGTTGACCTTGTATTGCTCATTAAATTCTGGAATTGCCAGACCTCGGACAACTGGTGACTGCTTCCAGAGGAGGGAGCCGACATGCCTGCAGCTGCCGGTCACTGCCTTCCCTCCTCAAGCACACCGGCAAGGGCAAAGATGGTGTTAGACAGAGGTCGCGAGCCAGATTCTGTCTGCAAACATGTTTTGTTTGACCTCCACAGTGATTTAAAACATGTTGAGTCAATATTCAAAACTAAGAAAATTACAGTAAAAATATGACTTCTGGCTTCGCTTGGAAAAATTTTAAATTTGGCTGCATAAGGTCTACATCCGTGGTTAGCAACAACTGGCTGGAGGTGATTGATAGCAGCACGCTCTTTGCTCTCCAGTCTACAGTTCCCATACCCACTACTGCAGGCCACAAGCCAAAATTTAAGCTCCATAAGGTCAGGACTTGCTTAATTTATTGCCGCATCCTCAGAACCTAGAACAGAGCCTCTCAAGTTGTGGGTGCTTGATAAATATTTAATGTTGAATGAAATGGGCAGTCAGCTAACTTTAATGGGTGCTTTAGGATAATAGACAGGGCCCGGGAACTGTTACAATACTGCTTCAAATTAAAAAAAAAATCACTGCACATCAAATAAATTTTGCCAGCCCTCAGGCTGAGAGAGAGCACCCGCATATTCTCCTTGCACTACTGTTTTTCTTATAAAGAAATATTTCTCACCCTGTCAGCATGGTTCAGTGGTTGAGCATCGACCTAGGATGCAGGAGATTGGGGTTCAATTACCTGTCAGGGCACATGCCCGGGTTGCAGGCCCTATCCCTGGTCGGGGGCGTGCATGAGGCAGACAATCAATGACTCTCTCATCATTGATGTATCTATCTCTCTCTCCCTCTCCCTTCCTCTCTCTGAAATCAATAAAGACATATATTTAGTAAAAAAATAATATTTCTCTCTATCCTTTCCACTATCAAAAGTAGGGCCACAAGCATCGAGGAAAGTGAGGGTGAACACAGACTCAGTACACCTCACTCTAAATCTATATTAGAGAATTATAGAAAGAGGAAGATGAAACTTACCTTGAAAGTCACTAGTTAAACATAACACACTATCACTCCAGTTGAAGAGCCAGAACAATAGTGTGGAATGAACATGCCACATCTAGAAAGCCTTTGGTTCAGATCTCTTCATGTGGAGCAGTGGCTCAACCTCCAAAAGTATCCAATTCCTCTGCATGAAAGCTGAGATTAAAAATTATGGATGTCAGACTTTCAGCTTCCACTTAAAGCACAGAAAGCTAGACAGGGGGTTGCTCTAAAACACAAAGTGAAAAATATTCAGAATATCTGCAAATCCACAACTTTTATTAAACACAACAGAGAGCTAAAGTCACCAACTAACCTAAAATCTAGGGGGAAAACAGGTGCCTCCAAGGAGTGACAGATGCAAGCATTTGCTCACTGGAGCAAGCATGAGACCCTATAAGCCAGTAAGAAGAGCTCAGATAAAAATTGCTAACAAAGCCTGGCCTGGTGGCTCAGTTGGTTGGAGCTTCATCCTGTTTACCAAAAGGTTGTAGGTTCAATTCCTGGTCAGGGCACATGCTTAGGTTGTGGGTTTGATTCCCTGTTGGGGCATGTAGGGGAGGCAACCAATCGATGTTTCTCTCTCACATTGATGTTTATCTATCTATCTACCTATCATCTATCTCTGTCTCCTTTCCTGTCTCTATAAAAATCAATGAAAACATATCCTAGGGTGAAGATTAAAAAAACTGTTAACAAATTTCTAAAACCTGAATGTGGCCTCATGTGAGAACATAGAACTTGTGGGGATCTTCAAACACAAGGGGAATTCACAACCTCACAGGCTTTTCTCCACAGACCTCCTGGGTTCTCAGAAGAAAGATTGGGAGCAAGGCCAACATTCAGAGCAGTGGTTTTTAAATGGGAAGCAAATATGCCCCCAAAATGATATTTGGCAAAGTCTGGAGACATTTTTGATTGTCATGCTTAGGGGGGATGCTGCTTGTCCTCAATGGTTAGAGATCAGGAATGCTGCTAAACACTCTGCAATAAATAAACTAGTACCTGACAACAAAGAATTCTTCAATCCAAAATGTCCATAGAGGTGCTATTCAGAAATACTGGTCTAGAGAAAGCCTCCCTGCGGTGGAACAGAAGCTGCTGCAGGATAGCAGCAAGCCCCACCTGAATACTCCACCTTTATTTCCTCTTGGGAACAAAAGCCTTAACTTTCAGGGAAGGGCAGCAAACCTGGTTGCCCCCAGCCATAGACTAAGACCCATTGCAGCTGAAAGAAGAGAGCATAGCCCGGCAGGTCGTGGCTCAGCCGTTGAGCATCGACCTGGGATCCAGGCGATCGGGGTTCGATTCCCGGTCAGGGCACATGCCCGGGTTGTGGGCTCGATCAGCTCTTTCCCTCTCCTTTCCTCTCTCTGAAATCAATAAAGATATATTTGAAAAAAGAAAAAAAAAGAAGAGAGCATAAAAATACCCTCTAACCCTAGGATAGGAGTCAGAAAATATCCTGGCCTAAACTGTTAAAAGTCTACTGTTGAAGACAGGGGGGCAGGATCACAGAAAGGGCCCCACCGCTTGAGACCCAGAGACACAGCTCCTTACTTACTGTCCTGCTACCAAGCACTGAGTAACAATTAACCTCAATGTATCGGAGGGACAGGGAAGAATCAAAGAGAGATGCTCCCTGAAGTGCAGAAACAAAGGAAGGGCAAAACTGAGGCTTGAGCAGACATGGAGGCAGTTTCTCTAAACACCAGCATCATTCTAAGCACAAGTAAGACTGGAGGAGTTTTAAGAACTGTGGTACACATATGGTAACCAGAACAACAAAAACCAAACCAGCACAAGTTCTGACTAGACTGGCCAGCCCCCAACACACACATGGGAAAAAATGGCAAAGGAAATGGCATACCATTTCTAATCACGAGTAATATTTACTGTAGTCTCCACTGTCCTACCCAAGGTGACCAGCTTTCAAAGGAGTAAGGAAAACACCCTGTCCAAAATATAAAGTAGTCAACAGAAACAGACTCAGATACGACCCAGATGTTAAGAATATCAGATAGAGTATTTAAAATAATATAATTAGATACAGTGGCATCATCAAGATGACAACATAGTTCATTCCCAATTTAAATCACCCTCATGAGAGAAGCAGCCAGCAGCTATCTATAGAGAAGGCACCACTGTGAAAATCCAGGAACCCACAGGGGTGAGGCTAAAGTGTACCCCTGGCCAACAGAGACCAATAAGGACCACATTAGAAGGGCGAGAGGAGCACCTCCACTTTGACTGCATTGCCTCTCCCCAAACCACACTGTGCCTGAGAACCCCCCCTCCTCAGCCTACAGTGTCTCCTATGAGAAATACTAAACTCGACGTGGACATCCAGCTTCCCCAGCACTGAGGGATGCTTGCTAGGAGCCTCACTTCGGTCTCACCTCACTAGAATCACTGGAGAAACCTATGGAGCTCAACGCACTGGGGAGCAGGTAGAGATGGAGAAGGGGGTGAGGCTTACAGCAACCACCATTCAGATCTGGAAGACTATGTTCCTGCTTGCCTCAGCTCTGAGCTGAGATCCCAGCCAGCAGCTCTGCTCATCTTCAGAGCCAAGCTAGTGGTCCCATCTGTCCAGGGAGGTCAGTTGGCAGTTCTGCCTGATTTGAATCTCCAGCCAAAAGGCTGTACTGGCTGTGGAGAACATCTTATATCCTACCCGGGCAAGAGTGCAGACTTGAAGTCCACACAACTGCAAAGCATAAACCCAATTCCTGCCCCACTAGGAAGCCTGGACATAGATGCCCAGCAGCCACAGAACACATGCCACAGAGCCTGCCTAGGCAAGGAGCCAAATCAGCAGCCTTGCCCAACTGTTGAGCATAGCCTCTTGCTCTGCATGACCAGGGAGCCTGCACAGTGACCATGAGCAGTCTCAGTAATGCCCAACCAGGGAGCCCAGCCTAAAACCCCACTCAGCAATGGAGCCCAGCGTACAGCCCTACCTGATTGTTGAACACAGACTGTCGCCTTTTGCAGTCAGAGTCTAAACAGTAACCTAGGCCAATCACAGAGGATAGCCTGCAGCCCCACCCAACCAGGGACTACAGACAGCAACCTTGACTAATCATAAAGCATAATCTCTGACCCCACCCACTATGGGGCACAGATGGACGTCCCATGTGACCAGAGAACACAACCAGCACAGCCAGTGACCTACCAAATTGCATAGTCCAGGCTGTGGTCCTGCCAACTTTGGAGCACAGCCTGCAGCTAGCTCCCCTGCCCCCTCATCACAGAACACAGACTGAGCTCCCTTCTAACCATGAAATCTGGCCTGTGGCCCTGCCTGAACACAGAGTCCAAGCAGCAGCACCATCCATTCAGCCTGAGGTCCCACACAATCAAGAGCAAAGGGAAGCACAGCCTGCAGGCCTCCCCAGTCACAGAATCCACCTAGTTATCACCACCTTCCAAGGAATGAGAACCCAGAACCCCACTAAAGCAAAGGGGATTGCAGAGCCCAGGGAGCGGCCCCACCTGACTACAGCCACGTGCAAACAGAGAGCCCACCCTATAGCTTACTTTGAATGCAAAGCCCAGCAAGTAGGCCCATCCAAGCCCAGAATCCAGCCCATAGCACCTCTCCACACACCCCTCACCTCAGAGAATGGGCAGTGGCTTTGCCCAGCTGAAGAACCAGATAGCAAACCCCACGTGTCCATGAACACTAACAGCTGACCGATCCAGCACCCCAAGTGGAGGTGTCTGGCGAAGGTCTTTTCCTACCAAAACGAACCCATAAAGTCAGGGAGATGCGCGAATACCGATGCAAGAATACAAGGATCATGGGGAATCGGGTAAACACCACACCACCAAAGGAAACTAATAAAGCTCCAATAACTGACCCTAAGAGATAGAGATCTATGAACTGCATAACAAAAGAATTTAGAATATTCTTCTAAAAGGAGTTCAGAGAACTACAAAAACAAAAAGACGACTAAATGAAATTAGGAAAACAATGCATGAACCAAATGAGAAATACAACAAAGAAATAGGAACTATCAAAAAAAGGAAGGAAAAAAGAAAGGAAGGGAAGGAGGGAAGGAGGGAGGGAAGGGAAAGAAGGAAATCCTAGAGCTGGGGGATATAATGACTGCATTGCTGATTTAAAAAGAGACCTTCAATACAAGTATCAACCAAGCAGAAGAGTCAGTGACCTCAAAGACAGATCATCTGAAATTATCCTGTTAGAGCAGTAAAACAAAAACAAGAATGAAAAAGAGTGAAGAAACTCTATAGGACTTGTAGAAAGCCATCAAAAGAAGCAATGTATGCATTGTGGAAATCTAGAGAAAGAAAAGTGACAAAAAGTAGTATTTTAAGAAATAATGGGTGAACACTTCCCAAACATGGAGAGAGAAATGGGCATTCAAATGCATGTGGCTCAAAGAACCCCAAATAGATTGAACCTGAAAATGGCTACACCAAGACACATAATAATTACACTGCCAGAAGTCAAAGACAAAGAGAATTTTGAAAGCAACAGGAGAAAAGTGGCCGGTTACATGTATGGGAACCCTCAGAAGCTCTCAGGAAATTTCTCAGCAAAAACTTTGCAGGCCAGAAGAAAGTGGGTTGATATATTAAAAATATTTAAAGAAAAAAAAGTCGACTAAGAATATTAAACCCGGAAAAGCTGTTCTTTAGAAATGAAGCGGAGATAGAAGATTTCCCCCAAAAAAACAAAAAACTAAGGATTTCATCACCTGCCATGAAAATATACTTAAGGACATTTTGCAAACTGAAATGAAAAGATGCTAATACATCACAAAAATATAAATCTGTGATACTCATTAGTCAAAATCAGGTTTCCTAATATTGCAATGATGGGACATAAATCACTTATAACTCTAAATTAAAATTTAAAAAACAAATATTAAAAATAACTATAACTACAATAATGTGTTATAGATATGCAGTATAAAAGTGATGTATAGGGTAACATCAATAACCTAAAATGTGCAGGAAGAGAAAGTAAAGCTATACAGTTTCTGTATGCCTTAAAGTTATCATCTTAAAGATAGATTTTATAATTATAACACATTTTATGTAAGCTTTATGGTAGCCACAAAAGAACAATTTATAGTACATACATGAAAGAATATAATAAAGGAGTCTAAGAATACCACCGAAGAAGTCATCAAATCCCAAAGGAAGGCAGCAAGAGAGGAAAAAAGAAACAAAGGCTCTACAGTCAGAAAACAATGAACAAAATGGCAATAATCAATCTTAGTCATTCACCAAATATTGGTGTTTCAGTCAAGGACAAGCTGCATACACTACAGTGGGCCCCTAAGATTATAATGGGAAGCTGGTGGCGCAGGTAACCGGTGCCTGCCACCCACAGCCGCATCAAAATGACAGCTACACTGCAGAGCCACCATCACTCAACCTCCTGGGATCCGGCTGAACAGAAGCCCTACAACCAGGGAGCTGAAGCAGCACCAAGACCGGGAGGAGGGGCAGAGACGTGGGTAGATCCGGGCTGGATCAAGGAGACACAGCCCCGGGCCCACACCCGGTCCCACAGATTAAACCCGGGCAGACACCTGCGGAGGTTTCCCGGAGGAACGAGAGGTCCCAGCCCACATCAGGGTCCCAGGGCCCGAAGAGACGTCCCCACAACTCCGGGCTGTGAAACCAGTGGGGACTGTCCCTGAGGGTCTCGGAGGCTGCGGGAGCCCCAGCAGCTCCTCTTAAAGGGCCGAGCACAGACTTGTTCAGACGTGCTCCCTCTGAGCCCAGCTCCAGGCAGCAGCCTGAAAGGATCTGGGACACTCGGGGAGGAACTAACCTGCCTGAGATCTGGGCGAGAGATGAAAGGGGGGCTTTCTCCCAGGCAGAAGGGCTGGCAGAGGCCATGGCTCCTTTGGCGAGCCCTCCCCACAGAGCCTTTAGGCAGGCACCATATTTGAATCTCCAGTGCCTGACTCACACCTTTGGCCCCACCCCGGTGACTCCCAGAGGCCCCGCCCCTCCCCACCTGCAAGCTCATCCAAGCCATTGCCAGTGGCTTTTCTGTGCAAGTGGCCTCTCGAGCCCCATGCTTAGGAATTTCCTAAAATCTCTCAAATAAGCAGCAGCTGGCCCCAGGCCTGGCACTAGCACGGCAGCCTGCATTGGCTCATAGCTTGGCCTCTCTTGGACACCTCCAAGCCCAGCACAAGTAGCAGCCAACTACGGTTTGCTTTGTAGCTCATGCTGGGTGGCCCTGGGCAAGGCACTGGCAGAGGCTGACTTTGCACCTCCCAGGGGCCCCCAGAGACTGTGCACCTGGTGGTCAGACTCAACCATGCTGGATTACAACCCTACCACATCCACGAGTGACACGCCCTAAGGGCAGACTCGGTGAACACCAAAGCTCCACTGAAGTAAATCCTGCTCCCTAGGGGTGTCTCCAGCACAGCAGCTCTTTGGCTGTACTTGCAGCTGGTCCTCACAGCCGATTGGCCTGGGGGTCAATTCCTCCCAGTGATGCCAATAACAACCAAGGCTCAACTACAAAGGGACAGTGCACACAGCCCACACAAGAAAGCATCTAGAAGGCCCAGCTCAGGTGATTGGGGACACTGAGCCACTCGACCCTACAGGACACCTACTACGCAAAGCCACTCTACCAATTCCAGGAGACATAGCTGCTCTTCCTAACACATAAGAACAAACACCTGGAAGAAGCCAAAATGTGGAGGGAAAGAAACATGTCACAAAGGAAAGAACAGAATAAATCTCCAGAAAAGGAACTAAATGAAGTAGAGCCAAGCAAGCTACTAGATACAGAGTTCAGAATAATGGTTATAAGAATGCTCAAGCATCTTAGTAAGACTATTAAGGAACTAGTGAGATCATCAATGACATAATAAGACATAATAAAGTACCAATCAGAAATGAAGGCTACATGAAATGAAATGAAGAATAATTTACAGGGAATCAACAGTAGAGGACACTGATAATCAAATCAGCAATTTGGAACATGAGGAAACAAAAAAACACCCAACCAAAAGAGCAAAAAGAACCCAGAAATATGAAGATAGTGTAAGGAGTCTCTGGGACAACTTCAAGCAGCCCAACATTCATATTATTGTAATGCCAGAAGGAGAAGAAAGAGAGCAAGAAATTTAAAACCTATTTAAAAAAATGATTACAGGAAACTTCCCCTACCTGGGGAAAGAAATAGACTTACAATTCCAGGAAGCACAGAGAATCCCAAACAAGAGGAACCCAAAGAGGCCCACAGCAAGACACATCATAATTAAAATGCCAAAATTTAAAGACAGAGAGAGAATCTTAAAAGCAGCATGAGAAAAGCAATTATTTACCTACAAGGGAGTACTGTCAACTGATTTCTCAACAGAAACTTTGCGGGCCGGAAGGAAGTGGCAAGAAATATTCAAAGTGATGAAAAGCAAGAACCTACAACCAACACTACTCTACCCAGCAAAGCTATCATTTAGAACTGAAGGTCAGATAAAGAGCTTCACAGATAAGAAAAAGCTAAAGGAGTTCATCACCAGCAAACCAGTACTATATGAAATGTTGAAGGGTATTCTTTAAGAAGAAGCTAATGAACAAAATAATCTGACAAACTAAATAGACCCAGAGACACTGAAGCATACAACAGGCTGTCCTATCTCAGAGGGAAGAGGGAAGGAGGGTGGAGGGTGGGTAGAAATTAACCAAAGAAGTTATATGCATATATGCATAACCCATGGACACAGACAATAATGGGGTGAAGGCCTGGGGAGGGGTTGGGAGGGAGATGGAGGGAGTCAATGGAGGGGAAAATGGGACACATGTAATACTTTCAACAATAGAGATAAATTTTTTTTTAAAAATTTAATTTAATAAAAAAAAGATTATAATGGAACTGAAAATTTTCTATCACTAGTGACACTGTAGTCATTGTTACATCGCAGCACAAAGGTTGCAAAAATCAACAAGGCCATGGTTGACATGGCAAACAACTTGAACTTGGGTGTGGATCAGAATAACATTGAGGACCTCCTGGAGGAGGTTCTTGAGGGATTGGTTAATGAGGGCTTGTTGGGCCTGACCAGGAATGCAGAGCTGAAGAAGAGGCAAGAGAAACAGAAACTACAGGGAAAGAAAAAGAAGAAAACACTTCAAGGTGAAAGGTTTAGCATAGGTTTGTGCAGACCTCAATAAGCTTTTTTAAAAGTTTGAAAACATGGCTCTGGCTTGTGTGGCTCAGTTGGTTGGAGCATCATCCCATACACCCAAAGGTCACAGGTTTGATTCCTGGTTGGGGCACATACCTAGGTTGTGGGTTTGATCCCAGCCCCAGTCAAGGTGAGTGAGGGAGACAGCCAATCAATGTTTCTCCCTCACACATAGATGTTTCTCTCTCCCTCTCTCTCTCTCTTCCTCTCTCTAAACACATCTTCAGGTAAGGATTGAAAAAAAATCAATAAACACTTCCTAGGGTAAGAATTTTAAAAAAATTTGAAAACATGGACCACCTGCTCCAAAAGGTTTTCATTAATAGAGAGGAATGTTCATGGTGCATTATCTGCTTACAAACAAATCTATTAAAGAAACCAAGCAAACCACCATGGACATATTTCTGAGAAGAGTGACCCCTCCTCAAGAAAAGCCCCAGACGGGTCCTTCAGGAGTGTTCCAGAGAAAGGCATTGCTATCATAGATGACAGCTCCATGCGTGTTACTGCCTCTGAACACTTTCCAGTGGGACAGATGTAAAGGTAGAAGAAAGACAATGGATTTAATGACCCTGACCCTGTGTAGGTCTAGGCTAATGTGTGTTTGTGCCTTAGTTTTTAACAAAAAATTTTAAAAGAAAAAAATAATCTAGAAATTTTAAAATAGAGGAAAAGCTTATAAAAGGATATAAAGAAAGAAAATATTTTTGTACACCTGTTCTATGTCTTTGTGTTTTAAGCTAAGTGTTATTACAGAGTGAAAAAGCTTTTAAAAATTAAAAAGATTGTAAAGTAAAAATGTTACAATAAGCTAAGTTTAATGTATTACTAAAGAAAGGAATGTTTTTAATTTTATGTAGCCCCAGTGTACAGTGCTTATAAAGTCTACAGTGGTGTACAAAATGTCCCAGGCCTTTACAGTCACTCACCACTCACTCTCTGACTCACCCAAAGCAACTTCCAGTCCTGCAAGCTCCGCATCACTAATCATCAAAGAAATGCAATCAAAACCACAATGAGATATCACCTCACACCTGTTGTAACGGCTACCACCAAGAAGACAAGAAATAACAAGTGCCAATGAGGATGTGGGGAAAAGGGAACACTTGTGCACTGTTGGTGGGAATGTAAATTGTTTTAGCTTCTATGGAAAAAATATGGAGGTTCCTCAAAAAATTAAAAATAGAACTACCATATGATCTCACAGTTCCAGTTCTGGTATTTATCCAAAGGAAACAAAATTACTATTTTGAAGATATATTGGCACCCCAATATTTATTTATTTATTTATTTTTATTATTTTTTT
The DNA here is from genome assembly GCF_054644295.1 of Miniopterus natalensis. Taxonomy (NCBI): domain Eukaryota; kingdom Metazoa; phylum Chordata; class Mammalia; order Chiroptera; family Miniopteridae; genus Miniopterus; species Miniopterus natalensis. The sequence goes on along the minus strand of NC_142089.1, from coordinate 71,643,465 downwards.
ATTTTTTAAATATATCTTTATTGATTTCAGAGAGAGGAAAGGAGAGGGAGAGAGACAGAAACATCAATGATGAGAGAGTCATTGATCAAGCCCACAACCGGACATGTGCCCTGGCCGGGAATCGAACCCTGATCGCCTGGATCCCAGGTCGACGCTCAGCCACTGAGCCATGCCCAGGTGGGCGGCACCCCAATATTTATTGCAGCATTATTTACAATAGCTAATATAAATATGTACATACACATAATGGAATATTATTCAGCCATGAAAAGGAAGGAAATCCTGCCATTGGCAACTACATGGATGAAACTTGAGGACATTAGACTAAGTGAAGGACAGAGACAGACAGATAATGTATGGTCTCACTATTATGTAGAATCTTAAACAACAAAACTCATAGAAACTGAGAGTAAATTGGTGGTTGCCAGAGAACAGGAATAGAGAGGTAGGGGGAAATGGGTGAATTTGGTCAAAGGGCACAAACTTCCAGTTGTAAGAAAAATAAATTCTGAGGATCTAGTGTAGAGCATGGTGACTATATTTAACAATGCTGTATTTTACACTAAAATGTTGCTGAGAGAGTGGATTTTAAAAGTTCTCACCACAAAAAAAAGGAAACTATGTGAGGTGATAGATGTGTTAATTAACCTTATTATGGTAATCATTTTGCAATGTACACATAAGTCATCACATTGTACACCTTAATCTTACACAATATTACATTGCAATTATATCTCAACAAAGCTGGAAGAAAATATATAATTAGTGTGTTAAAGGCTCTAATATAAAAACACAATAAATATATGAGGAATTTCGGCAGAGAGAGAATAAGGGAAAAAATCAAATAAAAATGCTAGAACATTAGGTAAGAGAAGTGCAGAATGCCACCAATAAGTTCATTAGTAGTCTCAGTACAGCTGAGAATAGAATCAGTTGAACTCAATCTGTCAACAGAAATTTTCTAAATGGAAACATAAAAATAAAAAGAGAGTAAAAAAATTGAGCAGAGCATCCGAGAGTAGTGAAATAGTTCCAGATGGACTAACACACCTGTAATTTTTTGAACAAGGTAGAAGATGATGGAGAACACAGGGCAGAAACCCAGTGACAGGATAATGACTAAGAATTCCTTCAAATTAATGACACGCACCAAAGCAGAGACTGAAGGAGCTCAGATAACACCAAGTAGGATAAAACACACACATATATACATCATATACAAACTTCTGAAAACCAACAGCAGAGAAAAAATCTTAAAGGTTGCCAGAGAAAAGAGGCACATCACATGAAGAGGAACAAAGACAAGAATTATGGCAGACTTCTTGTCAGAAACTATGCAACCTAGAAGATATTGGACATACATCCCCAATGTATGGAAAGAAAAACAACTGTTAATACAAAATTCTATACCCAAGGAAAAATATATTTCCAAAATGGAGGTGGAGGATATGGATATGACAGGATGAATAGATGGTCAAATCCTAGTCTCCGATAAAGAAAAATGAGCAAGGCTGGGCATGGCTCAGCGGTTGAGCATCGGCCTAGGATCCAGGAGATCCTGGTTCGATTCCCGTTCAGGGCACATGCCCAGGTTGTAGGCTCGATCGCCAGCAGGGGGCGTGCAGGAGGCAGCCGATCAATGACTCTCTATCACTGATGTTTCTCTCTCTCTCTCTCTCTCCCTTCCTCTCTCTGAAATCAATAAAGTCATTTTTTTAAAAAATAATAAATCAATAAATAATAGAAAGAAAGAAAGAAAGAAAGAAAGAAAGAAAGAAAGAAAGAAAGAAAGAAAGAAAGAAAGAAAGAAAGAAAGAAAGAAAGAAAGAAAGAAAGAAAGAAAGAAAGAAAGAAAGAAAGAAGAAAGAAAGAAAGAAAGAAAGAAAGAAAGAAAGAAAGAAAGAAAGAAAGAAAGAAAGAAAGAAAGAAAGAAAAATAAAAGGAAGAAAGATCCAAAACAATAAATTCACCGCTCTAGAAAATAACCAGAAGCAAACAAAAATTAAGAAATATTAGTTCATAGTAAACTGCAAAAATTAAGATAAGAACTGGGTAGTCTGTGGCATTCTTGACCAAAGTTGTGCCTATATCCACAGTTCCCCCTCACACTACTTCAGATGGGCCAGTATTAAAGCACTTGCAAGGAAGGGCTGGCCATAAAAAAAAAAACAGCAGTTTCACTGCTAGAGAGGAATGAACTAATTTGATACTGCGAATAAAAAACCCATACCCCATTGTATTGTGAATGAAAGTAGCAAACCCAGTGGGAAACAAATAACGACAGCCCATGGCTCTATTACCCTGAGTTGCAGTCTCACTTGGGGTGGGCAGTAAACCACTTGACTAATCAGAATTTGACAAGGAGAACCTGGAGATGAGAGAGCCAAAGAAGGGCTGGAGGAACTCCACAGATCCCTGCTGTCCAGGAGACTGTGCACACGTGCAAAGCCCCGGCTATCTACACATCCTCAGTTGACTTGGGCACCAAGAGGAACCCAGAAGAAAGTAAATCTGAACATATGACAGCTGTCTGAACGTTTAATGTGTCCCCAACCCCATGCACAGATCCATCAGCAGACAAGGCAAAGCTTACTGGCTGAAGGTATTTGTGAACAATCATTTATTGACTACTGAGCTATGCAGACACAGCCACTAAAAGTTAAACATTAAAGTTTTTTGAAACTGAACAGAAACATTAGCAGCCACAGGTAGCAGGGAAAATAGATCCAGCAGATTAAGTTCAGGCAAGTTACTAAAAACAATCCAAATGAAAACAAGCAAAACAACAGCAAAATAAAATAGCCACAAGAACAATTCTCAAGGAAAACTCTCAGTCATATTTGCTGCAATGTATTACCTAAGATTCAGGTTTTTGTAAGACAACAAAGAAACAGGAAAGTGCAAGCACTGTGTGTTTGTGGTAGGGGTAGTAGAAAAGAACCATGATTTTTTTCTCAACTCTAAAATAAACCTTGTATTTACAGATCCACTCTGTCCCACTGGCCAGATCTCTGGGGTCTTGCTGGGTACACTGGCTTCTTCTCCCCTGTCCACCTCCCCCAGGCTATTGCTTTTCTTGTTCTGCTTCATCAGCCAGTGCTGGTTCATTTGCAAGAAATTCTGTTGTCATCTCCTATTTGCAAACCTTCCCTCCCATCCTAGATGCATTATTAATCCTTTATTAGCCTCTTAACAAAAACTCAAGAGAAATATGATGTATATACATATACATACATGCACACATATACATATGCATATATACATATATACACATATATGTGTATATATATCTTGGACCAAATACTTATAGAAAGACCTTAATAAATAGCTATCATATTTATCAGCTAATCTGAATGGAGCATTAAAATATGTTCTACCCAGAGCTGCAAAGTTCTTTTAGTGCTTTTCAGGGCAGCCCGTCTGTTTCTTCCAGCATTCAACTTTGCCATTTTCGTCATTAAAATGAACTTTGCCTAACAGAGTTTATAAAGCATTACGCTAATGACCCGGGCTGTGATTTAAGTGCCGTCGCAGGCTCAGTGAACAGAAGCCCATACCTGCTTTATTTAAGCAGGAATTCAACTTGCAATTTTCCTAACACCAGATAGAAGAAAAATTCCAAACTGCATTTCCCAGCAGGTACCAACAGGGGGGAAAGGTTGACTATAGCAAGTATAGGATTTTAGAAAACACACCTATTTCTTTGTTATTGATAGTGTGATTAATTGATCCCGAGAATCTGATTGAGAACACAGGGATATAAATCATGCCATCTGCGCAGTTCCAGAAACATCACTGCTAGTAACTCAAAGCACATTTCAACTGCCCCAGCACGTATTTCTGGATTAGCGTCACGCATGGGTTCAGGAAACAACGGGGGCTATTTATTTATATGGTCACATTTCTACTTTTTATTTTACTTCATATACAACTTGACACCTGTTCAGCGTGCCCACTCCCTGAGCAGAAAGGTTCTCAACCTTCAAGTTAGTCCACATTTGTTTCCAAGGCCCGTATTTACTTCTCTATTCTCAGTCATTTGACATGTTTATTGAGCACCTGCTACAATGAAAGACACTTTTTTAAATGTAGCGGGTGATAATGATCCCTATCCTCAAGGAAAATATAGCTTAAGGGGGAAATAACTAGTACACAAATAATAGAAATATCAAACAGAAAGGCATAAGCAATGAGATAAAAATGACACAACTAATGGCAAAAAGACTATTTGAAAGTTAACCAAAGCCTAAATGCCCTCAGAAAACTAAACAGAGGCAGAAAAAAATAACCAGTGGTTGGAAGTGTATGTGCCTACATCATGGTGATAACTTACAGCCTGGGGCTTCCCCTACATGCCTTCATTCCCTCCTCTCCAGAACCCATGAGGGGAGCTACATTGTCCCCATTTTACAGATGAGGACATTGAAACACCAAGAGGTTAGGTAACGGGCACAAAGCCACCTAGTAAGCCAGGAGCCAGAATTCCACGGCCAGCGAATGTGACTGCACAGAGTATACTCTGAGCTCAGTTATTCCCCTATCACTTCTGGTCATCAACTTGTTCGTAAGACCTATCGTTGCTCCGCATGGGATAAGTGGGAAAAGCTAATGAAAAGCTTACTATGGCTACAAGTGTGCTTTTATTATTCAATATAACTGAGGGACATCTAAAGCCTCTTACATTGATGCCTAAGTGACTTTTGACTAACATACATGCTTCCAAGTTCCCCAAGGAAACTTCTGAACTGGCCCAAAACACTCCTGTATAGTAACTAAAATTAGCTGCTGGAATTCCACTGGTTGTAAAGAATTTAGGGAAATGTTCCCCATTTTCCTGGCTCACATACCTTCCTATCCCAGTGGTCAGTTTAGAAAACAGGGAAGGCAATTCATAGCTATTTGAACTCTACCTCTTCCTAGTTCTCAAAACTATAAAATACTCGTTCTGACTAAACTATTGCTTTAGTCACTATTTTGTCATTTCCAAGTTTATAACTACACACACACACACGCACACACAGATTTTCAAATACATAGATTTTTACATATATTTGTGTGTGTATTTGGCTTGCTGTTAACATGCATGTTCAGAAAAAATCACTTGTTCTATCTTCTAACTACTATCTAACAGGACATTGTCTGAATCTGTCTGATATTTTGTTTTGTGCTATATGTACTTATATCAATAAAACCAAGATCTTAGAATTGTCTATATTTTTAAATACCTCTTTTGAATCTATAAAATCACAAGAATAATGTAAATGACCTTCTCAAGCTGTGTTTAATATTTTAGATTCACTTACATTATTTTTGTGTCTCCTGGGTCAGGGATACTGGTGGTTTCTAGTCTAAGCCAGTAGCTCTCAAACTTTAGTGTGCCTCCAAGTCCCCTAGAGGGCTGCTGGCTCAGCCCACTGAATTTCCATCACTAGCAAGTTTGAAGGTGATGCTGATACCGCTGGTTGAAGGACTAGCCTGAGAATCACAGTTTTAAACCAATCTGAACGAGGGCACTGGACTAAAAGTCAAATGCCTTAGGCTCTGATCCTAGATCTGTAATTCTCTTTCTGTGATGTAGGCAAGTCATTAAACCACTCTGACATATTTTAATTAATTTATTTATATAAATCCCATATCATTCTATAATCTTATAACTGACCAGAAGATAGTCTACTCTACCATGCATACGAAGCAATTTGAGATCAGTTCTTAACAGCTAACACAGCCATTGTGTTTCAAGTGGGGATAAATTGCTATTGCCCCATGCTGTGAGTTCTGCAATAACGCCATATATGAGTTCCTAAAACCCATCATGCTGTGCACTCTGCACAGCAAAGCCTACCCGTCTTATGGGGGAAATGGGATTACAGACCCAACACTCGAAAACTTCATCAGTGCCCTAGCTGGTTGCTCAGTGGTTAGAGCATTGGCCCTTGGACCTCAGTTGCAGCATAGGCCCCACTAAGGGCACGAGCTGGAAGCAGCCATTCGATGTCTCTCTCTCACATCGATGTTTCTCTCTCTCTCTCCCTTCATTCTCTCTGAAAAAGGCAATGGAAAAAATATCCTAGAATGAGGATTTTTTTTAAAAAAACAAAATCTTTCCATCAGTGACCATAGGAAAAAAAGATAGGAACCTAATAAATACAGTAGCAGAGTTTCATGCATGTTTGATGGTTAGGAAATACAGAAATACTACAATAAATGTCACTTTACTTTGAAAAAGACTGGCAGCTTGCTTTGGGAGTGGGCTGGGAAGAGTGCAGCTTGTGAGTTAGTGAGAGGTGGTAGAAGAGGCTGATCGGAAATCGGGCAGAAAGTCATCGCAGCAGATGTGCATAGATGTGGCTCGCCTTCTCAGTTCAGCATGGACATCGCGTTTAACAATATTTAGCGGCCTTAAGTCCTGGGACAGGCTTTCCGGCCTTGGAGATGTAGGTCTTTCAGGGCATGCATTCCTAATGCCTGTTCTGTCAAAATTGAAAACTGGATCCACTGCGTAGCCCCCTTGTTCCAATAACTTCTGTATCACTGCTGGAAATTCTTCGGTGGTTTTCTCATCTGCACTCACAACTCTGCCCAACAGCTGAAGACTTTGGAAACTGCAGTGACCTTGAAAACCACTGCCCCCAACCACTACCGGTGCCTAAAGGAGCCACATCTGCAGACCTTTCAAGGTCTTCAAATCCAGACAGTGCTTCCATTTGCACGCACTCCTTGGCGATTTGAACCATAACACTTAGATTTTTCTGGAATGTTGAGTGCGGTGTGTGTTTTTAATGTAGAAATTCACAAATGTGAAAAAAATAGGAAAAGACAACCCTGAAGGGTACTGCTAACTGGAAGATGTTTGAGTTGTGTGCATGTGTGCATTTTGTGTATTTCTATGGGGTTCGGTTTGTGAAAAAAATGTGCATTACCACCCTAAAATCTTGTTTTACTCAAATTGTTCCCCAACTTATTATTCACATTCATGTTGCCAAAGCAAGTGTTTTACAAAACGACATTACTTTTAATGGCAGATACTAAAGTTTGATGGTAGAGTTACTATATGGTGGTAGAGATCATGGAAATGTCCCATGATCTCTCAGAAGTAGGATTGAATATATTGAGGAAATGACTTCTGTTAGGTGGGGGGCAACCCAGGAGCGTCATGATTTTAATACAATCGGTCACAGCATAGATGAGAGTGAAACGGCTGGGCCCGGGTTCCATAAGAGGAGTGCTGACACAGGTATTTACCCAGCCTATTGGAGTGAGATGGTTTCTAATAATGCTCAATGACAGAGTCCTTTCCATGAAAACTGAAGTTTCCAATAAAGCCTACCTCCTTTTTTTCTCTTCAGTTACCTGTCAGAGAACATGGTGTTTATCTCTTTCTGGATTTTTATAAATTGAAACCAGCTTCTTTTTGATTACCCTTGTGTAAGACCTTCATGGGAATTGTTTTCCCACACTTATTATGAACTTTTTAATAGAATGTGAAAAAAAAAAAGGAAATTTTCAGAAAACAACTATAGGAAGTATTACAGATGTGGAAACATATCCTGCAAGCATAAGAAAAATCTGTGAGGGTGATTCAGGCTCGCGGAAGAAAGGCCAAGGGAACCTTTTAATAGCCTAGAAATGTTCTCATCTTCTGTCTTCACTTACCCCCCTCGTTGTGTTCATCAGGAGGTCGTGTTGGCTCTCTCTTTAAAATACATCTACGGTCCCACGGCTTCTCGCCACCTCCACTGCTAAGACTCTGGCCCGACCCACGACCATCTTCCCCCTAGAATAATAAACTAGCTGGTCTCCCTGCTTCTCTCTTGCCTCCTCCCGCAGGCTATTCTCAAACCGGCAGCCATAGCTGTCCTTCTAAACTACCCAGCGGTTTCATGTTTTCATCAGGATAAAAGACCACCCACCTCCTCCCTCTCCCTCTCCCACCTCACATGGCCCTTGCTGTTGTTTCTGGAACAGCCGGGCATGTCCCACCTCCTGCCTCAAGGCTTTTGCACCAATGTCACTGCCTCAATGAGACCCACCCTGACCAACAGATTTAAAAATTGCAAGCTTGCCCGGCCAGGCGTGGCTCAGTGGTTGAGCATCGACCTAGGATCCAGGCGAAAGGGGTTCAATTCCTGGTCAGGGTACATGACCCGGTTGAGGGCTCGATCAATGACTCTCTCATCATTGATGTTTCTGTCTCTCTCTCTCCCTCTCCTTTCCTCTCTCTGAAATCAATGAAGATATATTTTTTAAAAAATAAATAAATAAATAAATAAATAAATATAAAAATTGCAAGCTGCACTCGAACACTCGCCCACCCACATGCACACACTCACGCTAGTAATTCCCTTCCTGCCTCTTTCCCCCATAGCATTTATTCTTTCTGTGATGCCAGATAATGTGCTTTCCGCCAGGGCCGTTGCCCTCCCCTCACTGGTACGTAAGCACCGCGAAGGCAGGGGCCTTGTCGCCTCACTCATGTACTGTCTCAAGAACAGTGCCTGACGTGCAACGAGGGCCCGAGAAACACTGAACGAGCCATTTTCAAGTTAGCGGCAGTTAGTATGGGGAAGAAGTTAGCTGGCTGTGCTCCGTGAGAGGGAAAACGAAAAATAGAGAGAAATGTACAAAAAGCAAATTATAACATCATAAGGAGATGCTTTTATGAGAGTAAGGGAGACCCAAACTATTAAAATAAGCTTGGCATCAGCTATTAAAATGAGCTACCTGCAGGAAGCTGCCTTTGATGGGTCAGATGCTTTGTGAGAGATCAAATGTCTTCCTTGGTTAGGAACCAGCTGTAAAAAACAAACAGGAAATACTGGGTAAAGTCCAAATCTTTATACTCGCTGAAAATTAGACATTGGCCACATATTTCTGCAGAGAGATCGGTGCTACTTGTCTTCTCTCTTCCAAAAGGATCTCACTGACTCAGTGGATTACAACTTTACAATTTAAGGATTTCCGTAAATTCTGTCAGGGTGGCTCTTAACGATATCCATGGCACTGCATTTTAAGCAATGAAATACTTGAAAGCAGCCTGTCCCCAATAAACTAAATGGAAAGTCCAAATGCATTGATTAGCCCCTATTTATTTGGGGGGCGTGGGGGCTGCATCGCATTTCCTGTTGCGTAGATATAGAACAATAACAAGTTTCTCCACAGTAATATGCTTAGGAAGCTCCCTAACAAAGATCCCAAAGACAGATACAAATACTCCAGCTATTTCCAAAGAATGAAAACATAAGCAAAAGTACTTTGATTTTAGAAACCATTGTATAGGTTTAAAAGGAGAAATTCCAGATAAACTACTATCAGCCTGGTGATGAAGAGGCTTCACAGGACAGAAAGATAAATGAATACCATCAATTATCATCTAAATTGCCGCTTTACACCTAAGCATTATAAGTACCCAAATGAAAATTTAAGGAAAACAAAATGAATTTTCAAAATTATATATGGCTTTTTCCCCAAGCGATATTAATGTGGAAATTCAGATATAGATGAGTGAATGTGCATAAACAGGCAGTCTGAATAATTCTGCCAAACCAGCACTTCTTTTATAATAAAAGAACTTTTCATCAGAAACGTGCAAGTTGTTTCGTTAGGCTTCAAGTAGCCTTGGTCAATATAAAAGCAATCCTAAATTTCTTTAGAAACTTGAGGTCATGAAGGATCTCCCAGGCTCTTTAGAAGAATCCGAGGAGCCCGGCTGAAGACGATGCTGAAGCCTGTGAGGCCCTGGTCAGGCGAGGAAGGCCAGAGCTATCCGGCCCCCACCTGCCCCACTGGGAAGCGGGATCCAGGACCCCTGGCTCCTGCCTGGCCCTTCGCATAGACCCGCACTTGCTAACCTGTGGGCCTGTGAGGACTCTGCTGAAGCCTGCCAACCCCGCCTAAGGGTGTGGGCCCCAGACTTAGCCCAGAGCCTCTGGGACAGGTTCATACCGGCTCCTCCTACAGGCAGTTGGCTACCCTCGGGGCCAGGTGTCTCAGAGCCTGAGATTCTAGTTTTTCAACAGCACCTAGGTGATGCCGGTGCTGCTGGTCCGAGAACCCCTGTTTAAGTAGCAAGAGTCTAGATCACAGCACCGATCACAGCCGCTGTTCCCTGAGCTACCACAACGCCAGTCAGACCCAGGGCCTGGCTAATGAGCCCACCGTGCCTGGATTACCCCAAGTGGCAGGTCCTCCTTCCTCCTTCACAGTTGACCTAGTCTAGTGGTTCTTAAAATGTGGACCAACAACATCAGTATCATCCGAAAATGAGTGAGAAACTCAAATTCTTGGACCTAATCCCAGTCCTAATGAGTCAGGAACTCTGAGGGTGGGGTCCAGCAACCTGTTTTAATATCCAGGTGATGCCTATGTGTGCTTGACTCTGAAAACCACCGACCCAGTCTGTATGTGAGGGGATCTTCCTTTCTCCTTTTGGTACTTCTGACCAACTATTTTAAATTGTGATTCTACCTGAGCGCACCTTGGAATCATTGAAAGAACATTTATGATATGCCTGAGCCTCTCCCCTGAAACTCTAGAAGGATCCAGTTGTGAAAATATTCTCATAAAAACTACCCAGGTAATTCTAATATATAATTGGAGCTGAGAAGTATTGTATTTAAATAACCTCCAAATGGTCTCTTATATGGAATGTTTGCCTTTGGCCAATCTCAGCTTCATAAATTTAACTAACATGATCAAGTTTCCCTGGCTGCCCTCTGAATTCCCTTCCACAGTGCTTTCAGGGAATATTAGAGGGGCATGACTCAGGAACACTCAGAATCTCTTTTGCCTTATTTGCTTAATCCAAGATTAGTGTATCATGCATGATAAGTAGAGTTTTTATATTCGGACCTCTTGGCTGATTTCCTGAAGGCTACATCCCATTAGATTTCCCTTTGATTTCTTTAGGAAGCCTTCCCTGCCCTCTTTTAATGTTTTCTTCTTTCCAGGGCCCCACTGAGCCATCTTCCTCCATCTGCCATTACATTGCATGGCTTCATATTCCTTATTTGTTTAAATGTTTTCTTTCCCTTGGAGACTGTAAAGCATTCTCGTGAAAGCAGATGTCTTTCCTAGACCTAGTCTTGCACTATGACTAAAACACAATGGGCGCTTACAAAAGGTTTGTGAATTCGAAAATAACTCTTTCAGTGCTGACTGTGTACACAATCTTCGTGAAATTGCTGGCCTTAGGCTCTGTGCCTCGATTTCCTCGCTGCTCTTCTTGAGTTGTTTTTAACCCATATGTTTTCCTAGCTCTACTCTCTCACCCCAAGTATGATTTCAATTTTGGTTTTGTCTCATTTTCTAAGTGCTCCTGGTAGCCTCAAAACGCCTTTAATGTATTTTGTCCCATGATTGAGTTAGAACAAGTACCCACCTGGAGAGACCAGTTCTGCAAGTACAGTCAGCCACTATATACCTTCTTAAAACATTTGATGTGTGTACATACTGTTTTCAAGCAATAAGCAGATGATTAAGTCTTTAACTCTAGGTTTTCAAAAAAATCATAGAATTATTCCATTTCCTTTCTCCTTTCCCAAAAGAGTCAATTATATATTTCTCAGCTACTCTAATCTATACTCATCAGTAAGATCGCCAGATCTGGGAACTTAGGACAGTGTTTGTGCTTGTTTCAACATAGAAATTCTGTTTCATCTAATTCAAAGTTTCTTGTAAATGTATGCCTATTTATTTAATTGGTCATTTGTTTTCCAAAATATTGCTTTTTACAGGTATGCCACTGGTCTGATTAAGGGCTGTATTTCTAGTCCTAGGGGTGAAACTAGAATCAGTTCTTTTTTCTCTAAGTAAGTTGGTCTTCACAGAGACTGGTGAATGCAGGGGGAAAATAGGCAAGTCTTAAGGTCACCTCCTGGCCAGGCCTCCCAGTGATGCCTGCAGGCTCCCAGTGACATGGGCTCTACCTTGAACAGCCAGAGGAGGCATTGGGGGCCTCATCAAGTACATCAGTGGCAGTGTAAGACTCTCTGAGGCAGTTAATATGGTTCTAATCCACACTGAGGGGAGCCAGGCTTTCAGGAACTGAGCTGACCAGGCACCAAAAAAAAAAAAAAAAAAATCCAAATAAGAAGCTAAGAGCCAATCTCATTCTTTCATTTTAAGCATAGCATTGTATGAACTCCAGCTGCTCTGCTAAATCATGTTCCATCAACCAGCTTTGTAGTTAAGACCTGCATGCTTTACTTACTTTGAGGGGGAACTCTGTTACCAGTCCCAAGAGAGTCTCATTACAAACTGGTTATTTGCTTAGGGGTGGGAGGAAGGCCAGAAATGAGGCTATCTCAGAGATCCTTTACCAAATCGAGTATCTGTTCATCCTTCATAGTGACGAGAGTGGTGATCTGCATAATTCATATAAGCGCACATAGAAGTAAACATGAAATGATTAGACAGAAAACCTTTAATGAGGCAGCATTTTTGGGGTGTGAAGAGAAGGAATTAATGGGTAATAGCATCTTGGAAACAGGGGAAGAGTATTACATGTTATTTTTTAACTAATTTTTGTTCCTTGTCTAAAACCTTTAAAAACTTCTCCCTCCACAACAGTGCAAAGTAGTTCTGTGTTATACACAGAATGTTGACATGGTAGCAGTTGTAGCACAGTTGCAATTTGCGAGATAGCAAATTGAAAATGAACAAGTGCTATAATAAAAACTATAGTTTAGTAGCCTGTATTCCTTAAAGACCAAACTTGGAGGGATAGCAGATAGAAAGCTTGAGAACACACTATTGGTATTTAAACAGAAACTCTGATGTGGTGGGAAGAGGTAGTGAGGGTGAGGGTCTTTATTTACATTTATTGAGTCTAGTAAGGACCAGGCACCATGCCAAATGCATGTAACCATAAAACAACATTTTATGTAAATTCTCTGATATGATGCAGAAAACACAGGGTCAATAAATGAGAACAACTGAGCAAAGTGAAGCAAAGTATGCCTGTCCCCTTACCCAAAGACTGGAGAAAACGTTAATGCCTGCAGAACCTCTTGCTTAAAGTCTCCTTGCCTAGAAATTATGAAATGATACTTGCTTGCTTTTTAATGTTTCAATTACAGAATTAAGTTTAAAGGAAAACTAAAGCCTTATCCTGCAGTTTTTTGCAGCAGAAAAACAAGTTGTGTTTGGATGTCATCTCTGATTCTGCTTCAAATGACATACGAGTTATGGTTATGTGTCACCAAGGGTCCACAGTCCGGGCTTCATTCTCAATAGGTCTGAACCTTCTAAGCCCAGGACTTCTCTATGGAACTTGACTGTGGGCCGTGGTCTGCCACCTAGGGGGCCACCCTTCCCACCAAGTGAGCCCGCTCAGGGTTTCATCCTGCCCCAGACAAAAAGAATCACACCTTTGGCAGGCGACTGAAGGCAGAGTGAGTAATACTGTATTTAATAGGAACCCTGAAAGAAACACCCAAAACTCTTTGCCTAGTGTCTGTCTCATCTCCTGGAACATCCATTGCATCATAATTTTATTTTTTTTAAGTTAAGCAATACCCAGCACCTGGAGAGGAAGCAGCTGGTAATTTTGCTTTTATCCTAAAACACAGCCCTTTGAGGAAGACACTAAATGGCATTCTTCCTTGCACAGGTAAGGAAACATAGATTAGGCACTGGTCTAGTACCGCAGGGAGTTAAGTAGCAGAATCAGAAGCTGAAGCCAGGCAGTTCATTCCCATGTGTACGCTCTTTGCATTTCCCCGACACCCTGTCGCAAGGCAGTGCCAGTCAGCCACGGGCGAATACTGATTAGGGCAAACTGTCTTCTATCGTGAGTACAGAAACGTACCACAGGCCAATGGAAAACCAGACAGATGGGAAAAGAGGGGTCTTTGATTCTTGGCAATACTGAAATGGGAAGAGGCTGTTAGTTACTAACAGAACCAGGTTGGACAGACACAAAATGTGCAGTTCATTCCTTTCTAAAATTTCAATCATTTCCAAGGAATGTTTTTTACTTTTGAGAATGAATAGATCTCTACCTGAACCAGGTAGATCTAATTGATGTTTCCCTTCAAGATCCTAGTGCACATGCTGTAAATACTAGTAAGCAACCCTGAAGAAATAAGGCCGGAACACCTAGTAAATAAACCCCTCGGGATTCATGCTGCTGGGCAGCCTGGCCTCCCTCCCCCTGCCCCCCAGAGGTGATGGTGACAGAGGAAAGGGCCCAAGGAGAAGTCCCACCTACACAGCTGCGCTCTTCTGATTTTCATCTCCATGGGGCCTTGGCTGAGGGGGGCGCTGGCCTACGCTCCCCAGACAGCGCTAGTGTTTTCTCATTCCTAGTACATGGGGAAGGTGCAGAAAGGAGTAGAAAATAAGCACAAAACCCATTAGGAAAACACAGCGTAAATTTTAAAAGCTGGATGGAATTTTGCTGAACATCCTGCATTTTAAGAGCTCATTATCTTAGCCCCCAAATTAAGAAAGCATGTTTCATTTTCTGAAATAAACACAATTATTTTTGTAACTGCAAAACATTTTTAAAGTCATTTCAAAGGCTTGACAAGTTTAACCAAACTTCCTAAAAACCATTCTGTCACCCAAGGGCAGTGCAACAGAACAGAGAAACAAGATGTGCCTAAAACGTTTCATTAACTGAGAGCGATTGGCAAGAGCCGTTAGCCGCCACCTCGCAGCGCCAGGCGCGCCCTCCAAGCGGGGCGGGCAGCAAATAGGAACAGCATGTGAGGCTTTGCTCAAGCAGCACATCTGCTCACTTAGTTGGATCGTGTTTTATATTTGGGCATAACAAGTTTGGGTTGTCTTTATGTTCAGCGACAGCAGTGTAATGAATGTTGTTTGAACTCTGAATTGTATAAATACGAAGACATGTTGATTTGAGAAGAGAAAACAAGGCATGTGAAAATTGGAAAAATACCCATTTTAAGAATTATAGATACTCTTCTTTAAAAAAAAATAGACAAGCAACTCGACCGGCAGACCACCCATGAAGTACCATTAAGATCTAAACAACATGAAAAAAAGACAATGTTCTCTAGCCAGTGCAATTTTTGAAAGCTTTAACATTAAAAGGCCTTTCGTTTAATCCAATGACCTTAAAATATTTCCTAAAATTACAGACTCCTTTTGTGTTTTGACAGAAGTTTCCTCACATATATGAAATGAATTGGGCTAATTTTAAAAGGATAATCCCAATCATTGCTAGTATATATAAGGCACCTTCTAGGGCTTACATAATAAAGCAAGCAGAAGAAAGGTAGGGACACGAGTAGAATGACTGGGTTGGAGGCGATTGCTCGCATGGGGCTACACGACTGAGCGTTAGGACTGGTGAAATTGTGGTGCTTCCCGCCTGCTAAGCTATGGATATTAGACACATATATGTGGGTAACTGGGACTCCTTATTGAAGTGCAGGATGATATGATTAAAATAGCTCCTTAGAAAGATAAATATGTCAGTGGTATACAAGATGGATGAGTGAAAAGGTTGTAGGCAAGAAGTGTGTTAGGAGACCAAAGAAAATCAGAAGCAGAATTGAGATGGTAAAAAAAGGGAAGATTGGATTCTAAGGGCACACAGAGAATTGGCAGAACTTAGCTCTTCTTAGATGGAGTAAATGCTTCGTTCTTTCTACCCGTAACCTAGGGACCTACAGTTTTCTCAGTTTAAAGTAAAGATGAATATTTACATACATAAAGTTAATAATATACTCTTTTTAAGGTAAAAACATTAACACACTCTTACTAATCACTCTCTGACTATGTGGGAAGCACAATACCCCAAGCCCCCAGCTCTGTTGCTTAGGGTTACTCTCTAAGGGAACTACACATTTGTAAAAGGTTTTCCTCAAGGTATTTTTAGGCATTTTATTCTTGAAAAAGAATAAAGTGATATAAAGTGTTTAACCTAAAAAAAAAAAAAAAAAAAAGACATTTTCTATGAACCAAACAAGTGGCATATATGTACTTTATGAAATACTATAAAATAAAACCTATAAAGTAAATATTAAATAAAATATGTCCTCATTTATCAGCTAAAGAGACCAAATAAATTAAATAAAGCCACATAGCAAGGTTAGTGGTAAAGGTTGATTCAAACTCAAGCCCATCTGTTTCTAAGACATGTGGTATTGTCACTACAAGGCCCTGACCTTCAATAACTCCTTTTTCCTGAAGTAGGTATAATTAGCTTACAATGAATCAAATTCATTATTAACAACAAAGAAGCCAAAATAGCATAACCCAAAATAAGGTCTCAATTCCTAGAAGAATAAATTTCATTGACATAATCTTCCAATAAAACAAATAAGCAATTAAACTGGGCAAATGTGCACTTAATTTAAAAGACACAAAAAGAGGAAAACATCCAACAATAATTCAAAATAAATCTGTCTCAAGCAAGAAAGAAGTAATGAATCGAGTGATCCAAATGTTTTCTCTCTGTGGAGTTAGTTGTCTGCAGAAGTAATAAGTTTACCTGGCTCCAAAGAGAGTCTAATTAAACATGGGGAAATGCCCTTTGCCCCTATATTTCCCTGATGATCCCAGCCACCAATAATCAGTCTGTTTTCAGCTTTCCTACTGCACTTAATACCTAAATGATTCACTGGACACTTTACTTTGTGTTGTTAATTTCCTGTTATATGTACAGGTCTCTGCAATGAGATTTAAGCTCCTCACAGGAGGCAAGTATATCTTTCGCTTCTCTGTATGTCCCCTAATGCCTTGCGCATAATAAGTGCTCAACTAATCATTGGCTTAACTCGGGGGAAGACTTCTGACACTAAGATTACCTAGGCTCACCAAATTTGACTAAAGGGTAAGATAATGGTTCTAGAGCCCTGGGCAACTTTTAGGACGTTTTGCCATGCAACTTGTATTCTCAGCAAAAAGTGTCAAATGCTTTTCAATAGATACCATCCATTTGCTCTTTACTAGGTAGATCGCTGTAATTGAGAGCAACATGCACAGGTGAAGCTTGCTTTTTATATGAATTGTGTTTTTCAAAAGTTGTATTTCATTTTAATTTCTGCCCTTCCAGAATTCATCAAGGAACCCCTAAGGAGTACAACAGATTACATGGTTCACTGCAAAACAGAAAAGTTCATGGCTGGATTGGTGAAAAGAGGGGATTGGATCAGAGCTTGAAAAACATTGTCATAAGGAATAAATGCAGGGAGAGTAGACCCTTAAGTCCCATAAATCAGAGTCACTAAAAAAGTAAAAAAAAGAAAAAGAAGAGGAAGGAAGGGGCAAAGTGGACCAAAACTTGAAGATCTGTACTTGAGAATTAAGATTTAAGATGTTTATTGAGTGACTGAAGGGATGAATGTATAATATCAGAGTACCTGTACTTCACTGCACTTGAGAGAGCAGAGCCACCAGGGATTGACAGTCAGAGTAAAGAGGCACCTAAAGGATACAATTAAGCTGAAAGAGCCAAGAGTTCTCTGGGAGTTCTACAGAAAAACTGAACATGTGTTGCCTTTGAAAACTCCCAAGAAGTTTTGGCCAACGCTGGCTACCAAGCAATGTAGTGAAGAGTGATGGTCACAGTGTGCCTCTCAGAATCATCCAGGTGGCTGAATGAAAAGGGGGTGCACCACTTAGCAAACTATTTCACCAGCTGTCTCTACGGTGTGAATTTTGAAGCTGCCAAACCGCACATGAATGGCGCATTGGCCTCTCCCGTCACACAGGCGCAGTGAGCCACTGATGAGAGCAGATGTGCTGTGTTCGCACAATATCCACGCTGGCTAGAGGGCAGTTCACTTCCTCGGAGGACGCTGGGTGCACCAGCTGCTGGTGACAGCCATAGAATCAGATAGGTTCTGCCCTGTAGTTTTTAAATGCTGCCTGCTTTTAAAAAGCAGAGCCTCCGAATAATGCAGGAGCTAACAAGTTTGCAAAGGAAATGCTCTTGCAGTTGGAAAACAAGAGCAGCTGGATATCCAACTGTGTAAAGAAATGCAGAGGGCTCTTCTCTTCCCTTAAATTGATATTACTCACCCGGGTTTTATAGAGTCGAAAGCATATGCTTAAGTATAACTACTCAACAACTCAGACCAATTTCCACATCACAGCATATAAATAGAATATTGAATTCCACCTAGACAGTGATTATATGACTCTTGTGCCTGGATATTTCTGATGAGTATTATAAACAATGGCACTGGTGTTAGCATTTTAAAATTAATTTTAAAAATGAAACTATCCAGCCCTGGCCTGTGTTGCTCAATGGTTAGAGCATCGGCGTGCAGATTAAAGGGTTGAGGGTTCGATTCCCGGTCAAGGGCAGGTACCTGGGTTGCAGGTTCACTCCCCACTCCCTATCAGGGCACATGTGGGAAGCAACCAGTCGATGTGACTCTCTCACATCGATGTCTCTGTCCCTCTCTCTCTCTCTCTCTTTCTCTCTCTCTCTCTCTCTCTCCCTTCCCCCCACCTTCATCCCTTCCTTTTTCCCTTCCACTCTCTGAAAAAGCAATGGAAAAAATATCATCAGGGGAGGATTAACTGAAAAAAATAAAATAAGACGATTCATACATATAGATATGTAGGACACTATACATAAAGTATATCAAACAAATGTCAAGTATTCATCACCCAGATTAAGAAGGAACATCACCAGTACAATTCAAGTGCCCTTGTATATCACTTGCACATTTGTAACCCCCAGGACTGGTTACACAATTGAAGAGCCCATGCAAAATGACAATGCAAGGTCCCTTGTTCAAAATTATCAAGAATTTCAAGATGATGACAGCAGAGCATTAAACCAAGTGTAGGGTCTTCTTAACCATAGGATCCTGTGTGACTGCACAAGTCATGTATTCATAAAACTGGCCCAGGTGGTTGCCTCTATCACCACCCAGAGAAAAGTCACTGCACTGAATTTTCTAGATATGAATTCCATGGTTTTGGTAGGCTTTATTACACATGTATTAAGTATATTCTGTATTTTGGATGTTTGGAATTTGTAAACATGTTATATATCCAACACAGTTTTGTGATTCATTCATGTTGATCTGTGTGATTGCCATTCATTTATTTTCGTTGATTGCATTGTGCCAATTAATTGATATCCCACAATGTATTTAAACACTTTCCTGCTGAACGGCATATGACTTGGGTTCTATCCAGTTTCTTGTTTGTTTGTTTGTTTGTTTCTATAAAAAACAATGTTTTCAGGAACATTTTTGCACCTGTCCTCCAGTGCAAGTTCGTGGAAGTTCCATATGTCTTAGTAAACAGCATACAACTACATCTTATTTTTATCTAGTCTGACAATCTGTTTTGTTGCTGATGAAATTAGTCGATTTCTATTTACTGTGTGCTATTTTGATTCATTATGTTAGTCTGTGCTCTCCAGTTGTCCAATATTGTCTATGTTTTTTTTCCTATTTTACCTTGGTTTTTTATTTTAATTTTTCTCTGCTGCTTTTACTGAATTATTTTCTTTTCTGCCCTTGGAATTTTGGTATACCTACATATCAAAATCTCAGGTTAATCACTATCTTAATTCTCCAACCAAAGAGTGCAGAAACCATAGAATGCTTTAACTCTTGTCACCATCCTACAAACTTATAAGCAATTGTCACTGAGCATTTCAGTTTTGTCTTGTTATTTTTCCCCACAAAATAGACATTGTTCACATTTTATACTGTCATTGCTCACACCTCCTATTATAGCTCAGACATCTCTTCTGGAGTCATTTTTATTGCTCCTAAGTATAGCTTTTAGAAGTTCTTTTAGTTAGAGCCTTACAGTGGTAAACTCTCTACTTTTGTTTATCTAAAAATGTGTTTGGTTTTGGTTGCTAAACAGTTTAGGATTGACAGCTACAGTAACTCAACATGGCATCCACGGTTGCTATCAGTCTGATTGTTCCTCTCTTTTCTCCCTGAATCATTTTAAGATCTTCCCTGTGTTTGGCACTCTTCAGGACCCCTACAATGTACGTAAGCATAAATTTCTTTTTATTTCTCTTGATTGGAATAATATGTGTTTCTGGTCTCTGATGATTCAAGTCTATAATCAGATCTGAAAACATCTCAGCCACTACATATCCAATCACTGCCTCTCCTCATTCTTTCTATTGTCTCCTTCTGGAACTCACATTTAATACACTACATTTTCTCACTGTATCCTTTATGTCTTTTAACTTCAACTTTAGATTGTCAGTCCCCTTGTCTTGTGGGCTATAGTCTGGTTTGTTTGTTCATATTTATCTTCCTATTTACTAACCTTTTTGGCTCTAATTACCGCTAAACTATTTATGAAAATTTTTATTGCAACAACTATATTGTTCCTTTATGAGCTTTGTTTTCTTAAGAAGCAAAATTAGTTCAAAGTTAGAAACTAGGAAATATATGTGTCTATTTCTTCAAGTTTAGCAGTGGACCCTAGTCCAAAAGGAAGTTTCCCTGGGCATGGGTTACTGAGTTGCCTTGGGCATGGGTTGCTAAGGAATGAGACCAAGTAGCCATCCTTTTAGCCTCAGTTCAACCAGTTAATAAAGACAGCATTAATCACTTAGGGCTAATGGCAATTCTATCGTCTCTAACTGTATCAAAGAGTGCGGTTGGGAAGAGATGCCCTTTGTATGATGTTAGAATGGCCCACGGTTCCTTGGCTCTGCTTTCACTCTTGAACAGATAATAGGATAGGACTGCCTAAAACCCAGCCAGTGCAGAAAGGAAACGGGAGCAGATCCTTTGCGAGGTCTGGGCAAATGCGAATGGGTGCTCAAAGGTGCTGGTGCAGATCAGAGGGAAACGTGCAGCTCCTACGGCCGGGCAGCGTGGGGGAAGGAAAGAAGAAAACAGCCAAAGGATGAGCTATTGACTCGGTCACAGTGGTTCGGTGTCAGGATATGTGTGAAGGAGCCGTTAAACTTAAAAACCAGCAGGCACACACTTTCCTAGAGAATTCGCTAACCCCTTGGACTGGGGGGGGGGGGGGGGGGGGCGCATCCTGTAACCTATTTAATGTGCATAGTAAATTCATTTTAAAACTAAACTCTAGGATATACCTTAGTGTAGTATCTGATGTTTAATGACACTATACATTGTGAATATGCTGGGTTACATTTTTAATTGTCATGCCAAAGAATGAGTTCATGACGAACGTAAAGGGAGTGCTTTTCCAATTTCTTCATTAGGTAAAGAAGGCTATCGTCCGACAAGGCAGCTTAAAGTGGCTGTTTGGATGTTGTAAAGAACCATCAAGTTTATTATTTGTGACACAAATGGAAACTTTTTAAGTAGATTATGTTCTGACATAAAGGATTCCAGTTAAGACACCAGATTGCAAAGCAAAGACACAAACAGCTGCTGCAGCTTTGAAACTGTACTTACTGCTCAGTTGTTCACAAAACTGTTTAGATCAACTTCACTACTTTCAAACTCTCTGCAGACAAGCGCCACGGATGTATTACAGGCCTAGGGAAGGGCTGGAGGAGCCATCAAAGGCTGACGGCAAAGCCAGGAAGCGGCGGGGGGCGCGGGCCTCCCCCAACCAAACCAAGCGCTCACTACAAAGACCGGAATATTATTGAAGAAAACATGGGCAGCCAACCTACGAAACACAATGAAACCTTCAACTATAATGAAATCACTGCTCGTGTTACAGCAAGAAGCAGTCCCTGGAGAATCAATAAACAATTTGGTTTCCAGAGAATATGAATTCTACTTGCCAAAGAGAATCAGAGGGACCAATTTCTTTTTTGATGTTATTTTCCCTGCCCAAGTTGCTGCTTACGTGTGGTCTAGCCATTCTTCGTTATCTAGATCAGCTCCCACCCACCCCCCTCAGCTCCTTCAAAGTCCTGCAGCAGGCAGCACGCACCTGCATCTGTGACTGTGCATCTGAACACTGCGGGACACGATGTCATCGCTCGTCATCCTTGCCATGTCATTATGTCAGTTGGGGAACTTCAGAGAGGTTACGAAGCTTGCTAACATATCCCATTTCATTTATTGTTCTAACGACTCAGCGATGCCAGTGGGGAAACATTATTACTGTTACCTCATTGCGTGTTTGGCACATAGAAGCTACTCAGTAAATATGCGTTGAATACGTTTCAGTTTTCAGCTAAGAAATCAAAGCCCAAAGACACTTCCAAGTTTACGCAGTTAAGGAAGAGTAAAACCACGTTTTAGCACATACCTAAGTTTTCTGATTCTTAATCCAGCGTTCTTTCCATTATCAGGGCTGCCTCTCATAGTTTTGGCACACACACCCACACCCACACTCACACACACACACACACTCACACGCAGCTTACCTAAGATTGAAATTGTGCTGCAGCGAGAATGACTGATAAGAATGTGCGCCCACAGTGAGGTTTGCAAATGAATCAGTTATTGAAGTTAAACAAAGAGATGCCTATTCGGTGACAATGAGCATGCCACATTACGCTGGGAAGTGATTTAAGCAAACTAAGATAAACAAAAGTCTTTATTTCCTGTCTCAAAGCTCCGCTGTGTCCTGCTGAGAATGACTGACTGGGATGAAGGAAGAACAAAACAGCCCGAGGCGGCCTAAAAGGAAGGTGTGAAGTCAATGAAAAGAAACCTTTGGATGTTCAGCCCACTGCCCACTCTGCCCATCCAAGAGGGTTCTAGTCCGGCCCGGCGTGGCTCAGCGGTTGAGTGTCCACCTGGGATCCAGGCGATCGGGGTTCGATTCCCGGTCAGGGCACATGCCCGGGTTGGGGGCTCGATCAGTGACTCTCTCATCATTGATGTTTCTGTCTCTCTCTCTCCCTCTCCTTTCCTCTCTCTGAAACCAATAAAGATATATTTTAAAAGAAAAAAAAAAAAAGAGGGTTCTAACCTTCTCCGCCAGTCTTCACGTCGGCAGTGTGGACAGTTGGGGCCCACTCAGGAGGTGACCTTACTCTGAAGAGGAGGTGACCTTACTCTGAAGAGGAGCAGACCCGTGGGGGAGGCAGCGGAGGCCTGCCAGGACCAGAATGAGCTCGGGAGCTCTCCTTTCTCCAGGCTCTGCATCTACACCAAACTGCTGCACTTGGGGCTGTTTCTTAGACCACTATGTGGGTGTGACCTCCACTACAGTGCGAACTAAGGTAGCAGATTTCTTTGTATCCCCAGATAGTAGCATCTTAAAATAAACATTTGAATATTCATTGGCGGTGACACACGTACCTACATAAAAATGCGCCCATTGCAGCAGGTCATACTGGCTATCTCACTGCGTTTCTCTAGTTCCTGTTACCCTATGCAAAGACTATTTTCAAAAATATTATTTGAGAGTCTCCAGTTAAACCCTAAACTAGTTTGAGTTATCACAGTCCTGGGACTAGCTTATGGAAGGAAGAGGGGGGTAATGATCAGCATTAGGAAAGGAGATAGAACCAAAGGAACATCGCCAACCTCAAGTCCAGAATCCCTAAGGGTGAATTGACTGCCCTCCCAAGTGCACTAATGTTTTTCAGAACAAATAAATTAATTAAAAGTGTCTACCGAGTTGCCAAGCATTACAGTTGTTTTTATTCTGTTTCTAAGAATTATTTCATCACTAACTTATATTAGTGATCTTGAAAATACATAAATAAAAAGAACCCCAGTTTATGAAAGCTCTAAGTTTTTATTATAATATGTAGTACCTGAATTACCTCCTTTTTTTCAACTTAAGAAACACTTTGTGAGTGGTGTTTATTGGTTCAAACTGGTATCCTTCAGAATTACAGGAAGAACCTAAAAGCTTATAAGCTAGAAGTCTGGTGATAAACATGTTTCATGCATGAATGTGTTTAAGTGTTAACAGTAAATATTATAATTATAAAAGTACTATGGGTAGTGATTTGTCTTTAGTTCTCACAACAGCCTCTGAGATTATTCCCATTTTGAAGCTCGATTTTAAGTTATCTTTCAACATTTAAATTTTTGAAAATTTTAAAATCTTTCCATTGGAAGCTCATCAAATTTAAGAGGCTTTTCCAAGGACACACAAACCAGTATGTGACAGAGACAACATGCCTGCAAAGCAGATCTTCTCACATTGAGGCAAGTGCATCTTGTAACCGAAGGAGGCATAAATGGAGCCCGAGTCTAATTCAAATACCCAGAAGCACAGCTGATAAATTAAAAATATGATCTCCAGAGGGCCATAGGTGAAAATAACTACAAATATTTTTTTCATGAACAACTACCATTTAGTTCAAAAGAAAGTAAGAAGCCATCTCATGTCTAATCACATAAGGGTTAGAGGCAGTAGAGGGGCAGGCAGACTTTCTGGGCCAGATTTGAATCTGCACCTGAATGCTCAGAGCAGGATTTCTTAATCCCAGCACTACTGAAACTTGGAGCCAGGTATTTCTTTGATGTGAGGGAGGGAAGAGGGGCTGTTTTATGCATTGTAGGATATTTTGCAACATGCCTGGCTTCTACCCACTAGATACCAGTGGTGACAACCAAAAATGTCCCTACCATTGCCTCTTTGGGAGGCAAAATTAGCTCTTTCTCCCATTAAAAATCACAGACTTCAAGGAAGTATGATTTTTTTCCTGCTCCTGAAAGTTTTCTTTTGTCTTAATTATAAAATGTTACTGAGAAATGTTCCAAACTTTTTCAGATGCAGAAGAAGTTAAAGAACAAAATTTTCTCCCTGCTGCATTTCAAAGAATTGCCTCAATAAATATTACTAATAATCATCACTATGTTGTAGTTGATTGTGACTTTCCTATCCTTTGATTCCTGCCCCTATGAGACAGTGACTTCAGATTGTGTCCTGATGACACAAAAGCATACTGTAAATGGTAACATCCTTGGAAGATATTATATGTTAAGAGAAATTATTGTCATTTAATGACAAATATATAAAATGCAGTATTAGAATCCAGAAACTCTGCCACTGTGCAGGGAAAATAAAAGATAGAGCAAAAACATACAAAAGTGATGAATGAATATGATCAGCTCATTTTCAGCAAAGGTTCCAAAGCAATTCAACAGGGATATGGAGGGTTTTTTTAACAACGGTTCTATTGGATCAACTGGATATACCTACTGGGGAAAAAATAAACATCAACTCTAACCATACACATACACAAAAATTAACTTGAAATAGCCCACAGACCTAAAAGTAAAACTTAAGATTATAAAATTTTGTAGAAGAAAACATAGGAGAAAATCTTTGTGACTTTTTTGATAAGCAAAGATAGAAAGAACAAAAAAATGAAAAATAAAGATAAAGGTGAGGAGTTGGGCATGATCAAAATGCAAGAATTTTGGTCTTTGAAAAGTATAATGAAGAAAAATAAAAGCAAGTCAAAGTCTGGGGAAAAAGTATATAGGTAATAGAGCAAACTGATAAGGACTTATATCCAGAATACATAAAGAACTCCACAACACACTTTTTTAAATGAAAACATTTAAACACTTCACAAGAAAGATATACATATGGCCAATAAGCACATGAAAAGATGTTTGATATCAAGGAAATGCAAGCCAAAACCATGGTAAGGTACCATTAAACATACATTAGATTGGCTAAAATTTAAAAAATATACTAAATTTTGACCAGGATGCAGAGGAACTAGAACTCTCATACAGTGCTAGCAGAAATGTAAAACGGGATGAATACTTTGAAAACCAGATCAGTCATTTTTTAAAATGCTAAGCTTACATACACCTATCCGATGATCCAGCCATTGACTCATGAGAAACAAAGAATGTCTCCACAGAAAGACTATTACGTGAATGTCAATAGCAACTTTACTTATAATCACCAAAGGCCAGAAACAACCCCAAATTGTGATATATCCATACAGTGGAATATTGGTCAACAATAAAAAGAAAGGTGTTATTAATATACAGCCAGGGGCTGCGTAAAGACATTCTGGTCAATGACCAACCACGTACACCACATTGAGCCCGTAAGATTACAAAGGAGCTGAAAAGTTCCTGTCATCTAGTAGCCGTCATAACATCTTGACCCAAAACATTACTCACATTGTTTGTGGTGATGCTGGTGTAAACAAGCTTACTGCTCTGCTAGTCCTATAAAAGTGTAGGACACACAATGAGAGTAGTAAGCAATACCGTCTGCGTCTGTACGAGCGCACTCCATGGTGTTCATACAATGACAAAATTACCTAACAACAGATTTTTCAGAATGTTCTCAAGCAGCGTGTGCCTGTACTCAGTAACAGGGATGAATCTCAATGTCATTATGTTCAGTGAAAGAGACCAGCCAAAAAAGAATACCTACTGGATGATTCCATTTGTACAAAATTCTAAAACATACAAACTAATTTGGATGATGGGAAGCAGATCAGTGTTTCTTGGGATTAGTGGGGAAGGAGAGATGGAGTAGAAATTGGTGCAGTGACGGGAAGTTTGCTATCGTAATTGTGATGGTGTTTCAGGGTGTGTGCATATGGCAAAACTGCTGAGGCTGTCAACTTTAAATGTGTGCTGTTTATTGTCCTTCAATCATAACTCAATAAAATAAAAATGAACTAGTTGTAGAAAAATAAAAAGTTGTCCCTACCTAATACAAATTGTGATGGAAGATAATACAACTTCCAATCCTATTATTCCAAGGTAACTATTAAGACAATTTTGGTAAAGTTACATGCTGCATAAACACCAAATCCATGACATAGTTGTGCTTGGGAGCCAGTCTAACTAGTATATCTTGCTTTTCAAGCCAGAATTTAAAATCACATGTACCTACACCCATGCACACAGACACATGCACTCACCACACAATTTTATTACAAAGCAAAATCGCCTGCATTACAAATATTCCATTCTGCCAACCTGTATTTGAGGCCATCATGTTTCTGTCATTCTTTGGTTCAAGAAAGAGTTCACCTTATTTATATAAAATGATATTGCCCTTACATTATACACTGTTCAAGTTGGTGTTTTATAGTGCTCTTTCAAGAAATACTAAATTCTACAAAATTTCAAAATCTTGGGAATGCATAAGTGAAGTAAATTCTATGTCCTTTATATTTTATGCAAAACCCAAAACTGATAGAAAGTTATATTAAGCTGGCATTTGAACGTGCCAAGCTAGCAAAAGGTATGCCCTGGGTGAAGCCTCATGTCCTTAACCAACAAAGAGACTAAATATATAACAGGAAAAAAACATATTCATTTTCATATTTACTTGGCCACTTTGGTCTTTTTTTCAGGGGAAAAAATAACAGTAAGACTTGAATACATAAGCTAGGTGCATTGTATCTGAAAAAAATAAATTAACTCCAATCTGCAATTTACAATCACAGTTTGTGCTTCCCTTTGTTTCTCTCTAATAATGGTGAATTATATATTGTTATGTCACAAGTTAGACATCCCATGGGTTTAGGGTGAGCTGAATGATTCTGACACAATATAAGCTGTTTCGTCAGAAATTGAGTATTACTCACTCTGGCTACTGTAGACAGAAACGAAAACAATATTTCAAAGACATTTGGTGGGGAGTTTTTTTCCCACTCCAAGGATTAGTTAATGCCTGGATGCAAATGATGTTATAATCTAAAATGAGGATTAACACTTAGGAAGCAAAATGAAGCAAGAGAGACAAAACAAGATGGAATGAAAAGAAAAATAATACACAAACAGACAAGAAGCAAGGTAAACTTAACAAAAATCTAAATGTAGAAACCATGCAGTACAGGCACAAGTAGAATAAATAAAAGCGCAACACAACCATCAAGAGTCACACTCAGCTACTGATGGGCACTTGGGCTGTTTCCACATCTTAGCTATTGTAAACTGTGCTGCTATGAACATCGGGGGTGTTTATTCTTTCCGATTAGTGTTTCAAGATTCTGAAGATATATTCCTAGAAGTGGGATCACTGGGTTAAACGGCAGCTCCATTTTTAATTTTTTGAAGAAACTCCATACTGCTTTCCACAGTGGCTGCCCCAGTCTGCATTCCCACCAGCAGTGCACTAGGGCGCCCCTTTCTCCACACCCTCGCCAGCACATGCCATTTGTTGATTTGTTGGTGGTGCCATTCTGACAGGTGTGAAGTGATATCTCATTGTGGATTTAATTTGCATCTCTCTGATGATTAGCAACATTGAGCATTTTTTCACATGCTTCTTGTCCATCTGTATGCCCTCTTTGGAAGATTTACGCCATGGAATACTATGCAGCTATAAAAAAGAAGGATCTTGTACCCTTCGGGACAGTATGGATGGACCTGGAG
This sequence comes from Miniopterus natalensis, assembly GCF_054644295.1. Lineage (NCBI taxonomy): Eukaryota > Metazoa > Chordata > Mammalia > Chiroptera > Miniopteridae > Miniopterus > Miniopterus natalensis. Next base: position 71,615,287 of record NC_142089.1, on the reverse strand, counting down.
AATATTATGCTAAGTGAAATAAGCCAGTCAGAGAAAGACAAACATCACATGATCTCACTTATATGAGGAATCTAAGGAACATAATAAACTGATGAACAAAATAGATTCAGTGGCATAGAAGCATGGAACAGACTGAGGAATCTCAGAGGGAAGGTGGGAGTGGGTGGGTGGGGAGAGATTAACCAAAGAATCTATTTGCATAGATACATAACCCATGGACACAGACAATAGTGTGCTGAAGGCCTGGGGAGGGGGTGGGTGCAGCGTAGAAGGGGTCAATGGGGAAAAGGGGGGACATTTGTAATACTTTGAACAATTAAAAAATATATATATCACAATCAAATATAAGTGAATTTACCCTAATTTTTTTAACCTAATTTTTTTTTAAATTTATCTTTATTGTTGAAAGTATGTGGCTAAACATAATACTCTCTTTAAAGAAGATATCCTTCTTTAAATTGGACTAATGGTAGCCAAAGTAAACAACATAGTGTGATTTAAACACACACACACACTTCATGAAACAAGGTTGAGACACTGCACTCAAAGCTAAGCTTTATAACTTTCAAGCTCTGTGATCTTTGCCAAGTCATTCAGCTCTACTCTGCTTCAGTTCCCTGTTAGATGGGAAATACAACCAAATGAGGTACTTCTGATTGAGCCCTAACACAGAACAAGGAACATTGTAAGGACAATAACCTTTAGATATTATTATAAACTGAATTAGACACTATAATGGGAGAAAAATAATGCAATAGAGTAACATATCAGTTATGTTAAAGATGTAAAGATATATTAGTGCTATATGCCTACATCACAAGTATTTGCAAAAAGTGGTAGTAATGATGTAAGGGGAACTAAGGAAATGGCTCTAACAATCCACAATGATTAATAGTATAGATGTTAGATGAAACAGAAAGGACATGAAATGAAATTAAAGCCTATTTTCCCAAATTGAGTCAGAGAGGGCCCAAGAACAATTCCAAAAGAAAACATCACTTTTTTGCCAAATTTTCAAACCTAAAAGATAAAAACCATATTTTACAAGCTGAAAATAAGGGACAAGGCTTAAAAATTTAAAAATAAAAGTATCATGGAATTCATTTTCTGACACATAAAAAGAAAGCCAAGAGAACTGGATCTGTCGCCGCAAGTACAATAGCTGAGGAAGAGCGTCTCTGAGTGTGCAACTGGAGATTCTGCCCTTCTAAACCCAACATGAAACACTTGCAAAGACAGCAAGAGCAAGAAGCTAGCAGCAGCTGAGGTCAGGAAGTAAGGGGTATCTGAAGGGAAATGAAAATGCTTTAAGACAGATTTTCAGAACATCAATAAAAGGCAAAGTTAATGATGTAATTTTAAGTGCTTAAGTAAATCAGATTACGTTGTGTGTGAGATGCAAATGAGAAAAATTGCATCTCTTAAATGGCCTCCTACAACATACATTTTGCCCTGGCTATTTTTTATCCCTTCACCACTCGTTTCCTTGCCCTCTGCCCCAGCCTTCCTTCTTTTCTTGATCATGGCAAGTTCCCTCCACTCTCAGAGCCATGACCCTTTGATTCCTCTGTGTGGGATGCTCTTCTCTCAGACCTCCCAAGACTCCTTAGCATGTGGGTCTCAACCCAAACGTCACCCCTCATCAGGATTGTGTTTGGCAACCCAAACTAAAGCACTTTATTACACCTATATTCTCTTTCTCATAGCACTTATTTAAAACTCCTCACTATTTTACTAGTTTATTTATTACTTTTTTCCTTTATTATTTTCAAAGACTATTTTTAGAGCAGTTTTAGGTTCACAGAAAAATTAAGAAGGTGCAGAGATTTCTCATATACTTCCTGCCCCCACATTCCAACAGCCTTCCCCATTACCAACATCCTCCACAAGAGTGGTACATTTGTTACAATTTATGAACCTATATTGACATTTTTATTCATTTTTATTATTTATCTTTACTCTATCTCCTATATGACTTACCCTCAGAATATTAGTTCATAAAAGCAAAAACTTTGTTTGTCAAGCTCACTAACCCAAAAGCAATACCTGAGAAGTGTAGGTACTTAGTCTATATGTATCCAAAATTGAATTTTTTAAAAATCCAAAGATTTCTCCTCTTTAGCAACTTCCATATTTGTCCCTTGACCCTCAGATCACTTACAAACAATCCAATAGACTGGCATTTGTAGTCTCTTTAGCAGCACTAGACCTCTAAAGACAGTGGCATGAGAAAGAGGCAGAAAACCTGAATAGGCCCATAACTGCTGATGAAGTTGCAGCAGGAATTAAAGGGCTCCCAGCACACAAAAGCCCTCTTCCAGACCACTTCACACAGGAGTTTTACCAAACATTCAAAGAAGAACTAACACCTACCTTCCTCAAACTATTCCAAAAAATCCAAGAGGAAGGAACACTTCCAAACTCTTTTTACGAGGCCAGCATTAGCCCTAATTCCAAAACCAGATAAAGACACTACAAAGAAAGAGAATTACAGGCCAATATCCCTGATGAGCATAAAAGCTAAAATCCTCAAGAAAGTATTAGCATATCGGAGAGTACATTATTGATGTATAAAAATGTCATCGATTTCTGGGTGTTAATTTTGTATCCTGCTACTTTGATCATCCACCATGAACAATTGTGATTCATTCCAGGGATGCAAGGCTGGTACAATACTGACAAATCAATAGACGTGATACATCACATAAACAAATTGAAAGGCAAAAATCACATGATCATATCAATAGATGCAGAAAGGGCATTCAACAAAATCTAACACCCATTTTTGATAAAAACTCTCAGCAAAGTGTGAATAGCAGGATCATACTTCAACTTAATAAAGGCCATATATGACAGACTTACAGCCAACATCATACTCAATGAGAAAAAACTAAAAGCATTTCCTCTAAGAACAGGAACAAGAGAGGAGTGTCCGCTTTCACCACTCTTATTCAACATAGTCCTGGAAGTCCTAGCCACAGCGATCAGACAGGAAGGAAACATAAAAGGTATCCAAATTGGAAAAGAAGAAGTAAAACTGTCATTAATTGCAGATCACATGATATTGTACATAGAAAATCCTAAAGACTCCAACAAAAAACTGCTAGATTTAATAAATGAATTCAGCAAAGTAGCAGGATACAAAATTAACACCCAGAAATCGATGACATTTTTATACATCAATAATGTACTCTCAGAAAGAAAAACTAGGAAAACAATACCATTTACCATTGCAACAAACAAATTAAGATAATTTGGAATAAACTTAACCAAGGAAATAAAAGACCTATACTCGGAAAACTATAAGACATTGCACAAAGAAATAGAGGAAGATATACACAAGTGGAAGAATATACCATGTTCATGGATTGGAAGAATCAACATCATTAAAATGTCCCTACTACCCGAAGCAATCTATAAATTCAATGCAATTGCTATTAAAATACCAAAAGCATATTTCACAGATCTAGAACAAACACTTCAAAAATTTATATGGGACAAAAAAAGACCCTGAATATCTGTAGCAATCTTGAGAAAGAAGAACAAAGTTGGAAGGATCACAATACTAGATATCAAGTTATACTACAAAGCCACTATAATTAAAACAGCCTGGTACCAGCACAGAGCAGACATATAGATCAGTGGAACAGAACAGAGAACCCAGAAATCAACCCAAGTCATTATGCTCAATTAATATTTGACAAAGGATGAAAAAGCATACAATGGAGTAAAGACAGTTTCTGCAATAGATGGTGTTGGGGAAATTGGACAGGTACATGCAAAAAAATAAAACTAGACCACCAACTTACACCATACACAAAAATAAACTCAAAATAAATAAAAGACTTAAATGTAAGGCATGAAACCATAAAAATCCTAGAAGAAAACATAGGCAGCAAAATCTCAGACATCTCTCATAGCAACATGTTTGCCAATACATCTCCTAGGGCAAGAGAAACAAAGGAGAAAATAAATAAATGAGACTACATCAAAATAAAAAGCTTCTGTACAGCAAAAGAAACCATCAACAAAACTAAAGGGGAGCCCACTGTATGGGAGAACATATTTACCATGGCACATCTGATAAAGGGTTAATATCTAAAATATATAAGGTACTCATAAAACTTAACAAAAGGAAGACAGACAATCCAATTAAAAAATGGGCAAAGGACCTAAATAGATACTTCTCCAAAGAGGAAATAGAAATGGCCAAGAGACATATGAAAAAATGCTCAAAGTCACTAATCATCAGAGAGATGCAAATTAAATCCACAAAGAGGTATCACTTCACACCTGTCAGAGTGGCTAACATCAATAAATCAACAAACGACAAGTGTTGGCCAGAATGTGGAGAAAAGGAACCTCAGTACACTGCTGGTGGGAATGCAGACTGGTGCAGCCACTATAGAAAACAATATGGAGTGTCCTCAAAAAATTAAAAATTAAACTGCCATTTGACCCAGTGATCCCACTTCTAGGAATATATCCTAAGAATCTTGAAATACTAATCAGAAAGAATTGATGTACCCCTATGTTTATAGCAGAACAATTTACAAAACTAAGAACTGGAAACAGCCCAAGTGCCCATCAGTAGATGAGTGGATAAAAAAGCTGTGGTACATTTACACCATGGAATACTATGCAGCTGTAAAAAAGGAAGATCTCTTACCTTTTGGCACAGCATGGATGGAACTGGAGAGTATTTTTGCTAAGCGATATAAGCCAGTCAGAGAAATACAAATACCACATGATCTCATGCATACGTGGAATATAATCAACAAAATAAACTGATGAACAAAACAGACCCAGAGACATAGAAGCATGGAACAGACTGAAAAAGAAAAAAGAAAAAAAGAAAGACAGTGGCATACTGGCTCCAAAATTCTAAGACTACATGATTCACAGCCTAGAATCCCATAACCCAACAAAGCTAGTCATCAAGTAGAAAGACAAATTTAAAATATTTGCAAAGCTTTAGATACTCTCTAATGCATAACTGTTTCTTAGAAAGTAACTTGAAGATGTGCACCAGCCAAACAAAAATATAAAATAAAGAAGGAGAAAGACAAAATATATGAGAAAAAGGGATATAAACAGAGCCATCAGTAAAGGAAAGTCTCAAAATATCAACTACATTGCATGGCTAGAAAACAATCAGGCCAAGTTTTGAGTATGAGGACAGAGTGCCCAAGATACTAGAGGAAATAAGGAGTCTATAGACTTAGATGGTAAATTTCAATTTTAGAAAAGAAAAAAAAAAGTAATGATGGGCTAAAGGCAGAAAACGAAGGAAACATTAAGGCAACCAGAAACTCCAGGAAAGACAAAAGGCTTTACAAAATAGGAAAGAGTGATCATAGGAGGATATTTATCTAATCATAAAAATGTCTCTTTTTAACTTTTAGAAGAAACTTGCGTGTAAAATATTGCATAATAATAATATTACTTAGGAATAAAGGAAAAAATAACAAATTTCAAAGACTTTGATTTAAAAAATTTAAACATCTCATAAAATTTTATATTGATTCCATGTTGAAATAAAACTTTTATGGATATATTAGGTGAGGTATATGATATTAAAATCAATTTCAACTTTTTTAATGTGGCTACTCAATAATTTGAAGTTACATATATGGCTTACATTATAACATTATATTTACATTAAACACCTTGCATGTGAAGTACTTTTTTTTAGAGAGAGAGAGAGACATTGATGTGAGAGAGAAATATAGATCAGTTGCCTCCCACACTCGCCATTATCAGGGACCCACCAGCAGTCTGGGTATGTGCCCCACCAGGAATCAAAACTTCCAAATTTTGATACATGGGATCACACTCCAACCAACTGAGCTACACTGGCCAGCGAGCACTTGAAGTACTTTTGTTCCTTATTAAGTCAACAGCATTTTTTAAATGTCCACAGTGTGTGCTTAGAATTATATTAGTTGCTTTTGGCTACATCTACCTAAGTTCATTTATGTCAAGTGTTGTCATTTCATTTGCCGATAGAGAAACAGAAGCTCAAGAGATAAATCACCTAGAATCATTCTTCCAATTGCAATGCCAGGACGAATTAAATACAACCTATTACTCCCCATCCCCAAAGTTTTTAGTCACCAGATATATATGTCCCTAGAATAGCAGTATTTGTCTTCTTCTACAGTTATCATAGAGATAAAAATCAAATTCCAAAGAAAACAATTTCCAGACACCTTCTGACAATAAATCCAGCATTTGTTTGAAGAGAAAACAAAAACAAGATGGGAGACTCAAAAAGCATTACTTTGTATAATAATTTAATTAACAGCACATTGAGAAAAGAAAAACATTTCCCTTTATGTTTTCCATCACTCCTGATTTCTTTTTGTGGAGACTGGTGCAGTCTGTTGTGGTTGATGCAGGTCTCTTGCTCTTTTATGCATGCTTGATTTGCATAATGTGCTATGATGCCTCATGGGCACTCACTTAAGATCAGCTGAGTTAATTTGCTTTCCTAACTCAGGTTTAAGTGTTTCATGGGCACTAAACTTAAGATCAACTGAGTTAATTTGCTAGCGTAACGCAGAAAATTAGAATCATGGTTGCCCCATTTTCTTATAAGCATAATTATAATCATGGTCATTGACCAATTAGAGGTCTAAAATGTGTGTCCACTCTTCCCCAGTTAAACACGGGGCCAAAGACCCAAGAAAGAAAAGACTCCGTTTTACCTGTGAACCAGAAGAGGGGGTGGCAACTATTGGTAAAACTAGTAAGTTACGTTGGAGCAGCCATGGTTCAACAATGTTCTCTCCAAGTGAGTATAACCTGCTAAAAGACATCGTTACTTTTTACAGGAGGGCATTGTTACATCCCATCATAGCGCTCAGGGCATCAGAGAAATGCTGCCTGCCTTCGAAAAATTGAAGACCAGATGACACCGTAAGCAACTAGATCAGCAGAGAGCAAGACTGCATGGAGGGTTCATTTCCGAGGAAGGGAGGAGTTCGGGGGAAGCGCCTGAGTGTGGTATTTCCAAGAAAGGCAGGGTACCATCCCCCCAGGGTATGTGATTTGTGTGGAAAGCAAGACCAGCACGGATATATATACTTATTCATTTTGTTCTCTCATTTTTCAAAAACTATGTGTCAGGTACTGTGTTAAATGCCCTGGGTTTCCTGGTGAGGAGAGAGACAAGTAGGCAGCAAGAGGCGACAGGCAATACTAGATAACTACTATGTTTAGAAAACCTTTTTCAACTTAACCTTGAATACCTACAAGTAAAAGTGCTGAGCTATCTAGGTATTAGGACATCATGGTGCAAGTTTTTATGAATGTCCCTTTATGCTAGAAGTGTTATGTCCACTCTTTGTACTACAAGTGCCCAAGGTCTAATTCTTTCACCGTTCATTTATTCACTCATTCAATAATTATTTAACTCAATTTGTTAAATCAGTCAATGGGTCTTCCTCTTCGGTTTTGATACAAGACTCATTGGTATAAGAAATCTGCATGAATTAATAAAAATTGTTTCTTATTCATTGGTAAAAGGATATCTGCATGAATGAATAGAAACTGTTTCTTATTATATTAAGTGGATAAATTACACTAATTCATAAATTTTACTTAACATAATACATTTATGAAAACGCATGAGAACTTGAGTTGCTCCTAGTTGAAAATAAATGGATTATATCAATTCATAAACTCGATTGTTTTTAATGTCATACGTTCATGCAAACAGATGAGAACTTGACATGTGCCCAGTTGAAATTCTTAGATCATGTATCAGCTTGTGCTAAGTGTTTTCAGCCAGGAAAGCATCTGACCAGGACAAGCCAGTGGATCTATTCCTATTTATTAGACATCTCTATTTCACAAGCTGTAACAAGTAAGTTTCTTCCATATTTCCTTGCAACACTGACCTCTCTTTATTCCAATATCCACCAAACCATTAAAATTCCCTAAATGTTCAAAGAAGCATGTACTCCAAATTAGAACCACTATTTCCGTTTCATTCCTCTAGCAGGCATTTATGGGAGCCAGATTTCACTGTTGTGGTGTTTGCAATTGAGAGTTAGTAATAAGCAATGAAACGACATTGAGTCAAGTGAGTCCAAGGTAAGGTCTGATCTGTGCTCGTGGTGCTTCTTAGAAGTGGGTTCTGGTGAGAAATGTGACTCACGCCAATAAAATTAACTCCAGAATTCAGTGCTCAAAGCTCTGCTACACTGAAGTTCCATTTAACGCAAATTGTGCTACTTCCAATATCTTTTAGTAATAAAATGCACGAATAGCCCAAACAAAGGCTATAAATAGCCAACAACGCCAAGAGCTTTTTATCAGAAGCTCTAGTAGAATGCAGGGACCAGAGCTCTCTGATCCTGGACCCTCTTCCCTTGGGCAACACTCCACAATAACTCACTAATCATTAATAATCCCAGTGCCCGTTCAGTTTCAATGAATACATAAATCAACTATTTACTCTAGGATGAGACATGGGAAATTCTTTGAAGCCAAAATTCTTTGGGGCATCAACATTACGTAAACTGTGTCCTTTCCTGTTTGAACTCTGAATGGGTAAAGGAAAGGTGGGAGGGAAGAAGGCCACGCTGAATGGTTGGTAGCTTGTCCTGTGCCTTTGTTTATCCGATGGCACACTTTTAGGTTGGTTCAGTACTGTGCGGATAAAACTAAAGAAAATGCTATCTATTGACTTCCGAGCGGCTGAGCGATGCGGCATGCTATGTGGGGAAGCAGTTTCTGTGTTCGCATTTCATTTTTTCCTTTACTTAGGGCTGTTCAGTAGTTCAAACATCAACTATTTAAGTTTAAGGAGACAAAGACAGTTGATGTTACTTTATTTACTATCTTCAGCTCTGTATTGCACCAACCTAAAAGCATGACTTTAGATAAACGAAGGAAGATAAAAGATTGCATAAGGTTCAGGGCCTTGTTATCACCATTGTTTTGTCAAGAAAACATATTATTAGAAAGAAGATAAAACGCAACTAAAATGATAATAAAACATTCAGGCATAACCATCTGATATAAAATATTTAAAGTAAACAATCCAGTGATTAAATGACTGATTTTGTGTATACAAAATGCAAAAAGATATTGTTCAACTTCAACCTAACGATCGTATTACCGTCTCATCTTGGTGGCTTGTAAAATGCCATCTTCAACAAGATCTAACATAGTATAATCCCTTCTGAAAACCCTGGGGGAATGATGTAATATAAGCAATTCAGAAAAGTGTCAAAGTTATACTTCTTCTACCCCTGGGCAGGTTCAGAACTATTTTTAAAAATCCCTCACTATCACTAAAATTTAACTTGTGACTGAAGAGCTTTAGAAAATCCTACCTGTCTCTCAGGTCCAGGCAGCACTTTCCTTTTGAAACTGTATCTGTCTCTACCGTGGTTTCTATAGCGACAATTGCTTCTGAGGTTCACTGCCAGGAGATCTTTGGTATATCTGATAGGAGTGGAGGTGGTTTCACTGTGTCAATGCTCTTTGGCCTGATAGATCCGAGATATTAAAGAAGCAGATTGTCTCTGAAAATAGTATTCCTAATTATATCTTTCTTGAAATGAATACAGCTATGACTTAGGGAAAAAACTTACAAACGGATTTGTTTGAATAGAGGTTTATGGGTTTCTCTTAGGGGAATAAACCCCTCCCCGCAAAGAGAAAATATGCATATATACATATATATGCACACACACACACATATATACATATACATATATATGCATATGATAGAATTTCAGGAACAAAAGGTTGGAAGCTATCTTCAAGATTATCTTATCTGCTATTAATAAGTACACAGTTAAGCAAAGAGAATGTTAAAAAAAAAAAGAGCATTGCTTGCTTCCTGGGAATGTACTCCGTAAAAGCATCAACGGTACCTACGCGCAAAATAAGCACAGAGAGACATCAAGGAGGAGAATTTTTTTTCAGTTCCAACACAGTGGAGATAAAAATTAATAGGCAAAGTGTATCAAAAAAAAACAGATGCTCTGCTGAAAAGCCCTGCAGGCGGAATTGTGTCAGCTGGCTTTCTCCGGTGAGCCAGGGCTTCAGCGACTCACAGAATAATTGCTACACAGCCCAGCCGAGGCATTGTACTCTACCTGGCTTCATGCTCAAGCAGCCATCCATCGGCGGGGAGCGGGGGTCCGCAGGGGCTGGAGTGACAGCCAGAAGACGCGTGTGATTTTAAATTATGTTCCTTTTCATTTGAAAAGTGCCATCTCTCTACTTCCTAAATGATCAGACGCCTCAACAACTCCTTACCTTGCTCTTTAACCTAAGCAAAGCAGTAGCAAGCGTTATTTGCAGCATCTTAGGACTTAGAAAGGGTGCGATACAATTCTTAACTGTACAATAGGTGAATATGTCAGTTAAAAAAAACAACACAGAAATGGTCAGAATGTTATAGTTAAAAAGGAAGTAGAAATGATTACAATAATTTCCACATATAGGTAATTTATAATGAAATTAACAAGACAAAAGAATGCAAGAATATTATGAAAATTCCTTTAACCTAAACAGTGATACCCTCTTCATGGCTACCTCAGCTTAGCAGCAAGCCTAGCACAGTGGTTCTCAAAGTGTGGTCCCTAGACCAGCAACACCAGTGTTACCTAGGACCTTGTTAGAAATGCGAATTCTCAGGCCCTACCTAGCCCAGACCCACTAAATTAGAAATTCTGGAGCTGGTAACCTGTGATGTAACAAGCTCTGCAGGTGAGTCTCTTGCTGCTAAAGTTTGAAACACTCTGGTCTGGTATAATTCTCAAATTTGGGTGTACTGTAAGGGTCAACAGCTACACATTGATAGTTTGTATTCAACAGGACACACACATCCCAAAATTTTACACATTAGATATTTTTAATCACATACTTGGTGATTTTGATGCAATGGACATTTGACCACAATTTGCAAACCCTGGCTTAATGTTTATGAATGTTCTAGACCCAGTTAAAAGCATAGTATGTCCATTTCTTATCTCTAAGCTAGTCAGCCTCTCTGAGTCTCTTTGCTTATCATAAATAATATTATTACCTTTCTGAAGGATTGTAGTCAGTTAAGTGAAATAAAGTATAAAATATGTATAGCAGACTGCCTGACACAAGATAAGTGCTTAAAAAATAATAATCTAAGATAGCTCATCACTTTCCATGTGACTGGGTATTTATTTTAAATGTCTAATATTATCAATAGCCTCTGACTTAACACCTGGTGAAAAATACTCCACCTATTTGTACTCATCTCTGGTCCTCCTGGAAATTCAAACGAGAGACTGACTCAGCAGTCCTCTACCAAGAAACTACAAATTGACTCGGCTTGAGGAAAACACAGAAGTTTTTATTTTCTGTGAATTTTTTTTAAAGATCACTTATTTCAAACGAAACAGTGTAGTAATTAAAAGCACAAACTCTGGTTCCAGACTTCCAGAGTTCAGACCCTGGCTCTGCCACCCGTTGTCTGTGTGACCTTGACTCCACCTCACCTACCTCAGTTTTGTCATGAGTCAAATAACCTTAATAATAGATACCTACCTCAGAGTGTTGCAGGGAAGGTCAAGTGAGTTCATATATGTGTTGGACTCAGAACAGTGCTAGGTGTAAACCTTCAACAAATACTATCATTTAGCCCTGGCCTGTGTGCTCAGTGGCTCGAGCATCGGCCTGTACTGAAGAGAACATCTATGTGTCTCTCTCACATTGCTGTCTCTCTCTCCCCCCTCCCTCTGTCCCTTCCCCTCTCTCTAATAATCAATGTAAAAAATATCCTTGGGTGAAGATTAACAAAAAATAAAATTGTTTTAATATTATTATCATTTAGCTAGAAAAATTATTAAAGTCTCTTTTCTGTGTACTGATTATGATACATTTGGAACCAAATTTAAACTTGCACTTTTGTCTCAAGGGTTAAAGAGAATGACTAGTAAAGAAAGCAAAGTTCTAATTGTAAATAAAAGTAGATTTTTTTAATTTACACTTTTTACTAAGTACAAAGTTTTAAAATGAGACCAACTTCTTACTTGCCTTGAGAATGAAGGGTTGAGTAATGCCTCAGGTCCAGAAAAACTACAGTGCTACTGCATTATCTACCGTTGAGAACTCAAGAGTGATTGGAATCCCATTAGCAGATCTGAATAAAGTATAAGAGAAATTCCTCTCTAAGTATAGAAGAAAGCATCCTGATGACCTAGTTTTTAATTAAAATTTTATTAGGTATGTAAACTCTGGGAGAATTAAAGATATAGCTTCCCAACTGAAATAAATCAATATTTGATATACGTAAGATATCTGACAGTCAGCCACCGTTTAGTGGAAAACAATTTGTAAGAAAAGCACGTAAAGAAAATTGGCCATCATAATGCATTTGCTGAAACACTGTATATAATCCCAAGTAACATAAGAAAAACTCACCTCATTCCAGTTAAGAAACCCACACATTTTCGAAGGCCTGATTTGCTTTCAAATACCTCATATTGCAAAGTCAGCCATGGTATGTTCTTTCAACATTTAATCCATAAAAAAAAAAGTATATTATCCTCAAACATATTTCATATCTTAAATAAAATATTTAATAAATGGTAAGAGGCATAGTTCTTTAGGGTTCTTTCAAAATCAAACATAACTCTTACATTATATTCTTTCAGATATGTTTAAAGCAATAATATACAGTACCACTTCCCAAAAAGCTCAATCACAATCCATTTCTTCTTGCAATTGACAGCCTCAGAAAGGTAAGACATAAACAAAACCTTCCTCTCATCTTTTGTTGGAGAAAATTGCAGTCATGCTCTTACTTAACATCAGGTCTTAAAATAGGTAAATTATGGCCTTTATTGAAAGAAACAAGTTCTTAAAATGTAGTCCATCAACACTGGATAGTCCCCAAGCATCCTACAGCACATTCAAATGCAAGTTAAAAAAACAGAAGCGGTTTGTATGTCATACGGGCACACTGGAGGTTTATATCTGCTGGTAAAGTTAAAAGGTTAAAAATAAATATTTGCCTAAAGTCATTTTTCACTTACATTAAAGCATTAAGGTAGAGCAGAGATTATGTGGAATGAGAGTATAAGTCGAGTCTAGAATAATCCTAGGCAAAATAATCTAAATTTCCAAATCTCTTCTTTAGGTTAAACCATATGAGACTGACATTTTTGTAGGTCAAAACCAGTGAATATCAGCAATTTTATATGATTTAACCTTAATACTTTCTGGTGCCCTCTCTCACCCCCCAAAAACCCCAGGTGTCAGTGGCCTTTCTATTGTCCAGATCCCCCAAACCTGGATGTATGGTCCCTATGGCATCACACGGGTTTGTTTGTCTTCGAATCCTTCAGACTCCAAAATCAGCTCTCACTTGCTCCAAGTAAACTCTTAAGTAGAGGAAGTTTAGATAAAGTGAAGGAATTTAGTTCGTGAGGGAATTATTTAGGGATAGATGGGCCTCCAGGACTTCTTAAATCAAGCCATACATGCAGCCAAACTCTCTAGCCTATATATACCTATAAAAAAACCCCAAAACTAACAAAGACAAAAGTGAAAGTCTTTCGCTGCAACTACTAGCAAGCCTACACATTACAATAATGTTATTCAAGCATGTACCTCTAGAGATCACTTCTCTTTCAACCGAAATCTAGAATGATTGCTGGCAGTTCAAATATTTATTTAACTCAAGAGTTCTCTGAGTGATTTCTTTTCCTTTCAGAACTATTTTTCTAAGTGAGCCTAATTCAAACTTATGAACGTGTCATGAATATAATATTTTTGACGTCATTCCAAGTTTCTGTTTCCTTATCAGTGCTTCAGCTCCTCTCTGCCAGGCCACATCTGCCGTCATTTTCTGAGTCTGTGCAGCGCGGTGACTGGAGGCGGGGCCTGCGGGCCTGCTGAGGTTCGAGTCCTGGCTCCACCACGCAGCAGCTGGGTGGCTTCGGGTGGTCGTTTAACTTCCTGTGCCTCAGTTTCCCCTTCCACGGAGGCAGGAGAACACTACTTATCTCCCAGGGACGGTATAAGGGTTTGTGTGAATTCCCCTGAATGAGCTAATATTTGTAAGTGCTCAGAGGCGTGGCCGGCCTTCCACTCAGCGTTTGTTCAGTGAACTCTGGCCACGGGGAAGGGCTAGGGCGTGAGGAAGCTCTGACTCAGGACACCGGTGGCCGTGGGCCAGAACATTAAGGAAAAGGAGTAGGAAACCCTGCGTCACAACAGGTCCAAACCCTCAGGAGAAAAGCAGCATTTTATACAGGGTGAGAGAGAGGGAGAAGCTCCGGGGCCCACTTGGGGCTCTGGGGGAAACAGCCCAGTGTTACTTCAACAACCGAGAAAAGCCATCGTTGGGCTTGATGTAGCCCCCCGAGTCATACACAGCTCTGGGCTGGTGCGCATGACCCTCAAGCTCCTGCTTGGGCCCTTCAGGGGTGGGGTGTTGATCACTGGGTCTGGGCATGAAGCTTTTCGGATGGAATTGCTTTAGTAATGGGCTAATAGGACCCTATGGACAGGGTGATCAATCAGCAATAAATGGGAGTGGGGGGCTACAGGGCAGGAAAGAGTAGGAGAGCCTAGTCCCAGGAGAACTGACCTGGGGCCTCATCAACTGAGTGCACTGGGCTTGACCAAGCCAGGGGAGGAGAGACCACAGTCACAACTGGGCCCGGCGGCCAACTCTCAGGACACTCAGGGGTGGAACCAGACGGACCACGCTGGATGTGGATCTGGAAGTGGACCCCAGTTCTCACACCCTTAAAGAAGAACTCCACCAGCTTGTGCCATCTCTCCAAACCCCCAAACCCATCTGGAAGGAGAGCAGGAGGAAAGGAAGAGTATCTGAAAAACTAAGCTCTCCAAAAGGGCCTGAACTACACAAGAGGCTGTTTAAAGTTGGCTAAATTTCCGAAATTGAATTTAGTGCCATTTTCTCCATTACCCCCTAGGATGGGGCTCATGCAGTATATTGTATTTGCTATGAAAAACCATGAAACTATATACACTTTTGAGTGTACAGAAGGTAAAATGGCCATCCTGCTAGAAATACAATGGGAGAAGAGCACATTTGATTTTAAGAATAAATTTTACTTTTTAAAAACTCCATAAAACTGTCTATAAAGGAGAAGATAGTATAATATAATAGCCAGAGCACAGGGTTTGGGGCCTGATTGCCTTTGTTCAAAATCCAGTTTCACCCCTTTCTTAGGTGGGTGCCCCAGGGCAAGTTATTTCTCATCTTGGTGTCTCATCTCCAGCACCTGTAAAATGAGGACAGTAACCATTCTTACCTCAGATTATTGCTGTGAAATGACACATGCACATCATAATATTTTCTGTTGTGAGATTGATTTCAGATAACACTGTACAGGCAAGAACTCGAAATAGTGCCTGGCACATAGTATGTGCTCAGCTAAAACTAGTAAAATACCATTCAATAGAATCTCATCAGTCTAAAGCAAGTTGATATTCAACCAACTAAATCTATTAAAGAAAATATTCTTTCAAACTGTCATTTGACAAGAATATGGATAGACCTTTAGTCTCACTTTCAGCGGCACGCATGTAGTTAAACTGCTATTTTTAAGTTGTTTTTTTATTATCTGTGTCCAGGCTATGCATCTAGTTCACATGATTTTTAACACTGAATCAACAGAGTGGTTTTGTAGAAGTGGAAAAATGGGCAGGTTCTTTAAGCCAATTATCAAAGTCAAACTACCTCATGGAACCAAGCGACTCAGGGAATAATTTATATTGAACTTAGCAATGCAGAAAATGGGATTTTAATTAATTATTTACTTTTGATCTCTCTACCAATTAACCCAATGGTACAAGCATAGTCTTCTTAAAATATGGGAACAATTAGAAAGTGCCGGAGACCTTACGGGACAAAATGTACCTCATCATTAATCTCACTGTCTGGAGATAACCATTGTTTTGGTAAATTAGTATAATATGTATTATACTAATTTGGTAAATATATGTGTGCATAAATGGACACTTTTCTGTAATTCAATTTTGCATTCTGCTCTTTTACTTAACATTATATTACCCAAAATCATACAATATTCTTTGAAAATATATTTTAATGTATGCACACTATGCCTAAATATGTAATTTTTTTATTCAGCCATTTTCCTATTATTAAATGGACAAATGATGTGATAGAACCATAACTGAAGCATAAACACAGAATTATATGAACAGATAAAGAAGTACGTAGCTCTACCTGGGGAAATAAACGGCAGCTTTAAAGAGCTGGTGTCTTGCTAGATGGTCCTTAAAGATGAGAAGAATTTCAGGTGGCAGG
The DNA here is from genome assembly GCF_054644295.1 of Miniopterus natalensis. NCBI lineage: Eukaryota > Metazoa > Chordata > Mammalia > Chiroptera > Miniopteridae > Miniopterus > Miniopterus natalensis. Next base: position 71,598,975 of record NC_142089.1, on the reverse strand, counting down.
CGGGGGAGGCAAGGGCACTGTAGGCGAAGGAAACAGTTTGGACAAAAGCATGGGCACGTAAAAGTGGTGAGCATTTCAGTAACGGCCAAACAACACCCAGGAGCAAGTGTGCCCAGAGCATGGCGCGAGTGATGCTGAGGAGGACGGGCCCTGAAGGAACCGTGCAGACAGACTGTGAAGTGTCCCGCAGGCCACTCTCGGACACCTAGGGTCTATCCTGTGGGCAAGAGGGAGGCACCGACACTTTTACAAAGAGACGTAGGTTGGGTCCATGCTTTGGAAATGCATTGTGTAAAGACAAAACACTGCTTTGGGGATCAAAGGACCAGCTTCGCCTGAGGCCAGTTTCCCCACATGTGAAATTATATTTCACAGAGTTGCTTTGAGAATTAAATGATATAAATTAGTAAGTGCCCAGGGAATGGTGGCTGAATGTGACTTGACTACAAGTGCAGAACTTGTTTTGAAGGACGGAGATGATGTCCTGAGAACTGTGGCGGCCCCAGCAGAAGGTGGTAAGGAGGTGACTGAACCAGGAAAATGGCAGTAAGGGCTCAAGTAACCATAGAATTCAACATTTCAGAGCCCTAAAAGGTAGGCTTGCTAACCAACTGGACAAGGGTAGTGGGAACAATGGGAAAATAAAACAAAATCATGGGGTGTCACTAGAATGACAAGTGGACAAGTTAAAACAAGAAATGAAACAAAAACAATTCAACAGAGCAGAAAAATGAAGGTGTCTTGAAACCTTGAGCAAAATTAAAACCAGGCTATATTTAATGAAAACTAAGTTGCAGTTAGGTGAATTTGATCAGTATCAGTAACATGAATAATTTGAATACTAAAACACTTTTCTGTCCAAAATGTCTAGGTAAGGTAAAAATGAAGATTAAACGCCTCAAACAGGTTTTGCAAAAGAACAGTATTCCCCACTTGGATCTTCCTACATCTATCCCATGGGGAAGGTATTGAATGTAGTTGCAAAAATACGGTAATAATAACCTGGCTGGTGTGGCTCATTAACTGAGCATCGACCTAGGATCCAGGAGATAGAGGTTCGTTCCCGGTCAGGGCACATGCCCGGGCTGCGGGCTCCATCCCGAGTCAGGGGGCGGGCAGGAGGCAGCCCATCAATGACTCTCTCATCACTGATATTTTTTTCTCTCTCTCTCCCTCTCCCTTCCTCTCTCTGAAATCAATAAAGATATATTTTTTAAAAATATATGGCAATAATATATAGATATACCCATTACACATACACATGCAAACACATACATATACAGCCACATACACCTACCATATAGACCATATGTATTTATATGGTGTGCATATAAAGTCTAAAATATATGTGTGTGTGAGCTACAGGAATATGACAATATAACAAAAATAATCATAAATAGATGATAGATGATAGAGTGATAGACACATACGTACACATTCACATACACACTATATAAACTAATATATGCTATATATTTATATGGTATATATTTATTCTAAGATATATATGTGTGTGTGTATGTGTTTATATTATATATATTAAATCATATAAATATATATGGTATATATATTAAAAAGTGCAGACTCACGGCCAAGGAATAAAGGATTTCCTTACTCCTATCTCTGTGTGCTGGCAGAGGGGATGGGGAAGACTCGTGAGACTGTGCTGAGCATCTTGAAGCTGCTGCTCTAGAGCAGCTGTGTCCTTTACACAAGGGGAGCTCTCCCCTTGGGTCCTAATTGGGCATGAAATCTGACTCACCAGCACAAGCTGCACTGGAGCAGCCAACAGCAGCTGCTGTGAGACCCCCTGAATAACCCACATCCAGTGACTGAAATCGATGGGGATGAGACACGGGGCCCGTGCTAACCTGGCAGGTGCTCCAAGGAATTCGAGTCACCTCAGTTCTCACCGCACACTGCAATGAATTGTTCTAGTTTGTTCTCACAGCTTCTCAGAGACTAGAAGCGGAACGAGAGCCCAGATATTTTCATCCTGATAGACTGAGTGACACACATTGCACTGTGAGGCACTCTTTTTATGCACAAACGCATCGTTAGAGATTAGAGAGTGTGCGCCCAGTGAAGGGCTTGGTCTCGAGAGAATGCAATCCACTGGAGATTTGAAGGCTGGCGTCTCTAAACCACCTGTGGTTCCTGCCTATTACTAGTGAGTCCCGTCCAGGAGTCAAGCAAATACTGTGCCCTGAAGTCAGAAAGCCGAGCGCTGAAAATCGCAGATTTGGAGTCAGACTGTCTAGGAGAGACTCGGGTCTAGCGATTGTCTCTAGGTGATGCTGGGCAAGGTCCTTAACCTCTCTGGTCTTCTGCTGTCTCATCTGAGGTTGCGTATTGTTTTTTAACACACGGGATTTTCTATGTGAGTTAATTAAATTAGTAAATATAAAGTGTCTGGTATAGAGAAAGAGCTCAATAATGTTACTGATTAGTATTAAGTGGCTTTTTTAAAAATTAAGACAGTCATAGTCTAGGTTGGTTTTAGGAACACAGTGGGACAAAAATAAGGGGTCTCCTACATTTAAAAGGAACTATCTACCCTACCAAATAAAATTTCAAAATTAGCAATTCCTTTTTTATATTTTTTGAAGATATTTCAGTCCTTAAGAATTAATTCACACAATATAGATGTCTCTTCTGTAGATCCCAGGGAAAGAAACTGGCTAATTTGTATTCCAGAGACCACTACCAAACATGCTACTTTGTTCAAAAGAAAAAGCTTGGACTTTGAGGAAATGGGCTTCAACATATCTCATGATGTCTAATGAAAATTATTGATTTATATTCCCTTCTGATCACTAATTAGAGTTAATGCAACTTAATGACCCAGCTTCTCTCAAAATTACTTATCATGATAGAGACACCCTAAGGAGCTGCATATGTTCATTCTGGACACCATGGTAAGAGAGAGTACTACTTAAGAGACTAAATATTGATGCCCGGACACCAGAATTACAGGGGAATAGGAAATGCTGATTAGTTTGATATAGCAAAGGCAATTTAATTTTTTCCAATAATTATACTAAAAATAATTTCTACCTTATTAAACACACAGATATACACCTACTATATCTTGATGGTGCTCCATAAATCTTAGAGCTGTAAGGAACTTCGAAGAACATCTAGTCCAATCTCTTGTTATAGATAAAAAAGCTGAGGCACAGACCAGGTAAGCAACTGTTTAAGCTCACACGACTTCCTAGCAAACCGAAGAGCCCCAGCTCAGGCCTCCCGATGCTCCCTGCACTGTGTTCCTCTTCTGATTTTTCTTGAAAGACTCCTTACGGTGCAACACCTCTGGCTTCCAGTTAGAGGTTTGGATTATGAACATCCAGGATCTCAGGGCAGGAGACGGAGCTCAATGGGAAATACCCGGGTTGTGTCCTAATGATTCTCTGACAGTCACTTATTTTCTTGTCTCTTTCCCCTAGAAGTGCGGGGTGTGGGATAGGGAGGGGGCCCAGTAACATGCAGAGGCGGTAACTAGCCTCTCGTTAATTCAGGCTGTAGTCTCTGGTGATGCCCAGCGACCTGAAGGAGTCACTGTGCTCCTAATTCCTTTCGTCAGTGCATGTTCTTGGGACTGTATGTCACGAGGAAACATGTCCTGCAAGCAGGTGTTTTGGATGCTTAGCCAGTTCCTCTGTAGGGGGGTCCCCAAGCACCAGGGTTCCAGGGGACGGTCCCTGAGGGCCCCTGGGCAGGGCTGTGGTTCCCATCTCTGTGGAGTGGCCGAGGCAGCCCCTCTCTAGCAGAGCCCCCTCTTCTTACCCACCTGCCAGGTCTTGGCTTTTCTTGGCCACAGTCTCAGTAGGTCCTCAGCATACATGGAGCCCTCACCTTGACCATTGTCACTCTGTTCCCCTCCTGCCCAACCCTAGCACCACCTCTTTGTCATGAGCTAAAGATGAAAATAAATCATAGTTGTTCTGGCCTTCACAAAGCAGGATGGTCCTGCCTAGTTTGGAAACCACTTACCTCAGAAAATGGGCCGGAGGGAAGCAAGTGTACACAGGTAAGAAAGAATATTGGGGACCATCAGTGATGATACCATGTGGCCAACAGAGTAATTGCTGCTAATGGTTTACACAGAAGTGTGGGGGCGCATGCACACACACACACCACTTCACATACGCTTACATGTGGTCAGATTTGTTTAAAAAACTAGTTGCTCTTTACTCTATTACAGATTCTTAAGGCAAAACAGACCAAACACTGCATCCCTTGATATGATCAATCTAATGTCATATGGATCAATATTAAGGAGTTACTTCTAAAATTTAAGAGAACTTTCTTGTTATTAGAATGATATACTTAAAAACAGAACAAACTTCTTTCACACATACCAACGACAAAAAGTATTCAGGCTTAGGGCCATCTACATGCATATTCTACTTTTCAAATGCCTGCCCTGGGGAAATTCTCCTAGTCCTCTTGAGTAACTTATCCATAAAATTCTTTTCCCTTTTCTTGTCATTCATTAACAAGCTTCATACTCGGAATGACAGTCCTCCTAAATTAAGTACTGTATACTTCAGGCTAATTTTATGTTTTTTATCACAATAGCAGGGCAGTATTAGCAGCCTATTATTTTGTCAGGTTTCTCATTTAGCAAAGCAGCTTCAATTTATTAACAGTGAGGAGTGTGCATGAATCAATATGCTTCATTGGGCAATGTGTCATTTGTTAATCGGATATTGATGAGATTATTGACGCACAGCTAATTAATCTCAAGCCCAGTGCCAGCCTTCATATGTTTCCTTAATTATGTCCTTTATCTTAGTCTCCCGGCTTTAGCACCCGGACGCGGGACTGCAGACAGTGAGTGAGGTAAGCTGTCAGAGGTTCTTTCCACACATTTACAATCCCTTGGCAGTGAAATTATTTTCTTAGTTGTAAATAGGCATCAAAGAGATATTTAATAACATTTGGCAGCAGATTGATATTGATTGGTGTGGGCTTGTTTCAAATCCGGCAGCCACAGATTTTTGCCTCAGAAGGGGACTATTAAAAAAGAAAATGCTTAATTAGTGTTAAACAATTGCATAAGTCAGTTGTCATCTGCTGTCTAGAATTTAAAAATTGCTCTTCTGTGGACATTGTTTGTTCACTCTCTGTGGAATATTTCAGATTGTTTTGTTTTATTCTGTTTTTTCACCTTAACTCTTCATTGTCACCTTTCTTAGCCATGGGCAGTATTCATGGGAATGGAGAATTCAGAGGGACCCAAAACCTTCGTAATTTTAAAAAATTAATTAAGCCAAAATTTATTAATACAATTACAGTTTCACTGCCTGGACCTGTCAGTCCATAAATCTAACAACAACAACAAAAATCTTTATATTAAATTAGTACTCCCTTTCCCCTTTGGTCTGTCTTCCTGAACTTCTAAGTCGAAGTGGAAAGTGCAAGCTCTAGTCCCATTCATTATTCCGTCACTCCTTTATATGTGACAACCATTCTGAGCCTTAATTTACTCATCTGTAAAATGGGACTTGATTAACTAACAAGGTTGCTATGAGGACACATATGACAATATATGTGAATTGGGATTATTCACATATATTGAAAGAACCTCTGACAGCTTACCTCACTCACTGTCTGCAGTCCCGCGTCCTAAGTCAATATTTAAAAGGGCTCCAAAGTTTATTTCAAACCTGTGTGAGGAATGGAACAGATAGGTGGTAAAGAGCTCCTTATACTTCTCTCCATGTGTGACGGCCTCAGAAGGTCACACGGCAAACTCTAGCAAGGAGAGTCCAGGCCTGCGCCTCTCACTTACCGTTTTCTCACATCTAAGATGAGAGAAGGCATCGCTCACCACAAAACTCCTTTAGCTCTTCAACAAACCTAAGACATCGTTCCCTAGAAGCGTGGATTTTAATAAGGACCCCTTGTTGAAAACAAATTTATTTTTATGTTTTCAGCAGCCTTGTAAATAAAAGGGCCTCCGAACAGTTAGAATTTCAGATCCAGAGCTGGCCCTCAACGCGGTGCGCTTCTTTGCTAGTACTGTTCCCCCACCGTGGATATTAGACGGTGTCCACTTTTCCTTCTTAACTTGCAGATTACTGTTGAGCCGAACAGGGGGCAATTTTAATGCTGATATGATTTTTTGACCAAACAAGTTCTCTCTCTCCATAGGTATGCACGTGAGTAGCAAGATAATTTTTTAAAAGAAGAAAAGATGAAGATTAAGAAAAAGAAGGCAGATGAACCCCATTGAGAATTGATTAGGAAATTCCTTCTTAAGCGCTACACGAAGCAGATCATTAAAGGTATTAATTGGTTACATTGATGGCACTGAAGTTTTTACTAATAGTGCAACTATAGAGCCTGTATATAGAACTAAATGGCTATCAAAACTTTACTTATACGCTCTTCTCTCCAACGCAGGGTCCTGCACATAGTAGGTGTTAAATTAAGGTGTGTGTTTTTTAATTGATTATGTCTATGTGGACATCTGGGTAAATATTGTCATTCACAAGAATGTAATGGTCAGCAGATTGAAAGGAAGGTCATTCACATAGATCTGAGTGGAGAGAGAGATCATCAGTGTCATGAACACGAATATCTTTGTATTAATGTAATCTTGCCTGGCACAAAGCCAATCTGATAGCTTACCCCTTAAACGATAGTGTGTCCTAAGCTTTTCAAATTTCCCAGTGCGGCCTGCTTTTTCCCACTACACACGCCCCAAGAGTTACTTGATTTGTAACTCCAGCTCCAAATGCCACCTCTGTGTTCATGACCTTCAAACCTGTATTTCCAGACATGCCTTGGCTGTGGAATACCACACCTATGTTTCCATCTTGTTCTGGAAAATGTCTGCGTAGATGTCTCATACATAAACACCTCAAAATCCTTCTCACTCATCTGTAAGTTCATCACTAACTCCCATCATTTCTGAATTTTAACTCTCTCTCAAATCCTTTCACTTTTCTCTCCAGCAGCCAATGTCCTGCACCGTCCCCACATCACCTTCTTACTAGATTACTGGGCAGCCTCCTAAGCTCTTTACCACTTCCAGTCATGCCCCAAGCCCCCTGTGGACTCCCTAGCATGGGTTGTATTACTCCTGCACCTAAAACACTATGTGGCTTCCTGTTATCCCTGGGATAAAATCCAAATTTCTTACCCCCCAGGATGACACTACGGTTACTCCTCCCTCCATTTCCAGCTTCCTTCTTTGAGCCCTAATCCACAGTCATGCCAAATGTCCTTCAGTTTCTTGTGCTCCCCCTGGGTTCCCAGCCATACTGCTCTGTCTAGAGTGCTCCCATATTTTGACTCAGATAACACCTGCTTCTCTATGCTCTTGAGATCATTTTACCTCCATAGCGTCTGGTAGAAATACGACATAATGTCATCTATTGTGTGCTCAGTGACTTCATAGCTTCATTCATAGCTTTAAATAGACTATGATGAGACTATTTACACTAAAAAATCAGTGAATGCTATAAATCAGGGTTTTCCTTTTCTTTTGGAAGAGAAATCAACCATTTTAATCCACATACCACTGCTTTCACTAATTGCAAAAGTGAAAGAGCCCTTGTTTACAGTCTGCCCACCTCCTCTGCCTGCCCTTCCGATTAATTCTCCACACTTCTCCAGCACCACTTTTCTAAAATACACATATAATCAAGTCACTTCTTTGCTTATAATTTTACAGTGCTGCTCAGTAACTACATATCCAAGATCTCACTCCTTAGCATGGTTTATAAAACCCTTCAGTGACCCATCCAGGCTTTCAAGTGTCCTCTCCCATCACTCACTTGCACACCAACACATACTGTGTGTAGTAGTAGTTTACTTGGCAGTTGCAATATATGGGTTAAGCTCATCCAAGTCTCTTGCAATTGTGAATTTTATAACCTCTTCCCATGTTGTTCCTTCTAGCTAGACTGCACTTGCCTACCTTGTGTGCTTAGCGAAACCCTAGACATCGTTGGAGACTCTGTTCAAATATCAGATATGTTGCATTATCTGCTCTCTGTCGATGTGTTAACTGATTTCTCCAGGCAGACTGAAGATTTCCTCTCATGTGCCCCCATCATCATCATGTGAACACAATAATCATAGCACAGACAATATTACCACATCTGTGGATTTTCATGTGTCCCCTCACTTCATTGACTCCCACAAGGGCAAAGACAAGGTGACTATACCAGGTTTGTTTTATGGTGAGTGTTTAAGAAATGTTGATAGGAAGGAAGGAAAGAAAGAAGGAAAGTAGGAAAAAGAAAGAGAGGAGGAGGGAGGAGAGAGAGAGAGAGAGAAAGAAGAGAAGGAAGGGTGGGTGGTAAATGAGGTTGCAACCACTTATGAAGAAAATGAGCTCTTCAACCACAAAGATCATGTAGATGACAATAGTAGCAGAGTGGCCAAGACATTAGCGAGTTGTCAAAAGAGGTATTATCCAAGGACATTCCCAAGAGTTCTGGAAGGGTAAGGCCCTCTCCCCACATGTTTTTATGAAGATTAACTCAGGTATAAATCAGACGCAAGAATCTCACAGAAAAATTGAAGTCATAGAATGCAATACACATCCTGAGGCATGTATACGAAAAAGAAGTAGTCATACTTGCTTTGCTCATTGACAACAGAAAATTGATGGACAATTGTAGAGTAGCTTCAGGTTGCTTACTACAATTGCTATCTTCTTCTCCAGGGGCTGTTGTGTTTCTCGGTCTCAGGCAACAACAGCATGACCTCTAAAATAATGCAGATTCTTCAGTAAAAGACCTAATTCACTGTACAATAAATGTTCTTGTTGACTTATTTCAGTTCTTTCCTTTGCTGACCCCTCTCATTTTATGATTGGCCGATTCTCTCTGCCAGTCTAATACTCTGATTTCACTATCATTCCAAATACTTCCTTCTTGTCAAGATATATAACCATTCTGTTAATTCCCTTCATTAACAACAACAACAACACATGTGATTATCAGAAGTGCCAAGTCTTCTTTCTGTAGTTTCACTGGTCAGTTGACAGGGAACATAAAGCATTAAGAAGAAAGGCATTCAAGGAATGCTATCTAGGTAGACTTTGTGGTTCATCCTGACCCTAGCAAGGACATCAAAGGTTGTATAATCAAAATCAGACTTTTAACTCCACTACTGACAAAATCAGAGACTGAACTCAAAGAAAAAACAGTCAAGACCTTCTAAAATCCCAATGAGATATTCTACAAACCATCTACAAACTTCATTGCAGGGCTTGCCATTCATTCTCAGCTAACACCATGCAAAAGATACATAGAAAGTGGGACAAATGGCTGAGAATATATGGTAAATCTAGAAATGGTAGATCGTCAGGAAGAATCTAGTTCAAGTCACAAATGGCCTTTGTATTTACCATGAGAGGAAAGAAATTATGGTTATATGATATAATTCATAATTCAAGTAAGTAGAGGGGATAGAACTTTAAAAATATAGTCAAGTATCAAACCAGGTCTAAAAATACACATCAAAGAGCAAACTCACCAATGATGTTTCATTGCTCATCTGCTTCATTTTGGTGTTCAAATATGACCATAATATTAGAAAAAATTACAGATTTAGTTTTCTATCTAAAAGAAGAGCAAAAACACATATTGTGTGTAGTAGTAATTTACTTAGAAGCTGCAATATATGGTGTAAGCTCATTAAGAATGGATTTGGTAATTTTTGCAGTCTAAATAACTCATGAAAGACCCCTGGGAAGTTTTCCTACATATCAGTATAAGTGAAGACAAATGAAGAATGGTAAGATTTACTTAAATCAGCACTGTCTAGTAGAAACAAAATAAAGCCACAAATGTAATTTCAAGTTTTCTACTAGTCACATTTTTTTAAAAGTATAAAGAAATAGGTCAAAATTATTGTAATAATATATTTTATTTACCCAATAATTCCAAAATATTATTTCAGTATGTCATAAATATAAAAAATATTTTTTAAAAAATTATTAACAGTATTATTTTGTATAAAATGTTCAAAATCAAGTGTATGTTTTATACTTACATCACATCCTAGTTTTTATAGAAAATACTTAAACTATGTTTAGGTTTCACAAAATTTACAATTGAAAAGGTAGATGCACATGAACACTACCAAAATATCATTTTCCTAATATATTTGTATCCAAATCAACAAAATTGATCTGGTTCATCTCTTTTGGAAGGACTTATTTGACTTAAATCAAGAACATATTAATTTCAAAATTATACCTGTCCACAGTAAGCAAATTTATAAACTTTGTGTCAACTCACTATTATTAACATTAAATTCAAAAATATATGAACTGAAAAGAAACTTTAAATTTGTCAATATCAACAAGGCATTCTTCAATGTTTTTGTAATTTTTCAGCCAATATACATAATGCAGTTGATTACATTAAAATATTCTGCATATTGATTCTTGTTAGAAAAAAATGTATAAAATCATTATTATTGGTCACAAAGTCATTATTATTGATTTCAAGATGAATTCTCGTACTTGCCTATTGAAATTACCAATAAGAGTTCCTTTCTTCAGAGCTTCAAGTTTGGTTCATTTATAATGTGTATTTTTTTGTGAGAAAATGTAAATCACATTGTTAGTTTGCCTTTAACTATTGAATATTGAGCATTTTTTTGTCGTTGGAGTTAACAGTGCAGAAACTTTTGTAAAACTCTGCTACAACTCCACTAGTGAGCATTGACTAAAACAAGGTCATTAAATTCATCGTCTTCTATTTCTTTCAACATTCCATAAACGTGATAATTCATGGCATTTGCACATATTTATGGAGTGATTTTGTGAACTATATTTGTGACATTTTTCATGGATTCTGTTTCAAAAAACCCTAAACAGATATTTAAGAACTATATTCATGGCGTTTTTCATGGAATCTGTTTGAAAAACCCTTAACAAATCATCTTCATGGGACAGAGAGATGAGGGAAATTTCAGTCTCTTTAAAATTCCAGCAAAACTTGATTTTTGATCTAACATAGCTGGAACACTGTCTATCATAATAAAACTATTTTTTATACCTAAGTAAAATTCTTTGACAGACATAGAATGCAAAAATATATGACCATCAGTTCAATGGTTTTAAAGCCATAAATGGATATTTCTTCATAAATTTGGAAGTCTTTTGAGACCAAAAGCACCCAAAGTATTGTAAGGGCAGTGTCTCTTACATCTCACAACTCATTGTTTTCAAGAATTATTGAAAGAGTTTAAATTTTGAATTAATTGATCCTTGACATTTTTGGTAAGGTCTTGTATTCTACAGATTGTTATTTGGTAGCTTAACTGAAGGTCTTTTACTTTGTATAAAATATCATTTAGTCTTACCCTCATAATTTTCTAACAAAATTTCCATAACTGAAATAATTTATTTTATTGTCTCTCTAGCTGAAAAATGGAAGAGTGTGAGTGTGTGTGTGTGTGTGTGTGTGTGTGCTTGCTCAATAATCCAAGCTGTTTCATAAGTGGCCAATTTTACAAGCTCAGATACTGCTAGAAATTGCTTTAAAATAGTTTATTTGACATTTAATTTTGCTTTCAGGCACATAATTTCATCGATTCCTTTTGACTGTTGAGAGTAAACTTCATATCAAATTCACTGTATTTTTCAGAAAATGTCTCTTTACATTGCCAACTTTATCATCTTAAAAATATGTTTACACAGCAAATAAACTGGCTTCTCCGATTTGCTTTGCTGCAGCAAATTGCAATTGCCATTCTTGGGGAAACTGGCGACACCTTCTTCCTGTCTCTGTTTTCATTCACTGTCCCACTCCTTCTGCATCTCCATGCACTTCTGCATCAGTGGCATGCCTTTGCTTTGAATTTTAAAATGTGCCCATACTTGATTTTTAGCTGTAATATAATTTATTATAAGACAATTGAAATAATAAGTATATCAATGGGATTACATTGTGATTTACATCATTCTCACTGTAATTTGTTCATAAAATAGGTGAATAGGAAAAAATCAAACTGAATCAATCGATCGACACTGACTGGATCAGTAATGTGTTCCTATGTTCTACTAGGAACAATACATGTGCCTAAAATGCCCACTGCAATGTAACTGCGATATCTCACACGTGACAACAGTCAAGTTGTGTTTAGCAGAAAATATTGATTACTGCTTTAGTTTTTAAATTCAATTAAAATGAATTTAAATTAAGTAAAATTAGAATTTGTTTCCATAGTCACCCTAGTCACATTTCAGCGCTCGAAGCTCATAGGTGACTAGAGCCTATCATATTAGACATCAAGGACACTGGTGACTCAAGGTGGGAAGGGGGAAGGGAAGGGCAAATTCTTGCTTTAAACACTAAGAGTAGTAGCAATTTTTTCACAATCGAATAGAAAAAGCACATTTTAAAACTATAGGAAAAGTACTAGATCTTAACATGTTATCAGACAATGATAATTCATAATGTCACCGATTGATCCAATCCTTTTGGAAGCCTCACAGGAGGTTCAAACGTAATACTTCCAAAGAGTAAGCCATCACCGCTCCCTCCCCCCGAAGTCGCATGCTCCTCTCCATGTGTTCTTTGTATCCATTTTCTGGCACAGTGACTGATGCATATTAGGACCCTCAATAAATAGCTATCAACGAATTAAATCAATGAATTTAATTGCATTTGTAAGCTGAAGTTCTTTAGCATTTCTACAAGTTGGTAAATTCAAATTCTATACAATGTTTTAAGTATATACAAAAGGTAACCTGTCATTTTAAATTTATAATGGAGGGGAAGGGAAAAGACTATAAAAATAAATTCCATAGTAAGCCAAGAAATCTGATATCAACATTGCATGCCGCCCTGCAGCTGCAAGCCAATCAGATAGAGTTCTCAAACACCATTATCTTGGACTACATATTGCTCCAAATTCAACTCATCACTTGCTTTTTAGATTTATAATATTTAACCACTTTGTTTAAGGATAAGTGATAAGGGATCCATGACCTCTGTTTTAGAGATAATTAGCAGCCTTTGTTTAAATTTGGTTTAAAGTTTATAAACAAAGACTTGATATTATTTCATGGAATGATAACCTGATTTATACTGAGCTCCACAGTATGATGCATATAAGATGCAAGAAAATAAAATAAAAGACTTTCTTTTGAAAGTAATGAAATATTACCCTGCTCCTTTATCCCCATTTCAAGGCACAGTCTGCAATCAGTAAGGTCAGTATGGGTCAGTCTCACTGAATAAAATCACAGTCGCATTTCTTTGGCATATTAAAGTTCCAGTGTGCCTGTGGTTACAACAGAGCGTTAGATTCTCTCAAAACTTCTGTCTAGTGAAGAAAGGAAGGCACAAGATTTCAGGTGGCCAGCTTCAATCCCACAACTAGATAGACAGAGGTTTAAGGAAGCCGGGTGCTCCTGCCCCAAACCCAGCACTCTTCCTATCAGTCCAACATTGATGGATTCTGTAGGGACAAAAGGAGAAATCCTAGTCTAAAGTAAAGAAAGTTGAGGGGGAAATTAGGTCTAGGGGGAAAAACTAGAGTTTTTGAGTTGCTTAGAAAGAGAGAAAAAGTAGTTCTCAGAAAGAGAAAACCCAAAATAATTCTACGGCTGGTAGAACCTCGGAACTTTTAAGCATTTAACAAGGTAGGAGGGGAAGGAAAACATGGCATGAGCTAAATGAAATGGTTTTACTTAATGAATTTGGACAAGCCATATTTCCTCAAAGCATTCCATTAACCATGTTTTGTCCCTTCGCTTATGTAAAAATATCACATTATATAAGTGCCTGTGTTTGGACATGTAGATAATTAAAATAGAGGTTTAATGTCCATTTGGCTTTACAAAGTTATGACATTTCCTATACAAAGTCAGGGGCTTATTTCCTCCCTAATTCATTTGATAACTTGCACTGATGGTAATATGAGTTGTGTGTTTTAAGATATTATTTGTTTAGCCTAGGGGTAATGTAAATTCTGAAATTTAAAAGCTACAACTCTAACGATCTGAATAATAACACTATATTTATACATGGCCAAGTTAATGCCCTTTATATTTTGTTTTCTCTCTCCTTTTGACTACAGCATTTTTTAAAATCCAAAGAAGAGACCTCCAACGAACAATTTTATGTATACAATGTCTGCTACCAGCGCTCTATGAGTTTCCCCCCCTGCATCCTACCGAATCCATCCTGTGTACCCAACATTTGAAAGTAGTTTTCTATTTCACATTTTCTTAATTCTAATTAAACAAATCTTAATCTTGACTTTAATGGTTGCAATTATGATACTTCATTATGTTAAATGTTAGTTGCAACATAAGAATAAATTGTATAAACAGTTTAGCCGCAATTGCATGGTGCCTAACTGTACATTACTCATTAACAAGATGTGGGTAGCAGCAATTATAACATTTCCTCCTAATGTCCCCATTTATTGAGTCACAGCAGCAAGCCCCCTTTTCACAACACACACTGATTGACGAGAGCAGCTTTTGTGCTCATGGAAAACAGGCGCTGTAACCCGCTGTGTGTCTCCAACTCAGATCGATGAAAGTACACATTAGCTCTTAGCCTCGCAGGCCGGAGTTCTTGAAGGTCAAAATAGCCATCAGCATCACTGTAGGGTATGAAAGTCATTTCACAAACTGTGAACAAAAACAACACAACTTGCTTTGTAGTTTGATTATTGTGTATAGATACAGAAAGCCAGGAATTAAAGCATAGCCTTGGGGCAGCGTAATTATTTACAGCTGAAGACTCATATCATTATTAGCATGCTCCTAATTGCTTGAAGTTATATCAATGTTAGTTGATTTAACACATTTTTTATAACATGCATGGAAATTGTTCCCTCTTCCTATGAAGCATCAGTTTAACTGGTGGATGGTTTCTTAATTTATCAAGGTTTTTTTCTTCTTCTAATTGTTCATTTTTCTTTGAGGGGAAGATTTCCCCTTCGTTGTAAAGGGAAGGAGAGTTGAAGCGAGCTTCCGTTTAGCTGCGATATCTTAATACTAGCAATACTATGCATGTTTTGTTTCATTTTCCTTAAAAACTGAACCCATAAAACCACAACCACATATTCAATTAGGAAATGACTCTAACTTGCCTCCAGGTGGCTTACACTCATCTTTTCCCCTTGGGTACCTACCCTGAAATTTCTTTCAACACCAAGAGTGGAGCCATGCAGCCAAGAGAAGCCTTTAATAATATTGAAGCCATGAAACTTTTCATGCATTGCAAGATCTCAAAATTTAGATAAATCGATCAACTTTTAAAAATATGCATAAGGAAAATAATGCTAATTTTGTAACTATAATAGGGATGAAAACCTGCCTTGATATTGAAAGAAAAAAGAAAAGAGGAACATTCAGGTGTATGGTTATGGGTGGAGTTGGGAATTTGTAGGAGTTAGAAGGAATTCCTTTTCTTTTGTATGGTATTTTTTATGGGGATATATGGTCCTCTTCTTTCATTTTTGTAATATACCTTCTATCTACAGGTGGCGACACTTGTACTAGTTCCTTTTAAATGTTCCTTGGTTGTGCCTAGGAGCAGATGCACTGCCACAATCTAGAGACTATAGTGGCAAAGGCTTTGAGGACTAGAAAAGATCTGAGCAACCAAGTAGTCAATTCCTACAGCATCCTACATAAGGCCCCAAGAAATTAAGCTAAATGGCGAAGATCACACAACTAGTTATAGAGCTAGGAAAACAAAGAAGAAACCGGATTCAGAAGTAACAAACTGGAACAAACTGTAAATATAAAAAATAAATACTTAAGAACAACACTTGCAAAATATCATATAGAACCTTTTCCGCCAAGCACAATAGTCCTAATGAGTTATTTATGCCAAATCCCAGCATTCATTTTTTTCATTGCTTTACAATTAATGGCCCTCCAAAATATTATGATAAAAGAACCTAGGTCTTTTATTTGAGAAAATGTAAATGTTTATGAAAATACTTCCCAAAGGGAAATATCAATTTAATGGTTAATGTATGTTTTTACAAAATCGATCACCACGTGTAAATGTGAAACTACTTGGGAATATCTGAAAAGATTGCTAATGGGACTTATTGTTTAGAAGTATGTGAAAGCAAATACCAAAGACTTTGATTCTGGGTCATGAAGGTTACCCAGAGATCTTATGAAATTTAAGCTGTGATTATTAACCCGCTAAAAGTTACCACATTACTTAACACTTGTGATCTTATCTAAAAGACATATGGTAGAAATATTGCCAAAGATTTCTCAGGACACTTTTGTTTTATCAAAGGGAATATTATTTAACAATTCTCCGTACTTCATGGGCCTTTAGCAAAACTCTTGCTGCTGCCTGGATGAAACAGAAAACCTAAGAATGAGATTTTAGGTTAATTTAATTTAGCTTTTCTTTGAACAAATTGCAGTCTCTATAGCGACCCTGGCGGATTGCCTCTGGAGTCTGAAGTTGCCTCAGTCCCAGCTGCCCAAGAACAGATGCTGTGAAAATGGAAAGAAGGTGAGAGGTGGTGAACGGCTTGCAAAACCCATCATCACTGATATGTAATGATAGAGCCTCTTCCTTCCTGAGAGTTTAAAGATGCTTTTCCTTCTATAGACAAAAATGATCTTAAACAGGGAAGATTACATCAGGCATAGAAAGGCCATTTTGCATTAATTTTTAAAGGTACACCTCGATATATAATTTTTATTTTTTACATTTTTTTCTTGGTTTATTGTGTCTATTTAGTTAAATGGAAAATAAATAAAAGTAGTAGGGCAAATTAAGTAGTTTTAGAATTAGTATTCTCACTAAAATACTACATTATTTTCTTCTCAAAGGAACATGCATATTTCTTACAAACTAGCAAATTGATTCTCCCCTTTGTCTTTTACAGCCATTCAACTTGATTTCACTTTTTCAGTGCCAAGTTTCATTTGTACAAGTTGTGTATCTCAACCTTCCCCTTCAGATTTTTTATAAAATAACTGCCTTTTCCTTGTTATTGGCTAATGTCTTTGCTTTATGCCATTAATTCATATTAGGGAGTAAACACATTTATGTTTACTCTATCATAATGTCATACACTAGGTAAGTGCGGTACAATGTCACATAATTTTATCACCTACAAGGCTTCTTTCTTCCACAAAAACGATTAAGAAAAACTTTTCATTGCAGTAATAGTTTGATTGTGGTACCCATTAAGGGATTGAAAAATTATTATTCTGCAGGTCCCATCTTTCATAAAAATGTCTCATTTTATGAAACATGAGTGCGGTTGAGGTAGAAAAGAAAATTTATCTTGCAGGCCACTGCATACAATCATAAAACCCATAAGATAAATATTTACTTTTTAAACTCTGTTGAAACAACTATCATCAAATAGTGGTTGCAATAAATTACAGTCCATACCTCATGTCAGCATAAAAGTTCTACTTTTCAGATCCCTTTTGCATTTCAATTCACCCCCCTCCTCGGTGCTCCCCCTGGAAGGGCCTAGAGCCCCCGAGCGGGGGAGGTTGGGGGGGGGGAGTGGAGCTGGGTGGGAACAGGTCTTAGAATCTTTTAGGTTACAACAGATGCTGGGCAGATAACATCTGCAGATAATGACAGGGCAGGGGTGAAGGGTAGAAAGGCCACGCCACGGAAGAGTGATGAAGCATGGGGAAAGGAGGGGAGCTGCTGTAAGAGTGCTGTTCAGACACCATTTCCCATGCAATCATTAATCCGCAGCCTCCCCGTTTAACCTGCACAGTCCAGAGCAGCCCTGTGTCTCCAACAACTAGGTATTGTTGGACCTCGCTTTTTACCTGGGGGGGGAGGTGGAAGGACACTTGATTGCAATGGCATTAGATGTTCGAGGCTGCTGCTTTTAACAGTTTCTGCTCTCCTCTCCAGAGAGGGCTGAGACAGTAAACGGCCGCCGCCATCCGCAGGGCCCAGGTTAGTCAATCCTCACAGCAAAAGCGAATTTCAGACAGCAGCTCCAGCACGACCGCTCGGGTCCCAGCCGAGAGTTCCTGTGCACGGGGGGACGACCAAGAGGCCTGGCAATTGCTGCAAATGCAGTCCTCAGGCTTCCAGGCCATGCCGAGCTTGACACTGTGGTCAGCTCACGCGGGAGGAGCGGGAGCCCTTCGGAATTCATTGGGGAAATTGTAATTAAATCGCGTATTTTGTCTCTCTCTACCTCTCTCCATGCTAAGCGTACAGCTATTTAGACCCCGGTGCGCATCTCAGCTCCTGTGACTGGAATTCCCTCAGGTGGCATCTTCTCATTTCTCTCCATGGAATCAAACTCAGAAGAGGAAATCATGTCGCACAAACTGTCCTGACCCATGTGGTGACTTCACATAAAACCAAGCCAATCTTTCCAGGGATTTTATTTGTGACTTAAAATGTTTTTAAACCTACAATTTACTTGAGTTAAAGAAAAAAGCAGGACCATAAACAAACAAGGGGAAAAATTAACTTCGTTAGTAACAACTGCAAATTAAGACACATATCTTTTTGGCCTAGTAATTTTAAAACATTTCGTGATTATGCCAAGTGCCCACACTGTCATGAAAATCAGGTGTGGCTTATTAATAACCATAATAAGCTTTGGAAGGATCTAACGTCAAGCTGCCTGATTTCACACCTTACTGGTTGAGTAACCTCGGGCAAGTTACTTAACCTCACAGCACCCAGTTCCCTCAATGGAAAATCAGACAATGGTTTTCTCTGCTCCACCCTGAGGACTGAATTTAAAAACAGAAACAGACCCCTGGATACAGAGATCAGACTGACAGCTGCAAGAGGGGAGGGGAGTTGGAGGGCTGGGTGAAAAAGGCAAAGGGTTTAAGAAGTACAAATTGGTAGTTACGAAGTAGGCACAGGATATAAAGTACAGCACAGGGAATATAGTCAATAACATTGTGGTAACTACACGTGGTGCCAGCTGGGTACTTGAAATATTGGAGAGACCACTTCGTAGAGTGTATGATTGTCTAGCCACAAGGCTGTACACCTGAAACCAATGCAAAATAATATAGAATGTAAAGCATAATTGAAAAATAATTTTTAATGCAAGTAAAGTTTGTAGCCAGTTCTCATCATTCAACACACACCAGCTATTATGTCTATTAACACTGTTGCTGTTCCCAAGCGTAACCTCACTGAATTCTCAAGCGTAACTCAAGCTGTATGATGGTTGCTACTATGTCAAAATATGTCTATGACTATGTACAAAGACAATGAAAACTCAAAGAGTCAAGATTAAGTGGTGAGATGATTTTTTCTTTCTCCCCCCCCAAAAAAATTATTTCCATTATTATATTGTTTGTAAAAGGGAGACAAAAATTATACGTGCAATTTTATTGCTAACTCATGTTTACCGTATGAATTTTATTCTCTGATAGATTAATTAGGAAGGGTAAGTAAAGGGCCTTAGAGGTAATAATCACGCTTAAGGGAGTAAGTAACATGGGAAGCACCCTAAGCTACCTCCCTGACGATGGAGAAAAACTACCAAACACATTCTTCAATTTAGAGATTTGATCTGGTTAATAAAGTCACCTATTAAGGAGCAAATATCCATTGGCAGATCTTTCCTATCAGTCATTCACAGGTTAGTATAAATTAATCTGACAGATAAACATCTAGCTGAAATCAAAGGTACTCAGTTGATAACATTTTTTATTAAGAAAGAAACAAAACTGTAAGAGATCCTTAGGACTTAAGTAGTAACTTTGTCTTAAAAAAAAAAAAAAGGAGGAGGGTGCTTTCGAACAGCCAGAAGTCTCCATAAGTGCTATGCTATCTGTCTGAATATGTCATCACATATACATGTACTTCTTACAAATAGAAAAATCGAAATAAATAAATGCTTCCACTCTCATGGGACCCTCTTCAACACTTATCCTCCAGTTACCAACATGTTCTAATATCATACGCTCTTCACGGATTTTCCTAAAAATATTTTCCTCCAGAGTGCTGAGGATCTCCTTTATCAGGGGCTGTTGAGGAAGCAAGGCGGTCAGCGACGCGGCCCCGGCCCCGGGGTTGGCCATACTCAGGTGTCCAGAAGTTCTGCCGATGGCTGTGGGAACGCCCATCATAACAAGCTCTAATTTCTTCCTTGCTACCTAATGTTGAATGCCCAGTATTAATGTTTTGTATCATCATAAAATTCAGTCAAGGCTAATTAACTTTTTCCAACTGGGCATTTGTTTTACTTTAAAGTTTCCTAAATTATCAATGACTAATATTTCTAAACGAGTTTCCACATTTAAGGAAAAGAATTTTAAAGGAGTTGTTAAGATTTCTGATGATGGGAAATCTCCATAGGTAATGCTCCCAAAGTAATGAATTATGCCCTCAAGAAATATGGATGGACTCCTTAAGAATGACACAACAGTGGAAATTAAACATTTTCGGGGGCGCTCACAGACCTGGCCCAAAAGTGGCCGCTTACTTTTAATCTCAAGAGCAAAAAGTGCAGGTCGCTTCTCCTGACCAATGTGTTTTTCTCCTTAGGCATTTCCTGTCAGCACATTTGCTTCTCGAACATTTTTCTTTTTCTTCTCTCTGATATACACAGAAATTTAGCTTTCTGTGGGAATAAATATCATCTCTGTCATGTACAGCTATCAATAGTCATAGAAATTTCTGTTTGCATCTCATGTGGTTGTGATGAGCTTTCATATTTAGCTCCAAGCACTCCTCTCTTTTAAGCTAAATTCAAATGCTGTAAGACAACAATAACCGTTAACTATTACTTTAACAATATCTGAGGCATAGCGATTAGCCCTCCAGCTCTCTAGCAATCAAAAACTGCAGCATCCAAGCCAGCGCCCTTCACCTGCCCTCGGCGGCCCACCCCTCTGCTCGGCTTCACCAAATCCACACGTAACGCTGCTGGAGTTTCACTTTCCTGCCATAAAGCTGCAGTGTGTTGGGATTCACCGCTGTCTCTCATCTTGGCAACTCTGTGTGTGTCACATTCTATTATTATTTTTAAATCTCAGCCTTCCTATAGCCATCTCTCCTTTATTGTTTCTTTCCTTTGTAGTTAATTGACACTCATCCTGCAAGGATCTGCTGCAATACTACCTGCCACCTCCGCTGGGTGTCTCTTCCCAGGGCCTGTCAGAGAAGGGCCCGTTGCCTGCTTTGTTTTTTTGTTTTGTTTTGTTTTTTTGTTTTTTTTAAATACATCTTTATTGATTTCAGAGAGAGGAAAGGAGAGGGAGAGAGAGAGAGAGAAACATCAATGATGAGAGAGTCATTGATCGGCTGCAGCCCGCAACCCGGGCGTGTGCCCTGACTGGGAATCGAACCCTGATCGCCTGGATCCCAGGCCGACGCTTAACCGCTGAGCCACGCCCGGCCGGCCCATTGCCTGCTTTGTGATCAGTACATCCCAGAGTTCAAGGGACACGACCCTCTTTTGTTTGTCCTCGGATCTCTAGCACAGCAACTGCTTCTCAATGAATGTTCGTTAGTTTTGCATTAAGTTGCTGAATGACTGAATAAATGAAAATAAACCTCAACATACTAAGTAGTTCTCAATCATTTTGCCAAATTACAGTGGAAATCGCTTTGAGAGTAAGAGAGTTAGAGAAACTTAGTAGCAGCTCGGAGAATCTGCTAGACAAGCGTGCCTGAACGGGGTGGTGTGCGCGAAACCTGCATTTTGGGTCGAGAAGGGTCTTAAATGGGTGACAAAGAACACACACGGTGCTGTTCCACCTATCTAATTCTCTCACCACTCTTCTGGGCATTCTTTGTATTTCTTTTCACATTTAAACCTTTTATTATGCCACGACTCCCCGCAATTCTTCTCCCCAGCGGCATGCCACAGCTGGCCTGTTCCGCAGGCCTCGGTTAGTGAAGTTCTCCTGTTTCCACCACTCAAACAGCTTCTGAAATCTTATTTCCTCCATTAAGCCTCTGAGTAATTGGAAAAGAGGTAGCAATTTCCCCTTGAAGGGCAGCTCCCACCATCTCACCACCTGACTCCGTGCCAGGGGCTCTGATCCCTCTGGGCACTGGCTCGTTCTGTTCGGAAGAATTTTGCTTTATCTGGAGCCTTCTGTCTGAAAAGATAAGTACTGAGAAGATAGAGAACTTTAAACAGTACCTTGACTTTTTCTCTGGACAAACGGGGCCTTACCTTAATAAGTGCTTCAAATGAAAATGAGATGCAAAACCTTTTCCGACAGAAAATTTCTTCTTTGGCTCAAGTTCACCTAGAATCAGTGATTCAACAATAGAGATAGATTTTCAGATGAAACACTTTTGATGCTCTCATCTGGGACTACTGTTGATAAGGCAGAATTGATAGCTGGCTCTCTTCTTAGTAACATCATCGAAGGCCGTTAATCTGTAAAGAATGGAGATCTAGGACGTTAGAGGTTAGTCTTATAGGAAAATACGGAATTTCATTCTTCCTCAGAATATGCGCTTCTTACTCACCTTTTACAAACGAGGAGACTCTGACAGCTAGTCCAGATCAAAGCTTTTACATTTGATCAAATGGTAGATCCCAGGCTGAAGCCCTTACCCTCCAGCTTTCAGCCTTTGAACTGGAACACATCACACCACCCCGAAGGAGTGTATTAGGGTTAAATGCATGAGGAAGAATCTGTGTAGGTCATACAATGGCTCCTTAATCTTTGATTTCTGAAGTTGCAATCACCCAGCGTCGATACAGCTATCACGACTCCAAAGTTGTAAGGCATTTCGTCTGTTTCAAAATGCAGCTGGATCCATAAAAAGACTGACAGAGCAGATTTCACCATCTTTTCAACAGCTTTCCCGAGGACACACCTTTTTTGTTTAACAAGATGCCATTATTCTGTATGCCTACAAATGCAAACCACTGACATGCACTGATACGCTGCATGAATGTTTCTTTGATCCTTTGCAAAGTTGTATAGTAACCGGAAAGCAAAGGGAAAAATGAATGGAGGGAAGCCCTGAGGAGCAGTGTTTTATAATCAGAATTTCCATGCAATTTATAGATGAGTTCACGGGATATCATGTTAGAGTATGAATGCAAGGCAACAGAAGTACCGTAACTTAAAATTTTTATATCTAAAATGTGCTGCACAAATCATATATCTAAACGTACATGTCGATGCCTCCTGCCCATTTGGACACACTGAGGCAGACACTCCCTTCATTTAAGCTACTCTTTGATCACGTAGTAATTCCATCTTTGAAGCTGTATTTCAGGCCACTGGATGAGTGCATTGAAGTAAGGTGGTACATTGAAAACAAGTACTGTGATTTCTTTTTTTTTTTTTCTTTAGTTGATTTTTTAGAGAGGGAGAAGGGGGGTTCATCGATGTGAGAGATACATCGATTGGTTGCACCCTGACCCTCCGGTGCACTGGACAGTGCTCCCAGCACTGAGCCACACCCGCCAGGGAAGTTTTCTGTAACTTCTAAAAGGACCTATGGGTCAAAGAAGGAGCATTGCCGGCATTTGTTAATCATTTTGATTCTAAAAATAAAATGTCTGTCCCTCATTAAGTGCTTAGTTGGATTTAATGGGTCTGATTTCTGTTTGTTTTGTGCCAGCCATGGTAATTTTTTTGCTATATCAGCTTTATTGAGATATAATTTACATACCACACAAGTCACCTACTTTAATGTGTACAATTCGGTGGCTTTAGAATATCCACAAAGTCATACACAGCCATGAAAGCTTTTTATATTGCTATTTTAGAAATTTATGAAGTTCAATATCAGTATAAATTGAAATCTTAGTGAATTCAGTTAACCTATCTTAAGGTTTAACTTTTCTTGCCAACCATTTTGCTCCTCTTACTTTTTTGGTGAAAAGTATATTATACAGGGAATGAGAATTGGCATATCTAGTTGTATGAATAATTGCTAGCATCGTAGAGAAGAGACTATTGTCAGGTAAAATGTTAAGTGCATTACATTCATTATCCCATTTAGTCATCAGAACACCCTACAAGATATAAATACTATTATTAGCCCCATTTTATAGATAGAAGAACCAAGACTTCAAATAGTTAAGTTGCTTGTCCAAGGTGAACTAGGAGGTGGAAACAGATTATCCACATTTATATAATCCTACCTACCAAGTCAATACTTCCTTGCCCCAAATTCTCTGGCTTACACTGTCACAAATTAAGAGGCTCTACAAAGGTCAGTGATAAACTTGATATTCAACGTACCATATAAAGAAATAATACATCAGAGAGAAAGAAGCACAGTGTGGTGTTTTAAGTACAGGCCCTAGAGCTTGGCTTCAAAATATATGGCTTTCCCACTTATTAGCTTTGTGACTTTCAGACAAGTTACCAAACCTCCCCATGCCTTAGTCTCCTCATTTGTAAAATGGAATATTGGTACTAATATTAGATTAAATGAGTTAGGGATCAGCACATAGAAGATGCTTAATACATCATTTATCTTTTATCTAGTAAACAGAAGCCTATTTTGTCCCCAGAGGAAAGAATACCATGTCTAGATAAAATCATATCATCTGATTTTCTCAAAGAATGTGGTCATTTCTGGGAACCAATTAGGCCCCAGCTACCATTTTTGTATTTAAAATCTGATGGAAGTTGTAGAAGCATTAGAAATATTCTAGCAATGTCCTAAGAACTGTTGTAATGAGGAGTTGTTTGAATTTGGGAGGGCCAAGTCTCCTTTAAAGATCTGATGAAAGCTGCTATGAGTCTTCAGAAAAATTCAAATAGGCACTCTAAGGAAAGTTTTTGCATATAATTTCAGAGGTTCAGGGATTCCTGAAGCTCATGAACCCCCATAAAGAATCCCTACATCAGAGGAATATGACTGAGACAGAAAACCCATGTTCTAGTTGTGCCCTTGCTAGCCAGTAGAAGGACCTTGAAACCATTTTTCAACATCTCCAAATTAAATATTCTTACTCCCACCTTAAAATAAGAAGATTGGAGCCCAGCTGGTGTGGCTCAGTGGTTAAGCATCGATCCAAGAACCAAGAGGTCACAGGTTTAATTCCTGGTTGGGGCACCTGCCCAGGTTGTGGGCTCGATCTCCAGTAGGGGGCGTGTGAGAAGCAGCCGATGATGTTTCTCTCTCATCGACATTTCTATCTCTGTACCCTTCTCCCTTCCTCTCTCTCTAAAAATCAATAAAAACGTATTTTTTAAAAATAAGAGGATTGGAGCAGATAATCTCCAAAATTCCTTTCAACTCTAATTCTCTAATTCTAACTTCTGAATTACATAACAAATACTGTTAACCAACCAGTTTCAGTAATTTATTATTCTTCTCCCTAGGTTTCTTAATTGATATTGATCTTGCTTTAGCTAGTGCTGCCAATTCCTAAGAAAATGGAAAATTACCTTAATCTTTATAGCCATCATCTAGGTTTTGAATTTATAATTTACTGCCCAATTTCATTCAAGTTTGAATAAATGAAATTTACATATTTATGTACTCCATCAATTATTTGATTAACAATGCACAAATCATGAACTGAGCTGCCTTCAAACAGAATACATGGATAATAAATGAATTCTTCCTCAAAATCTTCATCACTTTTGGGTTACTGGTCATCTTTAACTCAAAACTGATTTACTTGGTAGACTAAAGGGGCCAGAGAGAGAAACCATCCACTATCTCTCAGGCCAGGACTTCACTATAATATACCACAGAGGGCCTTTGTGAATGACTAAGCTTTAGTGCAGTTATTCTGATAATAATACACCATCCACATTTTATAATCCTGTGCATCTGCAGACTCCTGTCATGTACATCATCTCAATTGCCACAACAATCTTTTATTTTGAAATAAATTTAGATTTACCAAAAGTCACCAGAGTAGCACAGTGAGTCCCTATAGACCCTTCACCCAGCTCCCCCTAATGTTAGCATCTTACATAACTGCAGTCCACTTATCAAAACTGAGAAATCAGCATTGGTGCAGTACTGTTAACTAATCCAAACACTTTCCTCAGAGTTCAACACTTTTTCTGCTAATGCCCTTTTCTTGTTCCAGGATCCAGTTCAAGACATCACATTGCATTTAGTCAACATGTCTCCGTAGTCTCCTCTGGTCTGTGACGTTTCTCGTCTTTTCTTGTTTTTCATGACTTGGCATTTTTGAAGAGTATGAATCAGGTGGTTTACAGAATGGCCCTCAATTGTGTTTGATGTTTACTCATGATTCAACTATGGTTACGTTTTGAGGTTAAGAATCCCATAGAAGTGAAGTGCCGAATTTATTACATAATCTCAGAAGGTATGTAATATGGACATTACAGTAGTCCCCCTTATCTGCAGGGGACGTGGTCCAAGACCCTACATATATTATGTTTTTCGTATACATCCATCCCTATGATAAAGCTGAATTTATAAATTAAGCACAGTAAAAGGTTAACCACAATAACTACTAATAAAGTTGAACAATTATTACTCTAAAATAAAGGTTACTTGAACACAAGCTCTGTGCTACAGCAACAGTCAATCTGATAACTGAGGCGGCTATTAAATTACTGATGGGCAGATAGCATCTCCAGCATAGATGTGCTGGGCGAAGGGATGATTCTCTCCCAGGCAGATGGAGCACGGACACCAGGAGGTTTCTTGATGCTTCTCAAAATTTGAAACTTACAAATTGTTTATTTCTGAAATGTTTCTTTTAATATTTAGAATCATGGTTGATCCCAGGTACTGAAGTGGGAAAGTTAAACCGCGGATCAGGGGCCACTCCTGCACTTATCGCTGGTGATGTTGACCTAGATCACTTAGTTAAGGTTGCATTTGTCAGCTTCCCCCACTAAACACAATTTTTCCTTCTGACTCTTTCATTGGAAGCAAGTCATTAAGGACAGTTCACATTCGAAGGGAGAATTAAGCTTAACTCCTTCAGAAGGTGTGTGTCTACATCTAGGATTTGAAATTCTTCTGTAGACAACCACTGTTGAAACCGTATACTACTGTTTCCACTTGTGTGGGTGAAGACTGGGCTCAGACTGACCAAATCACACCGCTAAGATATAAAAGAGCTAGTTTGCAAAAACAGCTCTTCTAATTCCAAATCCACTCATTTTTCCATGACACAGTAACACCTCTATTTAGATAAAATTATTTGTTCTGTGTCTTGGTGGGAGTCCAGTGATATACACTTCAGTTTTTGACTTGTTTTTGTTTGTCAGCTAAAATATTTCTTCGCTGATACTATTTGGATGTAGCCGGAAGGGTCAGTGTGGTTTCCCAAATCTACTTTAAGGTGTATAATATGATCTAGGAGACTCTAGTTTAGTCAGGATCCAGTTTATTCTTATTCTAGGCACTAGCCAGCCTTCTGTCTCCTCATGTAGATTTTTTTTTTACTCTAAAGCTACCTAATAAAAACAGAGACTTCATCTTTCTGTAACATTTAGACCCTGCCTCCGATAAAAGAGAGGTTTGTTATCCTCAAACTCAGTTTGTCACCTACCAAAATGAATGTTTACCAAACTGAGTTCCAGGTCTCCGTAGAGTGATCTGAATTATAATTATCTAAGCAACCCAGGCAAATGTACGGATTGAGCTTGTTACTTACTCCGTGTCAGCGGCATTGCATTCTTCACTCTGCCTTCAGACATCAGGCTCGGGAGAGCTGTCAGCTGGTAATGATTTTCAGTCACAGCAAAGGGAGGCCACATTGTAACAGGTGACACAAAGGGGAAAGATTCTGTATCGGATTACCAATTCCCAAGAGCTACCCCAGGTCACTGGACTTCCCACCACGTGTGAACTTCAGGAATTTACAGACCTTTTTAAATTAGCATTTCTTCGGGCACAATTACTTGTCTTATCAGTCACTCAAATAATGTTTAATAAGCACTCCCCGGCTCGTGGTGATTCACTAAAGCTGTGGGAGGGTTAATCCAGAATGACAGTCCCCGCCCACCGGGCCCTCACAGTCTGACGCAAAGACAACCGGCCCACACAGAAAGGGAGCATTCCAGCCCTACACAAAGGGGGGGCCGTTTTACGTTCACTGGGTTTGGGGGCTCGAGGCTTTTGTTGCCTATTTTAGAGGGATGCGTATGTCCAAGAGAAAAAAAGAAGGAGAGACAAGATTACAAATACTAAACATTGAAGGAATTAAGGGAAGAAAGCAGATTTTGCTGGTTGCCAATTTAAGGTTTTAATATTAAGTTTAATGAGCTCTCCCCCGGGTATGGCTGTGCCTAACGCAACAAGGATGGACGTTTCACAGAGTGGAAGCAGCCAATCTCACAAGTCACCTGGACAGGCTGTCCGTGCCTCCTCACACGCCCCGTCTCCGTGAATTTTCTGCCCTCCTGTGACCCGGGCCCTGACCCTGCAAACATCCTTAACATGCTGGAAGGGCCGGGCTCACAGTCCCTCCAGAGGCAGGGCCTGGGCCTGGTGCTTCTGTTGGCAGAGCTTCCCTGCAGTTTAATGTGAATTCCTAACTGTGGAGTCAGAGACTCATCCCTGCAGGATATTTTATCTCCCAACCTCCGTTCTCTAGTCTGTAAAATCCCTAGTTGGACTGTGAGAGTTAAAAAGTAAACGTATGTCTAAAGCACTCTATAAATTGTGCAGCACTATGCACCTGTAAGGAAACATGAAGGGGTCTTAGATTCGAATGTGTATGTGACCTTTGTAGTTTCAAATTAAGTGGCAATCGCCGTTTTAGCTTCTTTTCAGAAATTATCTCAAGTTTGGGCCACAAATTTTCTTTTCTCATGAATTAAACTAACTACCTTCAAAGATCTTTAAAAATGGCTGTATTAAAATAAAAAATCAATTATATATTATTAAATCTGTAATAAATAAAATAAAGTAAAAGGCGCAAGAAGAATCAGACTGTTAAATTGGAGAAATATGTGGGGGTATTTTCACATTTTTTAAATTGTGGTTAAATATACATAATATAAAATTTACTGTTTTAACCATTTTTAAGAGAACAGTTCTGGGGTATTAAGTAATTCACATTATTGTGGAACTATCACCACCACCCCTCTCCAGACCTTCTTTAAATTAATTCTGTGCTCATTAAAAAAATAACTCTCCATTTCCCCATCTCCCCTCAGCCCTGGCAACCACCATTTTCCGTTCTGTCTCATAAAACTGGACTACTTTAGGTACCTCATATAAATAGTCATGTAGTATTTGTCACATTGTGGGTGGCTTATTTCACTCAGCATAATATCCATCCATGGGGCAGCATGTACACACAGGTTTTAGACTAAGAGAATCTGAAATTAGAATTCTACCTCTACCACTTACTAGAAAACTGAAACACTGGAGGTGACTTAACCAAAGATAAAATTGCCAAAGAAGAAACTTGGTCAGAACAATGAACTGAAAAAGTAAGACTACACAGACATGCACACGCACATATGGCAGGCAAGTTGACTTAGCGTAAACACAGTTTTAACTCTGGAGTTTAAATATTAAATATTAGCAGCCTTTCTGGCTCCTGCTGAAGTGTTGGTTGCACCCCTGTGACATGGTCTCTGAGCCTCGCAGGGACTCCAGCTCCAGCCGTGGGGGGCCAGACTCTCCTCCGCATTGGTTTACTTACACCTACGCTCCTGCGCACAGGAGCAAAGGGAATTAAACATTTGAAAACAACAACAATGTTCCAACAGTGACCACTCTTGTTATTCACTGCAGACTGAGTTTAGAATTTTTCTGTGTCTTGTTTTATTTGTTTACCTCACAAACATGTATTATATACATACATATATCTGAATATATGTACCCAGACATAAGTCAAACTAAAAGACCACCAATGAATTTGTGTCCTAGTTCTAGCTTTTGACGTGAATAGTTAGCTAAATTCCTCTAGTTCCTTTTATAAATTATAAAACAGTTACAAGTTCTCTGCAACAGACAACCTAAGCCTATAGAGAGAATGGAGACGACATAAATTATACTCATTAAAAATTGTCTGGGCAAAGTGCATAAAAATTCACAAAAGAAAACATCTCAAGGAGAAAAATCCTTTCTAAACCTTTCCCCATGTATATATTGGATTTGACACACTTAGGGAAGTAGTATAAAATATTTATCAAAAAATTAAAGATGGGATAAATACACCCAGAGAAGCCTCTACCCAGATGTCATTGTTGGGCAGCAGATTCCTTTCTTCCTAAAAGCCGCGGGAGCGCCCAAGGCCGCCCAGGCCCACGCGCAGGCAAGACCAGCGGCTCCCCGCACAGCGGCTGGCCTTCCCGGCCATGCTGAGATCACCTGTTTCCCACAAGCAGACTTTCCTTATCCAGTTTAGTCGGCAGTGATCTCAAAAGTCTGAAGGTAGAACCAAAAATGTCCTTCTGCCCCTCTTCCGCTATGAAAAACTATTTTAAGGCAATTGTGCAAAAAAAAATGATTTTTAGGTTTTTAACTGAAATGAGCCATGTTATATTAAAGCTAAGGACTCAACCTTGTGTGTATGCCAGTCTCCACTGTACAGCTTCTTAAAAATATTGATATCCAGGTCCCAGCCCCAGAGTTTCTGATTAATTATCTAGGTGGGCCTGAACATCAGTACTTTTCGAAGCCTCCCTGGTGATTTTAAATGCATCCAGGTTTGGGAGCCACTGCACTAAAGTTACCCATATTTGTTGTTGCTGTTCTGTGCAGCTGTTTCCCTTCTCCCTGCTTCGGTCACCAGTGTGCCCCTACATTCCACCCAACTGCAACATAGGGCTTCCCATGGGCAGTTGTCCCCAAGAATATCACGCAAGCTCTCGTCACTGAGCTTCATGCCAGGCGTCACCTACAAGGCTCTGCTTCCACCAGGCCAACGGTTAGCTCATCAAGAGTCATTATGTCCATTCCTATTTATGCCCCATGTGCTATATTTATAACCAGGTTATTCAATTTACATGGATCTACATGCTTACTCCACCAAGTCTGGGTGCAAAAGGAGAAAGGATATTTTCAATGAAAACAGGTGAATACTTTGTTCCAATAAGGCAAGTCACTAAGAAAAGTTTGTTGTCAAATTGAATGTGAATAAAAACAATTGGAAAAGTTGAGAAAGAAAATCATAAAAATATAAAATCTAGATAACTTCTGTACTTATCTAGTTCCACTTTAAAGAAACATAGGCTAGAAAGCAGAAATGAAATCTTTAATGGTGTGACTTGCACACAAAAAGAGAAAGAGAAGGAACTCCAATCATGTTCAAGAAATAATAGCATTTCTATCTCAGCTGACTCGTTGAAATAAACACACTCAGGTGTTGTATTAACTCTCTAAGGAAAATATCATATAATTGTATGTACAGGAATGCTGAATAAATAATCAGGAACACTAGAAAAACTCTTCTTGCCCCTCCTCCCCTTTCTCCTGTGTCATAAGTGACACCCGAAAAAAAAAAAAAAAAAAAAAGCCTGAAAGAATTAAGGATTATGACAGAAATCAAGCTTGCCTGTCAGGTATGACTGCTAAATAAAGGCTTGAGACTCCCTGCTTTAGAAAACAACTTATAATCAACTCTGTGTATTCAATAGCTTGCTGGGGGGAAAAAAAATCAATGCAAAACTGCTGATTTTCTGAATTTTAATCAAATAGTCGAGAGAAAAAAGGAAGTTTTCAAGGAAGTTAATGGGGTGGGAGCATATCAAAGGTAAGAAAAAGATTTAAAGCAGCAGCTGAGAAGCCCCTATGCAAAGTAATTCCACCGACTTTGGTTTTTTTCTTAAAATAAAGCAGCCCCCGCTGTAATTCCCCCAGTGCCACCCCGGGTCCTGTGGTTCACTCACTAAAAGGGCACCTTTTGTGGGTGCACATTAATTTTGTAAACAAAAGCGCTTCACTTATCACAGAGAGCAGTCTGTGCACTGCAGGGATCTGGTTCAGCAAACATTAAATAATTGCCTAGTTAAAAGGAAAAAGACAAATATTAGGTGTGGGTGACAAAGGTTTCATTCTGTGTTAATTTTAGCAGATAAAGGTATGTGGCATTTACAACGACGTCTTTCAGTCAGACTTTAATGCAAAGCCGGATATTTTTTTGACAGAGTAAAGTCCGTAAAAAGCCCTCATTTGAAGCTTTGGATTGATTTGTCACTATGCTCTAAGTCACTGCCTTTGTATTAGACTTAACAACATGTTAACATTGTGTGAAAAGAAGACCTGTCCCTACAAGTCAATTTTTCGTGCAACTCAGAATAGCAGGCAGATCGCCTTGCTCACACTCAACCACACACACACACACACCACACACACACAGCCCCTGAGAAAACCTTGAATCCTTAAAACTTTTGGAGGCTTTGCAGGAAAATTAAACAAGGGTAATCCTTTGGATACTTTTTTTCTTGTGCCTGGAATTTCATCATGAGCTCTGAAGAAATCTTATTAGATGCAACACATGTATACATATATCCACGCATGTATTTATTTATGTAACAGAATTCTGCAAATGTGACAGGCTGTGCACTCTCAAAGAATGAATAGGCCCTAGGAAGTCAGAAAATCACAAGAGAATTCCCCCTAAATAGTGCTTTGCTTTCGCTTTTGGAGCTAATGGTTCTGAATAACAAGCATGATGAACTGTATTAGTCCTTCTTAAGGACCCGCGGCCTCCAGTAGGAGAGTAGCACACAGGTTTCACTGGCACGTTAATTTTAAAAGTGCCTCTGCACTCGCACTAGGTGCAAGGCCCGGGGCCAGGTGAGGTGACGCGAGTAAAGAAGTGTCACCCGCGATCCCTGATTTCCAGCTGGTGCTTGTTGTCTCGTTTCCCTGAGACCACGCTCACACTCTCAGTTTCGGAGTGTCAGGCGGCCACTCCGCTAGCAGAGTCCTCACGTGTTGAAAAGGGGGAGAGACTAGGAAAGGTGGGACCCACAGTGATGCTGAAGCCTTGCAGGGGGTCAGGTGAGCGCTCGGATTAAATCGTTTCCAGCTCGAGGCCTTGTCCTTCCCATGTCCCTGCCGTGGAGGGAAGCAGTGAATTCATTGAGTGGCACAGCTGACCCAGAAAAGTGTCTCAGGGTGAAAATGCACCTTCATAGCCCAGCATGCTTCCTGTCACTCTCAGCAGGCACGCACCGATGCTGGCTTGGCAAATAGTAAAGGTTCCCATACAGATATTCATAGTGCCCAGTTTATCTGAGAGGGCAAAATGCATGGCACTTGCTGGCCAGCATCCCCTTCGAAGTATGAGACAAGCATCACCAGCCACAGCTTTTTGGTTTTTTATTGACGAGGGAGAAAAAGAAAAAGAGAGAGAGAGATCTGTTGTTCCATTTACTGATGCATTTATTGGTTGCTTCTTGTATGTGCCCTGACCGGGGATTGAACCCACAACCTCGATGTATATGGAAGACGCTCTACCCAACTGAGATACCCAGCCAGGGCCACCAGCTATAGCTTCTTGAAGGATAAATTGAGCTAAAAAGTGTCTAAACAACTTGCTCAATAACCACTGGCACATCTGTGGAAGGGTTTGAAACAGGTCTCTATCTCCCAATGCTTATTTATTTATACAATTGTTGAAATTTTCCTTTCAAACCTGCCCAGGGAGCACTTTCAGACAGAATTATAACAAATAATACACTCTTAAAACAACAGCAAGAGTGCACAATGATTCATTTAAATCAATATTCTTTAAAATCTTGGTTTGTTACAAAAGACAAGTCTTTGTGAGGGACGTGTGCAGGGCACAATCTGAGAGGCCGTGTGAAGCATCCCTGCCTGGCAACATTTCATACGTTAACTTTTCTTAACTAAAGATCCTGAACTGTTAAAACAATAATTAATGTTTCATGCAGTATTCCCTAGACCCTATAAATATCTTTTTTGTGATATCTATCACTGTTTTTTTGTTGGCTGAATGCTTCTTGCTCAAATTTTCAAGTACCTTTGGGGAAGGGGTTCCGGGAAGCAGGTAACTGCCAGGAGAGTGACTCCTGATTGGAACCACAAAATACTTCTTATTTCTAGGCATGTTGAAATCCCTAGTTTTTCATCTGGTCCTTAAAAATGGATTTCAGTTCCTTTATGGAGAAAAAAATAAATGTTTGTGGTAAAGATTTGCCTACTATTGAGAAAATTTAAGCTCTATGGAAATAATTTATCTTATTTTGAGAAGTGAAGTATTGGTTTAATAAATAGTAATAGTCATATTTCAATGTCACTACATGCCAAGAACAAACATGCCAAATGAAAACTTTCCTAGCTGCTTCCAACCCTAACAATAAAAAAGTTTAAAGGTTTGAGGTTTAGAACAAATGTTTGTTTAGCTTATTACTATAAAGTAATTTCAACCTAAATGTTTTGGTTTATGTCTTCTCTATTCCCCCAATTGCCTGATGTAGTACTTTGCTAAATAATAACCACTCGTAGAAAATTAGAGACTGAAATTAGACAGGAAAATTACACATTTTGGTAGCAAATCAAGGCCCAATAAGAATATCTGCAATCTTAAAGATTATTCACTTTTACAATATATTTGAAAGAATGTTCAGCTTCAAAGATTAGATTTTGTTTTAAAAAAGAAGAAGCACTGTGCTACTGTCCAAAATTCAAATAGGTGTTTGAAAATAACATTTAGGTCAGTTCTATAAATGATACAGAACAAAAGGACTTCTCTTTAAAAAAAAAAGATTAAAATTAACCAAACACTCCCTGAAACTAAGAGGGAACATTGTCAAATATGGAAAAAGAAATTAGCCATATTTTATATTTACATTTCAGAGACAATTTGATTTTCCATGTTAGCTGGAAAAATTAAGGCCTATAAATAATGGAAAAGGCAGTTATTGCCATTCTTCCAGTTTTATTGGAGAATCAGAGTCAGAGGGAAAGCAGTTAGCTAGATCTTTGTTCCACACCTGCTTCTGCCCTTCTGTTATTTAAGCTTTCTGATCTCACTTTCTTCCATGGTAAACAGAAGGGCTTGCACTAACCTGGGCTCTCTCAAGTCCTTATTGGTGGGTGGGGGCAAGCAGGGAAGATGGCAGTTTGCTTGTTTGCAGAAGGACAGTGGAATTATTTCAAACTAGAGCCTCCTAAAATTCTAAAATTCTTCCTCTCCAAAATGTGAAATTTTTCACATTTCTTTATTTGAGAATCGCTTTACCTATGCCAGCATCCCTAAGGTGCTGG
Organism: Miniopterus natalensis; assembly: GCF_054644295.1. Lineage (NCBI taxonomy): Eukaryota > Metazoa > Chordata > Mammalia > Chiroptera > Miniopteridae > Miniopterus > Miniopterus natalensis. The sequence continues at coordinate 71,563,906 of NC_142089.1, read as the reverse complement.
CAACTAAAAAGTAGACATCTGCAAATGACATTCAATATCCTTTAAATCATACAATTCTATGACCCATATCACTTCTAAAAAAGATAAATTTACTCACAAAGTATTCATGATATAATGTTAAATAAAATAGTACTATGTAAAATATAACTACTGTGAGTAGAAGAAAAATGTTAATTTGTTTATGGATGGTTTTAAAAATTTTTATGGATGCCTTTCTAATTTTCCATGAATAAAATATATTAATTTATGATAAAATACATCATTTCAATGTAGCAGCATTTTATTATTGGATCAAATAAAAAATAAGATGCACACTCATCCAAGCTTAAGTTTTGAAAGATAAACCTTATGTAAAAGCTCAAACCTTAACATAATTAACAAAAACCTTCATGAATTTGTTGTTTATGTCTAGTATGTTTCTTGCCCTCCAACACAACACCACGCACACTCACACTCACACTCACAGGCCTATCCAATGCCCCGTGCCAGGTAAGAGGCCACATAAGGTTCTTGACAGGATCACCAGGGGTTTCTCTGACTATATTCTTGGAACCCTCTTCCCAGTCCACTGTTTGGAAAATGCTACACTCAGTCTTAACCTGTCAGTATTTCCCCCAGCAGGCCTTCGCTGGCCACCTAAGAGGGGTTAGGTGCTATCTCAGGGGCCCCAATCATCCCCCATACTTATTCCTGCTGTAGCACTTAGCACATTTTTCTGTAATAGTCCGTCACTTATACTGTACACCCAGTTTCGTGATGGTAGTTATTTTGTTCAGAGTTGCACCCAAAGGAAAAGCAAGCGCCTGGCATATAGTAGGTACTCAATAAGTACTTTCAGAAAGAATGAATGAAGAAAGGCTCTCTTGAGAAGTGATCATCACTTAAAAGCCGTTCCCCCACACCCTAGAACTCTCCTTCTGTCTGCACGGTCATTTGTCATCAATGTTGGGGTTTCGATTCTTCAAAGGACGAAACCATAAATTTGTCTCTTTCCACTTTGCATTCATCCCTTTGGAGTGGAAACTTGTTTCATGATCAGAGACAGGTGGATGGAAGGAAAGGCACATACTGCAAACCCTAAAACTTGGAGTAATTCAATCAATTCATGAGAGCCAAAGGAAACTACTAGAGTTGTATGTATGTGCGTGCGCAAGCCTGCATTATTGACATAAATATGACCCTTTTATGTCTTTCTTTTCTCAGTTCTTCATTATATGGATGGCATGTTTTATGGACTAGTGTTTTATGAAATATTTCTAATTGCTTGGCATTGTGTAAATAGCATAAGAGAGTATAACCGCAGGTTTCAAAACCACAGGATACACGTTTTCCTAAATATTATAAATGCCCTAGATGAACTTTATATATATAAATCATATTTCTTAAATATGACTATTTTTTAAATATTGTCTGAGATACTCATCTGGATTTACATGATTCTGGGGGACTCGGGTATTTCAGAACTACGAGAAATATGTTTTGTAATGCTATTTCCAGTCCTAAAGACAAGCAGTATTTTTTGGAAAGAAAATTACTTCAGTGCCTGTTACGACTTCTGAAGCCAGCTCTTAAGGCACCTGCAGGACAGAAGAACCTTAAAGCTGGCCGCAGGTGCAGGAATTACTGTTTGTAGAATGTGGGCCAAGCGATCCTGAAGCACAAAGCCAGACATTAGCAGATACATAAGTTGAGATCTATTATAACAGCTACAAAAAAATTAACTAGAAGCATAGCTGCTGTTAAGAATTAGGATCAAGACTTAACATTCGTTTTAATTCCTTTTACTCAAAAAAAAAAAAAAAAAAAGAATATATAGATGAATGAGAATCCAGACTCATTCACATATCAACCCCTTCAAAACCCTCTGAACTTTCAGTTGTCAACCAATGGTCATTGGCACTAATTCAACACCAATGGGAGCCCCCAGTTTGGGGTGTGGTGAAGAGGGAGACTTTATTCAGCGTAAACAGCTCAACTGGGACACAACGTGGCTGTAGAAATCCAAACCGCGAGACCACCCAATAGTGTGACAGCACAACTAGGAGGCAGCTCTGGGCCAAGGCAGCCCCAGTGTTGCAGCTCCGCCGTCTCTGGTGAGACAGGTCTAATCAAGCCTGCTCTGGTCCGGCCACTGACAGGGGACAACTCCACTGTGGTTCACTGGGACAGGTGCAGTGTTACAGCTTCAGCTGAGGAAACCAGGCTTTGCTGGAAACCAAAAGTGCCCTCCCAGAGCCAGAGGGAGAAGTCTCCACCCCTGGTTCCTGATTCTCTGTTCTCATGCAAGCCAGGATTCCAAATTTTCACAGTTTAGTCTAAAAAGCACTGTCCTGACTGGTCAGACTGGAGCCACCCTGATTGGTTGGTGAAGATGCTAATAGGGATACAGCTGCACAGCTCTGATCGGGTGGGGGATGTCTCAGTCCTATTGGTTGAAATGGGATTCCAGAAACTCCTTTAAAAGGGTTTGCTCAGCCCTGGCCAGGTAGCTCAGTTGATTAGAGCACCATCCCAATACAGCAAGACAGCTGGTTCCATCTCTGGTCCAACCATATATAAGAATTAACCAATGAATGTATAAATAAGTGGAACTACAAATGAATGTTTCTCTTTCTCTCTCTCTCTCTCTCTTCCTCTTGCTGGGGGAAGGGGGGGGGCTGTGACAAGAAAAATAAAGGACTCACACATCCTGATTACAAATTTGATTTTTAAAAATTACGTCAAAGCTAAAGTAATCAAAACAGTATGGTACTGGCATAAAAACAAACATATAGACCAATGGAATAGACTAGAGAGGCCAAAAATAAATCCTCTCACATGTGCTCAGATGATTTTGGACAAGGGTGCCAGGACCATTCAGCGAGAGAAAGACATCTTTTTCAGCAAATGGTGCTTTAAAAACTGGATATCCCCATGAAAAAGAATAAACCTGGACCCTTGCTTAACTCCATTTATAAAAATTAACTCAAAGCACATCAAAGACCTAAATAAAAAAGTTAAACCTGTAAATTTTTCACAATTTTGGATTTGGCAATCATTTCTTGGAGATGACACCAAAGGCACAGGCAAAAAAAGAATAAATAGACAAATTGGGCTTCATGAAAATTAAAAACTTTGGTGAATCATGTACACTATTAACAGTAACAGGATAACTCGCAAATGAGAGAAAAAATTTTCAAGTCACTTATCTGATAAGGGATTAATATCCAGAATATACAGAAAACAAAAAACAATCTAAAATGAACAAGGACTTGAGTAGACATTTTTTTCAAAGAAGAAAAACAAATGACCAATAATCATATAAAAAAGATGCTCCACAATGACATACCACTTCACAGCCTTTAGGATGAGTATTGTTTTTAAAAATCAAACAAAGTACAATGGACAATAACAAGTGTCAATGAGGAGATGTAGAAATTGGGATCCTTGTGCACGATTCAGGGAATGTAAAACAGTATAGCTACTAAGGAAAACAGTATGGAGCGTCCTTAAAATATTAAAAATAGAATTACAATATGATCCTGCAATTCCACTTCTGGGTATACCCCACCCTCCAAAAAAAGGAATTGAAAGCAGAGTTTCAAAGAGATGCTTGTCCCTAGCTGCATGGGCTTCTGCAGCGCTATGTTCACAGGAGCGCGCATGTTCCCAGCGGCACTGTTCTCAACAGCTAAAACTCAGAAGCGGCACAAGTGTCCATCAGAGGGTCAGTGAAAACGCAAATGTGTTAGATACATACCACTGAAAATCATTTAACCTTAAAAACGAAGAAAATTCTGACACGCGCTACAACCTAAATGAAACTTGAAGACATTGTGCTAAGTGAAATAGGCCAGTCACCAAAACCAGACAAATACTGTATGATTCCACTTACATGGGCCCCGAGGATAGTCCAATGCAGAGACAGAAGGAAGAATGGTGGTCACCAGGGGCTAGGGAGGGAGGTGCTGGGAGCTCTTGATGGCACTGAGTTTCAGTTCCACAGGAAAAAGATTTCTGGGAGTGAATGGTGGTGATGGTTGCACAGCACAATGAATTCACTTATACCATTCGACTGTATAAAAATGATTAAAATGGTAAATTTTACATTATGTTATGTTATCACAATTTAAATTTTTTTAAAACAAAGCAAGTAAAAGGAAACAAAATTCACCTCAGAGAAAGCTCTTCGGTCTTTCAGCATTTCTATCTGATCACAATTGCCACCCCAAGAGCTTTGTAAAATGGAATGTGCTCTACAGATACAAACTCCTGTTGGCGGTGGGGGTGATAGTGGTGGTGGTGTTATTACTATCATTATGGTTATTAATATTGTCTTTAATCTAGGATGGCGTGAGACTGCAGAGCGATGGAATGGACAGCGCTAAGGAGCAGGAGATCTGTATTTTAACCCTGGTTTCTGCACTTGAGAAATGTATGACAAGAAAACTGTACTTTTGTTATGACAATAACAGAGAGCTTCAATTTCCTCACATAAGAAATGGTAAATATAGTGCTTATAATAGTGGGGATTAGAAATCATTTGGGTGAGATGCCTAGCACAGCGCCCAAACACTGATGCATATAGTACATGTTCAATAAATGGTAACTACCATTATTGTACTATTATTAGTATAATTAAATTATTGCAAGGAGAGAATAAGATTATCTACATTAACCTGGTATCTAGGGAGCAGTCAATAAATATCAGCTCACCATGATATTGCCACCACCACCCACCATCATAATACTAAGCTTAATGCCTCTTTTTTTCTGTCTTTGTTTTTACTGTTCTTACTTCCAATTTAGGTGTGATTATAACCAGTGATCCTAGACAAAATGGTTTAAAGGCAAATTTATTTTTATATTATTTTGAGAAAAACTTATTTTCCATTTTAGCAGAATGTATTTTGTCCAGAATAAATAACCCAATACACCAATAATTCCAAAATGTTAATTTTCAGTGCATTATGGCTTAATTCTCTTCAAATATTTAGGAATCCTTGGGAAAGATAATTAAATCCTCTTGTGTTTTTAAATTTTAAAACATGGGTTTTCTGTAGTTTGTCTTAAATAATCAATATTTGTCAACATTTCTCTTCTCTCCAGAGGGTAGTAATTAGAATTGAGCAGTAAATTATCATTAATGTACATAAATGCAAGTGTCATATGTATCTTGTAAAATAAACATCTGGTGAAATTCTTGAGTGTATCTATACATTATAAAATGGAAAGCATTTTTTAATGTTTCCTAAAAGCCTAAATAAGTTTTATTTCCTTCCTCAAATTGGGAACTTTCTGAATAACATCATTCTTCGTTTATAATCTTCGTATTTTTCCATGGCCCCACATTCTCCCATCCTTCCCTTCCTCCATCTGTCTGAAACACTCATTTAAAACAGCAAGCTGATGTTAATTACCAGAGACAAGTGTTAATGGATTTTAATTTTGCTTTATTAGAATTTATGCAAATTTCACTGTGTTGAGATTCAAATAAAATCCATACAGACACAACTTTTTTTTTCTGTTGACTTTACTTTGTAGAAGGAGATGAAGAAAGTTTTAATTAGTATTCGGTGACAGGAACTATTGATAGCTATATCCTTATAATGAGAAATAGTTGTCATAAAATTATCTTTAAAACTGTGTGAGTTTCATAATTCATTAATTAGCACTGATGTCTTTCCTCCGAAGATTCAAATATTCAGCTACACTTTCTGTAAGCTTGCTTATTTTTATTGTCTTAATGACTCTCTTTATTTGTTTTTATCTTGATCAAAATGTGTGCATTGCTATACACTAAATAATATTCTTTCTCTTTCACCCAGTGGATCCCATGATATAGGTTTATTAGAAAGTGGCCCTGGTGATTCAATAAATACTTCGCTGAATGAAAAAGAATATGAGAATTTTCTGTATATCCCTGGCTCTAGCGTTATTATTTCTATATTATCCAGGAGATACAAATACAATGTTGAGCTTTCCGATATCCAAAATTATTCAAAGACAGTTTCTATTTGCATAGCTTTTTCCAGAGTACTATCACAGAAATTTTAAGTTATAAATTCTTATAAGAACATAAAAATAAAGACTATTATCTTCATTTTCCACATTAGGAGACTGAAGCACTAGCTCCTACAACTAGTAAGTGGCAAGTCCTGGGTTGGAGTAGTCTTGCTAACTGGAGGCAGAGTGTTCTTTCTTTTATATCCTAGATGCCTCAATCAACAAAGTTCAGTACTGAGGTGAGTGAGGCCTTACATGAAGTATCTGTGGTGGTTTAAAAAATAGATCCATACATTCTCTGATAATTCTCTCTTCAAGAGGTAGTTTAATTGCCTCTCCTGGAGAGTGGGCTGGATTTGATGACTTGCTTCTAACAAACGGAATGCAGAAGAAATGAAGAAAAAAAAAGTCACTTCTGACATTAGGTTATGAAAGGGCTGCAGCTTCTGTTTGGGGAGCTTTCTCTTTGTTCACTCACTAGGGAAAAACTAACTGCCTTGTCTGGAGGACACCCAGGCAGCCTTGTGGAGAAGCTCTTGTGGTGAGGAACTGAAGACTCCAGTCAGGAGCCAAGTGGGTGAGTGAGCCTTCTCAAAGGACCTAGGCAAAGAGTCAGATGCTGAAACTTCAGCTGACATCCTTCCTACAACCTCATGAGAGACCCTGAACCAGAAGAACCCAACACCACAAGCCACCCTGAATCTCTGACCCTCTAAAACTATGAGATGAAAAGTGCTTGTTGTTCCAAGCCATTAAGTTGGGAGGTAATTTGTTGTGCAGCAATAGATAACTAGTACAATGTGTGTGCCATATCCTGTGATTCTTAGGATAGGGCAAATACATTAAAAAGGAGTGGGGGCTGGGACACAGGGTCCCCAAATTGAGGCCTTGAATAGTACAAAAAGAAACATTTTTAAAACCTAGAAGGCAAAGAGGGCGCTGGATCGTGGCCCCTTGGGGTTCCATATGGCTAGGGGTACTTATGATTAAAAGCTTTGGAATCAAAACTTTCTGTGTTAAAGATCTAATCTTATGCTTACTGTGTAACATATACAGATTATTGCACCTCTATGCCTCAGTTTACTGTATAACATGTGCAGATTATTGCATCCCTATGCCTCAGTTGCCTCATGTGTAAAATGGATATATTAAATAAATTCATAATGTTCTTGGGAAGATTAAAAGTGATGCTACATGAAAAGTACTTAGTTCCTAAGTTAAGCAGTAGTAGCAATGACCTGTAGGAGAGCAGAAGAGAATTAGAGTTAGGCTTTGTGAGAGCAACACTTTGAGCACTTTAGGGTCCTGGGACCCACCACATATTAAAGTCACAGAACCCAGATGAGCCTGCAGAGCCATTCAGAGCCCAGAGACTGCGTGGGCGCTGGGCATGTGAGACCTAGGGCTTTTCCGATGCAGATGATCTGCTGGCCAGGGAGGTCCCCCAGGGGAGCTTCTGGAGTTGTTCATCACGCTAAGCGTGAGTTCAGCAGTGATTCAAACAGTATCCTGAGGAGAATGGAAACTAGGGTTACGTGGGCTTGGGCAGGGGCATGCAGAATCCACAGAGACGTAAGAAATTAGAGGTATGTTGAGCCAAGGAGCAAGTACAAGGGCTGGTTGAAGCACAATTACACTGTTGCTACCATTTGCAAAAGTGGCCCATGTCTTAGAATAAAGAGCGAAGTCCCTATCATACAAAAACAAAGGGCTTGTAAGTTAATTTTTAGAACTGAATTTTCCAAGGACAGAAGATGAGATGTTATTTAACCTTGCCCACCCTATCTGTCTCGGATTTTTACCACTTACGCCCCCATGAAGTGCTCTCTTCCTCCTAAGAGGCAAAGCCCTTTCCAAACTGACAGTGCATGATCTTAAAAAGCAGGATTTGGAAATGGCAACAGTGACCACCATTATAATTAATGCCAGACATCTTCAAAGACCTTCTTTCACCTACAAATGAAACTAATTACTAGTCTTTTTCACTGGGAGTTCCTCGCTGCATTATGCAGGAGCAGCAACAGCTGGCTCATCCCTAGCAGTTTATCCTCAAAGGCCTTTCAATAAATCTGTTTTGAATTCTATAGCCTACCCTACCCCCACTACCTAAAAGAAATATTCAGGAAATAGAACCTAGTAAAATGATTTATAGCAGCCCGTAGTCTGGTGGGGAACATGCCGGTGTGGAGGCAATGAATTCCATCCCCTCCTTGGCCGTGCCCAGGTGTAAACAAACAGAGTTAAAAGAACCAGGTACAAGCCATGGCACTCATCAAAACTCTCGGCAAAGAGCTGGAAAGGGAACGAACAGCACTAGCCTTTAAAACTTTTATTTATGGAACACCTAAGGATATGAAAGGATTTAAAAGAAATTTAAGACTGGAATAGACCTTTGAGACTTTCTGTGTTAGTTTAACATCATTGTTCAATTCCTCTCCATACCACCCGCCACCCTCGACTCAAAACGGCAAAAAACTGGGGCTCTAAGAGGTTGGTGGTTCTCTGCGTGCCAGACAGACCAGAGGCCAGTCCTCCTGACAGCTAATCTAATTCTCTTCCAACTACATTAAACTTTCCAAAACGCAGATGGATGGACCTACTAGCCTAAATCAGAATGCTTCCTTCTCGGACAATTCTACAGTTCCTGCCGCTTACCTGGCTTTTCAATTCTGAGCATCGGTGCCACTCAAGCCTTTACAATGCCTGAAGCAATCTTTCAATGCGCAAAATTTTTTAAAGTTTTACCGAGAAAATATTACATTGAGGGAAACTACATCCACATCTGTAATATATGCAGGTCACTAGACAGTTAATACATAATTATAAAGACTATTCTTTCACAGATAGTGTGGACATGAGTCCAACTAGTGTCCTTCCATCCTAGTCAAGGTATAGAGGAAGCTTTTAGGAAAGGGGCTTGGGGTCAGGGAAATGTTTCTAACTGGCTCTGATTCTTCCCCTTCCCTCACCAACTTCCTCTCTGTCTTCTGATTGACTTGTATTTCCCAGCTATCCCTGTGCATCCCTGAACACTGTTTTGTATCAGAACTGATGGACTATTCTCAGAGAAGTTTCTTAGGTTGCAATTGTTCAAATTTTCCTTTTTCAAAGTACACAGACTTAGGTACCTAATTGAAATTCTGCTATCTCTAATCTTAATTCCTAGCTGCATAATTAATGCAATTGCTCTGCAAGTGCCTGCAATGTCTTCTGTGTTGCTTGCACCAAGAAAGGTTTTTATAAACTGAGTTTACAAATATATGTGTGTGTGTGTGTGTGTGTGTGTGTGTATGAGTGATGCCCAGGAAAAGTCATCCTCTCTCCCTCAGAAACCGTTTTTGTCCATCCATGCCTTTTGGTTCATTTTATTTTTTTAAACTTCAGGCTCCAGGAAATTTTTATTTTTTAAATATATCTTTATCGATTTCAGAGAGAGCAAGGGAGAGGGAAAGAGGAACATCAGTGATGAGAGAGTCATTAATGGGCTGCCTTCTGCAGACCCCCTGCTGGGGATCGAGCCCACAACCCAGGCCTATGCCCTGACCCGGAATCGAACCTCGATCTCCTGGATCCTAGGTCGATGCTCAACCGCTGAGCCACGCCTGGCCAGGCCCTTTGGTTCATTATTAAAACCCTACCGGCACCTTTCAGCCAGGCAGGGTTTGCTTTCTTACTGGCATAGTTGCCTGACTAGTCAATCCTTGCTGTATTCTATGTATTTACTCATGAGGCAGTGTCAGTGCCCAGCTCTAAGCACCACACCCCTAAACTCCTTCAGACGCCCAAGAACAAAACTAGAATTGAAGAAGGTGAAACAAAACAAGGAGCAAGCAGAGAGGGTGCAAGAAAGGGAATGAGAACCAGCCTGAGTGTGGGGTTCCTTCCCTAGTGGCCAGAGAGCCCCCTCTCCCCCTCTGCTGAAGCCAAGCAGGGTAAAGAACAGGGCATAGAGTAGGGGGTGCCAGGTGAGAGAGAAAGGCAAATTGTTTTTTGGAAAGATGTCACTATTGATTTTATTTCTTTCTATGGAATTTTTCAGGGTGACATTGGTAAATAAAGTTATATAGGTTTCAGGAATACAATTTATTTTAAAAGAGGTCAGGAATTTCATGTAAGACTAGGACTTACCACCAAGATTATTATACCTTTATGCTTTTTTCCTAACATATTGGACAAGACTGGTTCTAAAGTTTAAGTGTATGTAAGAATCGCCTGGGGTGCTGGTTAACTATTCAGATTTAGAAGTCTCCCCCAGGGAAGTTGATCCAACAAGTCTTCAGTGAAGCGCAAGTGTCTGGATTTTTAACAAGCCCCTTTGTGTGATGGTTCTGATCCAGGTAACCTCATGGCTTTAAAAGTATAATCTACAATAAAACTACCCATTTCTGGAAAGGAAGGAAGGAGATAAGAAGGGGAGTGTGAAATGATAGAAAACCTATGTATTGGTCTCTATCCCCTGTTCCTGCAACAGAGCCGTTAAAATCCTTATACTTTCTCAAGTGATAAGAACACTAGGAACATTTTTTTTTTCTACTATTGGATCTTTGACCCTGGTTCCTGACCCAGAGCTCCTAAATCTCTTGAAAGTTTCTGGGTGACAGGAGTGTCTTTTGTTCTAATGAAGCAACTCTCAGTGGGGTCCTGGATGGCTTCAGGATGGGGCCTGGTAACTAGAAAAGTCAAGCCATAATTAACAGCTTGGAACTTTCCACCTACCCCCCATCCTCCAGAAGGGGAGAGGGACTGGAGACTAAGTTAATGATCATCATGCCTGTATGATGAAGCCCCATAAAAATCCCAAAAATACAGAGTTCGGGTGCTTCCAGGTTGGTGAGCACCTGGAGGTGCTGAGAAAGTTGTTGCTGGAGAGATCATGGAAGCTCCAAGCCCCTATGTGTCTCATCTGCTGTTCTTAAGTAGCCTTTATTACATCCTTTATAATAAACTGCTAAACACATTTCTCTGAGTTCTGTGAACAAGTCTAGCAAATTGTTAAATCCAAGGAGGGGGTGCCGAGAGCCCCAGTTTGTAGCCAGTTGGTCCGAAGTACAGGTGACAACCTGGGACTTGTGATTGACATCTGAAGTGGAGGAGCACTCTTGGGGGACTGAGCCCTTAACCACCTGTGGGATCTGCTGCCAACACCAAGTGAATAGCATCAGAACTGAATTGAATTCTAGAACACCCAGCTGGTGTCACAGAGAACTGCTTGATGGGAGGAAAACCCAGATACCTGGGGCAGAAGTTTTGTGCATGTAAGAAAAAGTACTGTACTACCAGGGGGAAAAAAGAGTAAACAGAAACACAGTGTGTTTTTCCTAGACAAGGAGAGAGATGAAAGAAAAAAGTTACTTGTTAAAAGATTTTTTTCTCTTTTTCTCCCCAAGTCTGAAGTTCTTAAAAATATGTGAAAAGCTCAAAATGTAATAAAAACTCAGGGAAACATGAGCTGAGTTCTTGCATACATTAAAGATCTGTTTTAGTTATATCTGCGCAGATCGTGTAACTTACAAAGAAGAATGAAAAAGATTGAGCAGTCAGTTATTATGAAGCATTATTTTCTTATGCTATGTACAATTTTATTTTTTAAGTGAGTAAATGCATTTTCCTCAAAAAAAAAACAAACAAAACACCACACCATTAAATACTCTTTTTACCCTTTTCATGAAACAATTCACAGCCAAATACATTTAGCACATGAGATCTTTGATCTCCAATTTCAACTAACCAGCAGGGTAATAGTTACATTTGAGGTCACAGTGAGGTCTTGACCTCCCTTATGGCTTTTTTCTTTAAGGAAACTTCCACTTTCATCAACTTCCAAATAACCCACTAGTTGCCCAACTTTTAATACCTTACATCAGAGCAAATAAATGTGAGCTTGAGTGAGTGCTGGCAACATGCACTAAAATATGATTTTCCCACTTGGTTTCTTCTTAAAATATGGGTAATGTAAAAGAAGCTAACTTCTTGAGCAGCAAGGGTAACATCCATTTCCACAACATTAAGAGTGTCTATGCATGTCGTTCATGTGTACAAAAGTAAATGAGTCATTTGACACTGTGTTGTAATATCTTTATTTCTTAAAGTGTTATATTATTCCTCTTATAGAAATAGCATAGCATATCATCAGTTTATTCTGAGGTAAAAACTAACTTTACATTTGAAGCCTACAATGGTGTGTTTAGAGATTAAATTATAAATTGGAACATTGAAAAAAATCTCATTCAAAAATGTTTTATACCTTCAAATGCTCTTTTTTTTTTTCTTTTTTCTTTTTTTAGAAAGCTAGGGTGAGAATTGGCACATGCAAATTCTGCTGCCTGACTTCCCCATGACTGATTACAGCTGGTGAAGAGTTCATAAAAGAGCAAAGCTAGCTGTCAAAGCACATTAGCAGCTGCAAAGAAGGAGACAAAAGGATAGCTACCATTATTTTTTACAGTTGTTCATTGGGGTGAGTTGAGGTTTACTTTTTCCTACCTGAACCATGAAAAAAAAATGTCACCTCTAAATATTCCATTTGTATCTCAATACTGTGTTTGTGTCCATACCAACATCCACTATGATTTTAAGATGTTTATCTCCAACAAAAGTGAGCAAAGTAGATACCAAATTAAAAATCCTTGCCCAGCCGGTGTGGCTCAGTAGTTGAGCATTGACCTAGGATCCAGGAGATTGAGGTTTGATTCCCAGTCAGGGCACATGCCCAGGTTGTGGGCTTGATCCCCAGTAAGGAGCATGCAGGAAGCAGCCTATCAATGACTCATCATTGATGTTTCTCTCTCTCTCCCTGTCCCTACCTTTCTCTGAAATCAATAAAGATTTTTTTTTAATTCCTTGAGGTTGCTAATTGTCTACAACATTCTAAGTCCAAATATATGTCAATTAAATAAATGAAATTTAAAAAGTAGTTCTTGGAATCAGACAACGTGTGAGTATAATTGGGTGACATTGAACTATGTGATGTTGAGGGAATGAAATGAGTAAAAATATATAAGGCACTCACCTTCACAGAGCTTACAGTCTGGTGTGGGAGGTGGATTCTAATTGTGTAGGGTGAACTGCAAATAATGTTAGAGAATATAATACAGAGTAAACTAATTTAGAAGGTCAGGGAAGACTTAGCTAAAGAAATGATATTTGAGTTGGGCTCTAAAGGGTGCGAATGAGTTAACCAGACAAAGGTTAACAAAGGGAGAGGCTGGGAGGAGAAGCAATGGGGACACTAGAATTGGAGAAAAAGTATCTGTGAAGGCCAAGGCCAAAGAAGTATGATGTGTCCAAGAGAAAGTTCACACGGTGGGAGTACACAAAGCTGAAAAGTATACATGAAGCCCTAAGTTCATATCAGTGCAATTTACAATAGCTAAGATCTGGAAACAGACCAAGTGGCCATCAGTAGATGAGTGGATAAAAAAGCTGTGGGACATTTACACCTTGGAATACTATGCAGCTGTAAAAAAGAAGGATCCCTACCCTTTGGGACAGCATGGAAGAACCTGGAGAGTATTATGCTAAGTGAAATAGGCCAGTCAGAGAAAGATAAACATCATATGATCTCACTCATTTATGGAATCTAATGAACAAAATAAACTGATGAACAAAACAGATCCAGAGACATAGAAGCATGGAACAGACTGACGAATCTCAGAAGGAAGGTGGAGGGTGGGGGAGATTAACAAAAGAACTTATATACATATATGCATAACCCATGGACACAGACAATAGTGTGGTGAAGGCCTGGCGGGGGCGAGTGGGAGCAGGGTGGAGGGAGTAAATGAGGGGGAGAAAGGAGGACATCTGTAATACTTTCAACAATAAAGATAAATATTTTTAAAATGAAAATGACACAAAATTAGTCCAAGGCAGGTCGCTTACTGTATTGAGGATTTTGGTCTTTATCTTAGAAGAATTTGAGAGCCACCAAAAGGTTTGTGTGAGTGTGTATGCACGAGTGAATGTATGTGTTTATGTTGAAAGCATAAACTCTTAACAGGATGTATGTGTGTGCACTCTTCCTCACAAGCTTTGGAGGAAGGGTATTCTTACCTCAACTCAGTCTCACTGGCTGGGATATGGGAATTGCAGTGGGGACGTACTGTGTGTGGGAACTGATAAGAAGCGAAAGCCTTGGTTTAGGCAAAGGTGATGGAAAACTGGCCTGAGATAATCAGAAGTCAGAAATGAAACTTTGGCTCAGAGCTGGATCAAAGATCCCTAGGGTCCATGAACAAGAACCAGATTTTGTGGAGAAAAGATAGTTATGTCTTTGGTTTTGAACCTGTTGAGTTTGAGCTGCCTTTGAGTCAACTAGGTAGGGATAAGAGTAGATAGTTGACTGTTACAGAGTAAGAGGCCTCAGGGTAGACCAAGGCTAAAATTATTTGAGCTGTGAGGTGAGTTCTAAAAAATATATAGGATTTTCATATAGGGAGACTGAGGAACAGTTCAGAAAGAAATGTGTAATCTTACTAAAGCAGGAACATACAGGGTCTGTTCTTTCATTAACCACTAATGAAAAGTATTTTTATTTATAACAGAATTTAATCAAGACTTGAAAAAATTAGGCCCTGAAAGGCACTAATCCATTAATCTCTTTCCTTAGTCCAATGGAATGTTAATTTTAGAATAAACACGTAATAGATGAAATAACGGCTTTATAAAGGGTGAGTTCTTACATTTATGAAATTTACAGCTCTCTTTTTTTACAATCACAATTTATCCAAAAATTTCTAGAATTTCCTTCAGAATCATGTTTCTTACTTAAAGGCAAAAAAAAAAAAAAAAATGCCTTTTAAGCTTTTCAACTATTTCCATAACTTGTTAAAATATTTGGTAAATTTTTGCCTTCGATTTTGTTTTCACTCAAACCCAGTATACAGAACACCAGTTTGATCAGCTATAACCCACTATTAATAATAAAATAATACAAAATTTGCAAATGAGTTAAACGCACAACTTTTATCTTTTTATGCTGCTCAGGAGAAAAATATTAGACGTTTCATTTCATCATTCCAAGTGGTGGACTGGCCTATTATTTTTCATATACAGAAGAAGAAGACTTTAAAAGCAGCATTTACTATTATTTTCTACTGAGGACAAACTAAAGAGTACGACTAAAATTACCTTTTGCAAACTCCTTGCAAAACAATTCAAATATTTAATTTAATTGTTTAATGTGATGTGACGTGAAAGAGAATGCCATCAACACAGATTCACTTCAAGAAACTGGCTACTTGTTTCAGTTTTTTGTGTAGCAAAACCTAGAAAACTGACTATGTCCTTAATTCATTTAGCACTGTGCTATTATCAAAAACAATAAGTACTGCAATGGATTATAAGAATGATTTTTTTTTCAACTTCTAAAAAATATTTCTATACGATTTCCGGGGGGTTTCCTTGTTGACATAAATTTTATGTTGGAAGCATAAACTCTTAAAAGATGGCATATATTTGTATATAAAAGTAGTAGACTATAACATTTTCTTACACAATGCCAAGAACAATATTACTTTATTTCGATGTGTATATTATTCTAAAATGATTAGTGTCATAAACTTACTATTTGATAAATTTTCTCATGTTTAGAATTATGAACTTTTACCTTTGAAACAGGTTCCATAAAATCATCAATTTAATAAATGTTTTAAGCTCCTTTCATGTTCAGGTTCTACTGTAGATCCAGGGAATCCAGCAATTTAAAAATAAACAATCCCTGCAATCAAGGGCCAAAAATCTATTGGGAGAGAAAAAGACATTTAAATATAAGAAGTAATCAGGCTATGGAAGCAGAGTAGTAGGGCTGGGAAAGTGATCAGAGGTGACTTTATAGTGATTTAAATTTTGAATATAAATTTGAAAACCAACAAGAATTTGACAGACATACAATTTGAACAGAAACATTCTGGGGAGAGGGCACAACATGTTCCAGTAAGGGGCATAGGAAAGGCCTCATATGTTTATGGAGCTGCAGGTCATTATGGATGGCTGGAATTTAGGGAAAATCTAAAGGGCTTTGTACCAGAAGAGTAGATTTGCAAGCCAGATACAGGAACATAGACTACTCAGTAAACAATGGAAGACCACTACATAAAAAATGAAATCTTATCATTTGCAACAGCATTTATGGACCTAGAGGGTGTTATGCTGAGTGAAATAAGTCAGCCAGAGAAAGGCAAATACTATATAATTTCACTTACATGTGGCTTCTAAAGAACAAAATAAACCAAAAAAAATGAAACAGACTCATAGACACAGAGAGCAGACTGGTGGTTGCCAGAGGGGAGGGGTTTGGGGGTCTGGGTGAAAGAGGTGAAGGGATTAAGTACAAACTGGTAGATACAAAATAGTCACGGGGATGCCCAACCCGCGTGGCTCAGCGGTTGAGCATCGACCTAGGATCCAGGCGATCGGAGTTCGATTCCCAGTCAGGGCACATGCCCGGGTTGGGGGCTAGGCAGCCGGTCAATGACTCTCCCATCATTGACGTTTCTATCCCTCTCTCTCCCTCTCCCATCCTCTCTCTGAAATCAATAAGCATATTTTTTTTTTTTTTTTTTAATAGTCACAGGGAGGTAAAAGTTCAGGATAGGGAGCACAGTCAATAATATTGCACTGACTCTGTGTGGCGCCAGGTGGGACTGGGAATATGGGGAACGCCTCGTGGAGTATATGACTGCCCAGTGCTGTGCTGTACACCTGAGACCGATACAAAGTAATGTCAAAGGTGAATTGTAATTGAAAAATAAGATATAAAAATAAAATAATCTTTTTTTCAAAAATGGAAGGCCATTGAAGAGCTTGCATACAGAAGTGACAGGATTTTATAGGAATTTTAGAAAGACAAGCCCAGTGGCAATGAGGAGAGTAAAGTCTAAGTGATGTAAACTGATACCAGTTTTTTAAATAAACACTGAATTAATAAAAAATGGCATCTTTCTAATGATCTAAGGTTTTAATGAAATTGAATTCAAATGCCAATAAGTTTGTTGTGGTTTTGTTTTGGTGGAGCATACATGATGATGATTCTCAAACTCATCTTGAATTTTTAAGATAATTGTTTTACATTAAATATCTCATGTGATACAGCAACTTTAAGAAGTAAATATAATAATGATGCCCATTTGTTAACAAGAATTCTGAAGACTAGACAAGCTAAATCATATCCAAAATCACTCTAACCCTATAGCTTCTCTTAAAAACATTACACATAAATTATTTATGACAATATTTATAATACCAGAAATTTCAAAAAATATAAATGTGAAGCTGTAGAAAAATAAATTATGATATATTTATACAAATAGTATTATGTAATTATAAAATCTATTTTAAAGCATATTAATAAAATTGTCTGCTTACTACTGGGAGAAGTGTGTTAAAACCCCCACTCTTATGGTGTATTTTGTTTTCTATATTGTGAGATTATCCTATCAGGTGCACATATTCAGAATTAGTTTTTCTTTTGGATGAAATGCCATGCAAAAAATGTGCAATGCATTGCTAAGGATTGTCTCTGGCTCCTTTAACACGTTTCACCTTACCATTTTAGAAGAGACTTTGTAAAGCTCATTCTGGAAGCGGTCTTTGGAGATGCCTTTGTTTTCTATTTTGTGGAAAAGTAGCCTTATTCCTGAGTCTGCCCTCATTAGTTTCCTGTTCTTCTCAAGCATTTTGTATCATTCTTAAAACTTGTGAGATGGATGCTAAACTTTTACTAGAGAAGGAAACTAAAGAATATCCACATGCTGCTACAAGGGACACAGTTTGGAAAAGAGTTCCTTTAGTACCACTGGAGTATCTCTGTTTAACTGCAGGAGCCTTTGCTTTTGCCACAGCTTTAGAGGAATTTGTTTCCTTCACCAGAAGGAAAAAGTAGCCCTTCCTTCCATTTACTTCAAATAGCTACATCCCTGTAAAAGCCAATACATGCCATGTTTTTAAATAGTTGGAACACCTAACTCCATGTAAGTGTGGGAAATGCAGAATAGGGCTACAGTCATGTATGTGGTATGTTGCATGAAAAACAAATACTTTGAATCAACAGTTATTGCTCCCCTATCAGGAAAATGTGTGTAACGGTTCCCAGAGCGAATGAAGAGGGTATCTGTAAGGTTGTACATTACTCTGTTCTTGGCTAGGTTTTTGGCTATTGTCCTGGGGGTCTAAGGGTTTGTTTGATTTGAGAAGAAAACAGGTAACAGGTGAACTTATGTTCTCCTAAAACAAAGAAGAATAAAAATTAAAAAACAAAAAAAACCTTTCCCTGCACAGATAAGAGTTTATTATATTGGCTCTGAGTGACATGGCTTGGGTAGGAGAAACTTGGATCCCAGCGATGGCCTCTGCGGTCCCTGGCAGGACTGGACAGAGCAGGCGTAGAAGTGGCTGGAGGAGGCAGCGAGGCGGCCGCTGGACGACCCCCGGGGCTGTCTGCACACCTTGCCATTGCCTTGAGCGCTCTTGGATCGCGCTGGAGCTCTCCTCCCGTTAAGCAGTTAAACGGAAAGGTAGCAACCAAGCTAAAGGGATAAGCAGCGGATGGCTGACAGGAGCAGGGATGTTCTCCTCCCTCTACCACTAGATTCAGAGCAGTGTTTCAGAAACACCACTCCAAGTCCTTAGAATTGTGCAGTGGAGAGTTGGGTTTACAAAGAAACTACATTTATGGAAAAACTACCATTTATTTGGTGCTTGCCGGGTGCCAGCCTGTGTTGAGTGCTTTGCATGGATTAGTTCATTTAATATTCACAGCAACCCTATGACATGTATCATTTTATTTTCATCATCTGAGAGATGAGAAAAATGAAGCACAGAGAGGTTTAGTAACTTTCCCCAGGGTACATAACCAAGAGGAGGAAAGGTCTGGGTGCCAGTCGAGAAGAAGACAAGAGGTGAAAACGGAGACCCAAATGTTAGCTGTTGCTTGGTATCTAGTACAGGCCCAGAAGTTGGACCCAAGGACTGTGTATTGACCATGGCTTTTGTGATCTATATTCTGACAAGTTAATATCTGGACTTTGTTGACTCTGGAGGGACTGCCTCTCCCAGGGTTAGCCAATTCTTAGAGATGGTAAATAACTAGCCAGTCAGCGCACCTCTCGGTGTAAACCAGCCGATCAGAGCCCACACCACCACCCACCTCATTCATGATGCTCTCACACTCTGAACCACTATCCGCCTGCCCTAATCACCACAGGCCCAGGTGGCGGACAACTAAGGACAGCTCCCATGTCCTCTAGCCCACTGAAATGATTCAAACTACACAATCCTCAGCCTGCTGACTCTGCCTCTTCTGTTCCTTCTCATGGAAACCACAGTAGAGCCTCTTGCACACAATGTTTCCCTCTTCCTCTGTCCCCTGACACCCTGCTGCTCCCTGGTGGGGCCCTCCACAGTGTGGCATGCCCTTCTCTTGGGAATCTATGAGGATAGCCCACCATTTGCTCAATGGCAGCTGTCTCCTGATCTGTTGGCTTCACACTTAAGTAATAATAAAACCTACATTTCAAATCATGTTCTGATATCAGTACCTGCAGTCTTTCTATTTACCATGTAGACTTCTATTGTCACCCTGTGTTTATAAAGCTTTGTATGTCCAGGTAGGTAGGCCCTCTTATATCTGCCGAGGACTTCTAAACATATGAATAAAAATGCCACCAACATCTTCAATAACTTTACATCAGTTTAACATGTCAATTTATTGCTCTGCTAAAATACAAAGGAATTTAACACGTTCTGGAAAGAGTTACCCCAATTCTATAGCCAGATATGATTATTAAATAAATTAATATTAAGATAAGAGGCATATGGGTATATCCTTGACACATGATTAGTTTTTTGGCATAAGATACTGCTCGTCTTGGTAAATTGCTGCATCAGTCAGCCTTAGACATTGGAAATGTACATTTGAAAGGCACAATTTCATAACTATTTCTCTTGTTAGAGTTGTAGGGATATAATTACCATCAACTCAAACATCTGGAATTAACAGGCTAATAATTCAACATTTGTGAAATTTCTGTGTTTTTAGGTTATTTATTTTAAATGGCTAAATTGATTTCTCCTTTTCAAAAAAAAAAAAATTGTAGGGGAAAAAATTCTCCCAGGCTAAGACCCGATGAGCGGAGATTTAGCCTAGAGCAAATTTTTACAGCTCGGTTATAAACCCCTGAAATAGGAGTTCATAATGGAAACAGCTGCTCAACCTTAACTATTGCGGGTGCCACTCTAATAAAAACGGCAGGAGTTCACATTAACATTGGCTTCCCCTTACACTCTGTCCTGTTACCCATCCATTAACCAAACTACGCTACCTAATGGAGGCAAAGGCTGCAGCTTTACTCCCAAGGAAAATAACAAGAAAGGCACCTTACAGGTGGCAAATAACAGAGTCCCCCAAACATCGGAGTGCACAATATCCCCCCGAGGCTACTCTCCAATCAAGAGGATAACATCCCACTCCAATGATTTCAAATTAGGAATAACATTCCAGCCCTCAAAACACTAGGCAATGACACCTATTTTTTGAAATGTATTACATTTGCAATACTTGCAGAGGGAATACTTATTTTTCAAAATTCACCTTTCTAATGGGGCTACTTTTCTAATACATTCAGAGTATATTGACTGATAGATGATTTCCTGAAATTATAAACATATTTCACTCATAGACACCGCCACCATGTGATTCAGACTAAAATACAAAGTAGTTTTACTTGAGTGCCATCTTTAAAATCCCTGAGAATGAGGAAGGAACCAGTATTTTTTAGTGCTTGTAATATGCCAGATGCTCTACATCTATCTTTTTAATTCTTATAAGAAAACCCTATTTTTACCCCCCAGTAAACCTATGCAAAATTTGAGGCTCAGGTTGGGTAAACAACATTTTCTTTTCACAGAGCTAGTAAGTGGAGGAACAGGATGAGCCACAACTTTTGTCTGATGATAAAATGACTGTGCTGTTACGTTACAAAGGAGGAAGGAGAGGAAGACATCACAGTCGTCAATCTGTATGGGAAGATAATTGCCTTGGAGAGCTTTAAAATGATGAGCTCATTCTGAGAGCTTGTGAGGCATCCTAGCAAAGTTGTTCTGGTTGCATAGAATTGGCAGCTATGCATCTTGTGCTGACCACCGACCCTTCCAGAAGTGCATGTGGATTCTGAGAGGTTGGGGAACTCACCATCCACTGGATACCAGCCTCCCTGGGTGAGTGTGACGCTGTGGGATTGCCTGATGGGCGCCTTCCTTGCAGCAATATCCTTTCTGAATCTTTAGTAATAAGCAACCCCCCCCCCACCACCATATTGACAATATGACAATAGCAAGTTTCCAGAAAACAATTTTCAGTCTATTTCCACATACAGACAAGCTTTGTCCTGACATCATTTAAAGCCTACTACCAACCTATTTTTCATATGAAACCCTTTAAATCAAAGATGTCACTAAATAAAATGCTAACATTTAAATGTCTGTTATTTTAACATAACTACCCTCTGAAACATTTTCAAAAATAAATTGAGGACTTGGTTGTGAAAAGGGTAGGAGAAATGAAGAGTGAAATCCCACAGTCTCCATGAAGCCATCTTGACACACTGGAAGGGGGGTGTTGACTTCTACTCAGCATAACTCTGCCTGAGCACGCAGCACCCCTGCCTCTTCGCCCATCACAAAAATACAGTGGGGCCATTGTCTCCAAGACAGGTACATGTCGTAGATATTTACTTAGTGTCTGAACAGAGCCACCTGGATATTCAACGGTGTTTTTCTTTGTTTAAATTGGTTTTTAAAAGTAACATAGAAATTATCACTCTTTGGTTTATTTGTGGGATATAGCCCACATATTTAAGCAATAGTTTTAATAATATTGTGGTGATTTTTTAAAATAGCCAGGATTAGCATATAAGGATTTCTCTATATTATAGGTACATATTTTCTTTCTAAAATTAAATATATATATATATATATATACAGAGGTGGGCAAAAGTAGATTTATAGCTGTGAGTATGCAAAACACATAGTTAATAAAGCTACTATAATAATCATAACCTACATGTCTTTTTCTGTAAGAACAGCTATAAACCTACTTTTGCCCATCTGTATTTTTTCTGAATAGCTTTGAGAAGTTCTTGGAAGTAATACATCTTTTTCTGGAAAATGTACAGTTTACAAATATACAATGTTTTATGTATAATTTCAAGAAGTTAAAAGACCTGTTGCCTACCTGTGGATCTCCTAAGCATACAAAAACAATTTAAGGCCTTTGATTTTAGAGGCTGTAGTAAGTTGATTTTTTCCAAATATTCTCCTAGAATACATATGAAAAGTGAGATTCAGAATAAAAAATTTGGATTCCATTCTTAGATCTCCTTCTGCATACCTTTTTAAAAAAAGCCTCTTTACCCTTCTTGACCAGTCTTCTACTTTCAACCAGAATAGGACACATTTTTACATCACAGAATTTACAAGGAGAAAAAATAGTAGAAAGGCATCTCACTTACTAAACACACAGACACAACCACACATATACATATATGCATATATACACATGCATATATACGCAAATATTTTTTTTAAGGCAGAAGGTATTTGCCTTGGAAAACTTTAAAATTTGAAAGAATTATTCTAAGACCTTATAAGTTGTACTTATGTAGATTTTGCATGATTTCTTAGAAGATATTTTGGCAACCAGACTTCCTGTGCTTATCAAAAGAACTGATCATTCCAGGGTTTTACTTGACTTTGGAAAATATAGAAGACCCAGTTATACATGTCATCAAACTGTATTGCACAGACCCAGAGCCGTGATTCTCACAGTGTGGATCCCAGACCAACAGCCAGCAATTTGTAGGAACTTGCTAGCCCCGAAAATTCTGAGCCTTGTAGAAACCCCAAGAGCCTGGTGGGGGAGTGGGGCAGCTAGCCCCCCAGGGTATTCTAGTTGGGAATTTTTGCAATGCAGAGTTTCCCCTTCTACAGGAAGCTGTATTTTAATAGTAACCTGAGCCCACAGGTAAGCTTCAGCTCCAGTGGAAACTACTTCAGTCCCCTCAACTCCCCAGGGCTGACAACTCCATCCCCTTAACTATACCCCTCCCCCTCCACATCAAAACTTGTTCAGAATCTCTGTTCACATCAAAATATAAAAGACTAAGCTTAAAAGGATCAAACATTAATCTCTGGGCATTTGAGGGAGATATAGATTTCTTGCAGGCAAGCCAAAGACTATCTAGTTTAAGTAAATAAGCAAATGTACATATTGTTCTTGTAAAAATAGATATTTGTTTGTTTAATTTTTGGCTTAGGTTCTTCAGTTTATAAAAGTCCAAGTAAATTTTACTAACAATTTCCCCAGAGAATCACTGATGATAATTATTATTGGGAAAAAAAAAATTCAACACTTTAAATTACAGTTACAAATCATATTTTTTTTACTTTTAATTTTCACCATATTGTACAAATACATCTAATTATTTTCACTCTACATAGTATGCTATAAAACGCCTTAGGGGACTGATTGGTTTATCAATTCAATTAGAAAGTTGGTTGTTTTGATTAACGTCAACTATTATCTGTTATAATGAGTATCATAATGCCATCTAATTAAAGACAAAGAAAGTGCTTTAAAATGTTCAAACCTATCGCTGGTATGGGCGAAAATAAAAACAACAACAAAAAGCTGTCTGGTTCCATTCAAAATAGAAAAAAAATCTTTCTTTTTATCTAGAACCCCTAGATTCTAGAGCTCAGTAAAAACTGACCTTCATGATGGTGACCCTGAGGCATCAGAGAGGGTTCAAGCAAGTCTGCCGGCTCTGTTTAAGAGGCACTGAAATGGAGCTGGGGAGGACACGGCAGTGTTGAGGACGTGTCATTGGATTCAAAGCAGGGAGAAAATGGAGGGCAGCCTTGCTTTTCCAAGACAAATACCCTAAAACTAATACCACCAGGGATACCTCAGTGCTTCTTAAAGGCATTCCCTGCCCCAGGGTCCCAAAGGCCATGCAGTGGTGACTTGGGCAATAACACTGTAGGATGGGGCGAGATGTCAGGGTCACCTGCCCACCTCTCACCACTGGAGCATTTCACCAGAACCTTCGGAATCCTGGGCGCTCTCAAAGGGCCTGCAGGCGCCTCGGGCTGTGTATGCCCTTGGACAATCGTTCAATACTGATGTGCCTCTATTGTCCTTGCCATATGGGGATAGTCTCAGAATTACAGGAGGAAATTGATTATCCATTTAAAGGCCTATTGAAAAATAAAAAGAACTCTCCGAGCTTGCTTGGGCTGCCATAACAAAACTTCCACAGATGGTGTGGCTTCAATGACAGAAATTTATTTCTCATAGTTTAGGAGGCTGGAAGTCCAAGGTCACTGTGTCAGCTGATTTAGTTGCTAGTAAGAGCTCTCTTCCTGGCTTGCATTCAACTGCCTCCCCACTGTGTCCTCACACATGGAGAGAACTCCGGTGTCTACCCGTCTCTTCTTTTATGGGCACCAACCCTATCAGATTAGGGCTTCACCCTTATGACCGCATTTAACCTTAATTATTTCCTTATTCCAAATAAAGTCACATTGGGGATTAGGACTTCAACATATGAATTTAGGGGAGGTGGGGTGGGGGGAGATTCAGCCCATAACAAGAACTACGCAAATGAAGACTTTTTTTTACAACTCTATAGGATCAATTCAGAGAAAGCACCGAGCTCATAATGACTTTTTTTTTTTTTTAGCCATAGTTAAGTCACATTCTTTCAAGTTTCTTATCTGAGGGGGGGATTAGAACAGTAAATTGAGGTTTATGGGAATTATTTACAGAGAACAAAGTGCTCTGACTATGGACAAGGCAAATCTCAATGGGGGACATTACTGAGTAGTTCTACAACTGAGACATTTCTTTGGGTTCTGCCTGAGTGTCCTGAATTGTCCCTGCAGTTCTTGGTGTGTCTATGCTTCACTAACTTCCCTCTTTGCCTGTGGACTTTAAGATGATTATTTTGTGATGTATCCAGGCAAAGGAAGATATTTGGGTCAAAAATATTAGACTCTCTCGATTCTCTTAATCCATTTGCAAAGAATTATTATCTGTGAATCAGGTGTTTTAGGAAATGTGGGTCATTGGTGCTGAGTACCTTTCTGCATTATTGGCGAATTTGTTTCTGTGGATGATGCTGATCTCATACACCAACTTGCTTGCACATACAGCTATGATAACATTACTGGACCTGATCACAAATAAACTGTAAAAGTTCAAGGTATTTTATTTCACTTTAGGATAACTACATCTGTGGGGAAGTGATTTTGATGATAAAAGTTATGTTGAATGAAAAGCATTTTTGACCAACTTCCTAGACTGAGACTATGTTTTTGTTTGTTTGTCTGTGGTCTATGCCAGTCCTGAAACCAGAATCATCAGGAGGGAACAACTGTGATGGGTGCATGTGTGTGTGCATATATACATATATACACATGTGCAGGTGCAGGTGCATATATACATACCTGTGTAGGCATACATATGTGTCCATGAGTGTGTATCTTCTTACTGGTAGTATAATCTAATCTAATATCTCTTTCTAATTCCCATGATCTGCTGACAGAAACAGTTGAGTTTTGTTCCATGAAGGAGCAAATTGATTCCTTCAGGTGCAGACACTGGCTTCCAAATGGCAAAAGCTGACTGCTGCACCTCGCTGGCTCAGCCAAACAAACTCCGAATTGGCCTGTTTGTCACAGTGAGGAGAAGCTACGGGCCAGAATGGCTCACTGGTGTATATGAAGATGGGAAGGGTCTTTCAGGGAGTGGCTCTTCTCTACACCTTTGAAGGTGTCAGTGTTCCAGCAGCCAAATTCACCTGAAAAATGTTTCTGGGCACAGGATAAATTCAAGCCTATAGTTTAACGTATTTTTTGACAGAAGTAGTGCAGGTGCTTAAGGAGAAAGTTTATTTCTCCCATTTTTCCTTTGCCCCTCTCACAAGGTTGCAAGGCTTCTAAACATGCTTAACCCAGATCCCTGCTGCATCCTAGACAAAATAAACATTACTCACCTCATCGCTTTGTGCTGGTTGGATGTCTTGAAGCAGCTCAGACAGAGCTGTGATTCTTATACTACATTTTTCTTGTGCTCTTTTAGGTTAAATCATTTGTGGGCCAACAAACTAATGAATTAGATGTTTTGAACAAGAAATGCATTTGCCTCATGTAGACATGACATGATCAGGAAAAATGTGTGTGTGTGTGTGTGTGTGTGTGTGTGAACACAAGTGCAAGACTATGAAAAAAATACACTATATGAAAGGAAAAGGAGAAGTCTTATCTACAAGAATAAAACAGCACTTTTTCTTGATGCCTTGATGCTTTAATTTTATTTTAAAATGTCCTGCGTAAGGCAGAGAAATGTCTAAATTCATATTCCATGAAATCTGTTAGCTCAGCTACTGCTTGTTCTTTAATGTGATGTCTTTAGGACATGAACCCATTATGATAATGATCTGATTGGTAAAGAGAGGTCATTAGATAGTTTCCTCCAAAGAGATAACTGATGGAAAGGCAGAGTGATTGGAGGTAGAAAATATTTTTTTTCTCTGAAAGTTTCTCTGTTTTGCCATTTTATCTATAATAAAAAAAAAAAAAAATGTATTCTTCCATGGTCAATAAATTTCTAAAAGAGTTTTAAGTTCAGAGAATAGCAGATTTTTTTACATGCACAATAATTATTGAATATCCATTATGAATGTGCTTTCTAACTACATTTCTTTGATGCGTGCATATCGTTTTAATGAATGAAAATGTGCATGCATTGAGAGACAAAATACATCAGGTCTTTATTTTGGAAGAAAGCTCAGTGATTCCTACACACTTACAAGGAAATATACTTGATGTGTTCATCTGTCCTTCTCTGAAAATTTTCAGTAACATATTTAGGAAGCTGCAAGTTTTTTCAAATTCTTTTTCTGAAGTATTACTAATACTACTGCTGTAAAAAAAAAAAAAAAGAAAGAAAAATTATAACAATCACATAGGTATAGAACCCAAAACAAACAAACCAGCAAAGGTGCTGCTTCTTTGGGGGAATTACAGCACCAGAACTGAGATTGGATTGAGCCTGCTTGGGATCCGGCTAAATCCCCTTGTAATAACTACAGTGACGGCTTCGGGGTAGCAGCTGTGGATGTGTCAGCCAGTAGATCAGGGCAGCTACCAACAGGAGCCCATTTGGGGCAAAACAGAAGTCAGGGAATATAGGCCTTCACATAGTCAAATTAGTGTTTTTGCCAGTGCCCTGTAATTTGTGGGAACAAGGGCAGCTTCCACTGGAAAGCATGATCCTGATACTTTGTGTTAAAATATCAAAGAAAAAAGTCAAGCTGCTTGAACAATCTACTCTTATCAATATTATAAAATCTACCAAGTTCATTTAACTACTATTCAATGCAAGTACATTTCTTTTCAGATTTCTGAATATTTCCAATTTCTTTTTTATTTCAAAAACTGAAAATGCTCACTAAAAGATAATGACCCTTTGATTGAAGGTGATCAAGTATCAATTATTGTAACCACATAGGAATATTTTTCTGTATCTTGAAACCACAGTGGTGGGATTCTGGAGGGGTTTTTGGCAAAAGATACGTGAATGTGTCACCTGGGAAAACCTCGGGGAATGGAACTGAAGGAATGCTTTGGACAGGAATGGTTGTTGATGGGCAGGTTGGTAAGGGGTTTGGACTTTGAAACATACATAAATAAATCTTCAGCTAGCTATACAACAGAGGGCTAAGGTAAAGAGAAGGGTTCCTATGAATCCGGACAAAAATCTTTGTCATCATGAAGTCTACATCCTTGTGTAGCTTACATCCCAGTGAAACTTATATTCTAGTAAATTTTGGCATCGTTTTAAAGGGCCTAGAGTCATTGGAGAAATTCATCCCAGATTCTAGTTTATCGTGACCAAGTTCACAATATGTGAACTCACCAAGTGTTATCCAAAGAATTAATCCCAAGTTAGTGAGCATATTTCAGGAGAAATAAATCACAAGGATAGATAGATGATGATAGATGATAGATGATAGATAGATGATAGATAGATGATAGATAGATGATAGAGATAGATGATAGATAGATAGATGATAGATGATAGATGATAGATAGATAGATGATAGATAGATAGATATAGATAGATAGATGATAGATAGATAGATAGATAGATAGATAGATAGATAGATAGATAGATGATAGATAGATAGATAGATGATAGATAGATGATAGATGATAGATAGATAGATGATAGATGATAGATAGATAGATAGATGATAGATAGATAGATAGATGATAGATAGATAGATAGATAGATAGATAGATAGATAGATAGATAGATAGAGATAGATAGATAGATAGATAGATAGATAGATAGATAGATAGATAGATAGATGATAGATAGATAGATAGATAGATAGATAGATAGATAGATAGATGATAGATAGATGATAGATAGATGATAGATGATAGATAGATATAGATAGATGATAGATGATAGATAGATGATAGATAGATGATAGATGATAGATAGATATAGATAGATGATAGATGATAGATAGATGATAGATAGATAGATAGATAGATAGATAGATAGATAGATAGATGATAGATAGATAGATAGATAGATAGATAGATAGATAGATAGATGATAGATAGATAGATAGATAGATGATAGATAGATAGATAGATAGATAGATAGATAGATAGATAGATTGATTGATTGATAGATAGATGATAGATAGATGATAGATAGATAGATGATAGATAGATAGATAGATAGATAGATAGATAGATAGATAGATAGATAGATAGATGATAGATGATAGATAGATAGATATAGATGATAGATAGATGATAGATAGATAGATAGATAGATAGATAGATAGATAGATAGATGATAGATGATAGATAGATAGATAGATAGATAGATAGATAGATAGATAGATAGATGATAGATAGATAGATGATAGATGATAGATAGATGATAGATAGATGATAGATGATAGATAGATAGATAGATAGATAGATAGAGATAGATAGAGATAGATGATAGGTAGATAGATAGATAGATAGATAGATAGATAGATAGATAGATAGATAGATAGATGATAGATAGATGATGATAGATAGATAGATAGATGATAGATAGATAGATAGAAAGATAGATAGATGATAGATAGATAGATGATAGATAGATAGATGATAGGTAGATGATGATAGATGATAGATAGATAGATAGATAGATAGATAGATAGATAGATAGATAGATAGATAGAGATAGATAGATGATAGAATAAAAGTTGAAATATTTAATCAGCTTTCTTGATTTTTATTGGAAAGAAACTTTTGTCCCTCAGATCATCTTAATATTTCTTATCTGTTGTATTAGTTTCCTATTGGTGTGCAACAAATTAGTACAAACTAATTGGCTTAAAACACCAAAAATTTGCTGTCTCACAATTTTGTGGATTGGGAATCTGGTCTCACCAGGTTGGAATGAAGTGGGTGGTAGTGGCCTCACCTCATCTGAAGTTCAGCCTCTTCTTCCAAGTTCACCGGTTGTTGGCAGAATTCATTGCCCCACAGTTGTAGGACTGAGGTCTCTAATTCCTTGCTGACTGTTAGCTGGAGGTTGCTCTCAACTCCTAGATGCCTCCCACTCACAGGCCCCATCACATCATGGCTGTTTACATCAGAGAGCCTCTGTCCTTAAGGGCTCAACCGATAAGGTGAAGCTGACCTGATTGATTAATTCAAGCTTAATTGATCTACAAAATCCCTTCTTTTGACATATAATGTCCTATAATGTAACCTAATCACAAGAGTGACATCCCATCATATTCTCAGGTTCTGCAGTTACTCAAGGGGAGGGGATCACACAAGGTCTATCCACCAGCAAAATCTCAGCCCCCACCCTCCCAGAGTTCTGCCTACCACATCATCAGGCCAACGTCTGTTCTCCGGTGGTCACCTCCAGGGTCACACAACCTCTCTCCCACTTACTCAGTGGCAGGAGCCAGAGGCCTGGAGTGGAATAAGGTGAAAGTAGTACCACTTAGTGCTTAAAATAAGTGACTTTGGCATCAGACAGGCTTTATTCAGCTTGACTCATAACAGTACCACTTGGCCTCAGTGTCCTTCCTTGTAAAATGGGCAGACTTCTTTCATAGGGCTATTAGGAAGATGCACCCAAAAACGTTTGCATGGTGCTGACGTGTAGCTCCATGTGGGCAAGAGCCACATCCTTCATTTTCTTTCTTTCATGCCCAGTTTTTTTCTGGCAAGTTAGTTGGTCTTCAATAAATATTTATTAAATAACTCGGTAACAAACACAAAATGGTAGCTATCATTTTTTGGATGTTTTATAGACACCAAAACATTATATATGCAGTTTTATTTGTAACTTACTAAACAGTAATAGCAAAACAACAATTCTTCCATATAAATTTCTAGGGGGAAAAAAATTACTTCTTCTTGTCTTCGTAGTTCTGGTACAGAAAGTCGTGTATCATTCCTGTTAGACCTGATTAGTAAAAGAAAAAACTGGGAAAGTGAAAAAGAGAAGTAAAGAAGAGGGCAGAGTAGGAGTGCTGGTTTTTGCAATGAAGTCTTAAGAAAAATAAAAGAAGGTGATGGAAAGAAGACCCTGGTCTTGGACATCTCTCCTTATCGTCTGTCAAGAGGAAGATAGCTGAGACTTGTGCAGAGGGGTAAGTGGTTCATGTTTTGATGTGAGATTTTATGGGCAGCCAAGTTGCTGGATATCCCTAAAGCCTCATTAGGACCCTAAAAGACACTCAGAGGCAAGATGCATAAAATCAGGAAGGCACAAAAGCGTGCCATGTTAACTCCAACAAAGCTAAACTATTTGCTAAGCAGCAATTCATTCACAATTCAGTGAACAGGGTTGTTGAAAAGTTCCTAAGTGAGCAGAGGATGGCAAACAAAATAAGCAGCACCACACCCTATATTACAAACTATCGTTGCTTTGGGGTTTACTTAGTGTTGGAAAAGTTCTGGTCACCAACTGCAAGATGTGTACTTGTGGCGGGACGGGGGATTCCCCACACTAGCAAACAATGCTCCAACACCAACGGGGTGTCCTACAGCTCAATCAGTTCTGACACTATTTACCTGGAGATAGCATCCGATTCCACAGGTTAAGGTCTCAGTCCCATAAGATTGCCCCCTCACTTCGGATGCCAATCGCAAGTTCAGGTTATTACATATGCTTCTGACCAACTGGCTATAAGTCAGAGGTTCCCAGGACTCCCTTCCTGGGTTCTATTAACTTGCTAAAGTGGCTCACAGAACTCCGAGAAACATTTTACTTACTAGACTATTGGTTTATTATGAAAAGACATAACTCAGGAAGAGCCAGATAGAACAGGTGCATAGTACAGGGCGTGGGAAAGGGCATGGAGCTTCCATGCCCTCCCTAAGCAAGCCATTCTCCCCAAAGCTCCATGTGCTCACCAACCCAGAAGCTCTCTGAGCCCTCTCCTTTTTTGATTTTTATGGAGACTTCATTACATAGACATGATTGGTTAAATCACCAGCCATTGATAATTAAACTCAATCTCCAGCCCCTTTTCCTTCCCAGGAGGCCCAGGACTTTCAGTCCCAACCTTCTAATCACATGGTTGGCAACCAGCCCTCACCCTTAGGTTACCAAGGTACTTTCCAAAAGTCACCTCATTAACATTAAAAAATACACCTTTATCTCCCTCATCACTTAGGAGATCCCAATGATTTTAGGAGCAAGGAACAGGGATAAAGGCCAAATATATATTTTTTGTTGTAAATCACAGTATTGCCCGGCCGGGTGTGGCTCAGCGGTTGAGTGTCGGCCTAGGATCCAGGTGATCGGGGTTCAATTCCGGGTCAGGGCACATGCTCGGGTTGTGGGCTCGATCCTCAGTCGGGGGCATTCAGGAGGCAGCCGATCAATGACTCTCTTATCATTGATGTTTCTGTCTCTCTCTCCCTCTTTTTTCCTCCCTCTGAAATCAATAAAGATATATTAAATAAATAAACAAATAAATCACAGTATCACAGTTGGTATTTATTTATATTAATGAAATTCATAGAATCTTAACAATCACTTTTGACTTCAGTTCTTCAGCCATATATTTTTGTTAAGGCCTTAGGATTTCAGAATTTGGAAGGAGTGCTGTGTGTGTGTCGGTGTGTATGAATATGTGCATGTACTTGAGATACATAGGTAAGTATACAAATGAAACATTATATATACTCAAACCTAAGGCTGCACACACACAAACAAGGAAGACCTTGCCCTCCTCTGGATGCCCAAACCTGTAGCAGAGCCTGGATCATATGGTTCTCATAGAGAGCGGCATTTATAGCACTGCTTAAGTGCTGAGCACAACATGAACACTTAACAGATACTAAAAATGTTTTTCAACTTTAAGAGAGAAGAAGTTTAAAAATCCAGTCCATTTTAAAGGGTTTAAAGTAGCATAAAAATTCAAAGGAATGGAGGTACTGTTCGGATAATTAGAGCATCTTCTAGTAAAACCTTGGATATGGCTGACTGGACGCTAAGTGGCAAAATGGCAGATTTCTCAGAACAATCCTGAGCACAAAAATCCCTGAGACAGAGGAAACTACTCAGAAATCTCTCTCTCTCTAAAGTAATTCAAAATTATGCAGTATCTTCTAATTTTTATCATTCTGCCTAACAAATAGAGGGTGGAAAGGGTAATCGCTGGAATTTATTTTGTTGATTGAGAAAAAGTTTCCTTAAATAGTTTAAAGGTGGGAAAAGGTGCATGATATTGGTTCATCTAGAAGGAAGAAGAGACAGGGAAGAAGGAAGGAAGGAAGGAAGGAAGGAAGGAAGGAAGGAAGGAAGGAAGGAAGGAAGGAAGGAAGGAAGGAAGGAAGGAAGGAAGGAAGGAAGGAAGGAAGGAAGGAAGGAAGGAAGGAAGGAAGGGAGGGAGGAAGGAATCCTTTCCAAAGGCCAAATCCTTTAAGGGGACTAATGACATGCCCTCAGGGTAGCACTCAAGGACAAAGAACAAGAATGTTTGTTTATTTGCACATATATCCCTAAAACTATAAAAAGCCCCTCTTCTCTCAAATATAATCTTTCAAGATGCAGGGACAAGGGAAAGCAGAAGAAAGGAAAAATATTCATGTCTCAGCAGCTCGACTGTGCATCTGAGAACAACAGGAGGCTCCTTGCCTCGTGTCTATCTCATTTCACAACCAGAATCCTGATGTCATGTAGGGGAAACGTGCTGAAATTCCCTGAGCTCATGCTTCAGCGATTTCGCATCTTGCTTGTTTGGACACTATCGCTTTTATAAGCCTTGGTCTCTCATTTGCTGAGCACTTACCAGGGAGAAACTAGGTAGCTCATAGCCCTTGCAGAATTTACATGAAACGCCTAAACAATTATATAAGGAAGCCCTGAGTGTTGCCAGCGGTGGGAGTAAAATTTCTCCACAAGCCCTCCCTTAGTGGCCTTGATACCCTCTAGCGAAGAATCTCAGCACCCAAAGGGACAAAGCCAAGGAAGAAAAGCCAAGGTCTGAAGATAATGTAGCCTCACCCTACAGAGAGGTGGGGGGGGGCTGGGTGTGGAGGGAAAGAAACGGGGCAGCACGTAACCACTGCAGCTCTGGAAAACTCAACCCTTCCCTCCCCACCACCACCTCTTGCTCAACACAGTGCTTCAAAGGCGGCGGGTGGAAGGGTGGCTCACAGGCCACAGGACTGAACGTCCTGTCCCGTCCTTGAGGCCCCTGGATTGTCAAATAGCTGTCAGTTCACCCTCGCTACAGTGAGGCTCCTGAACTGCCCAGAATAAAGCCCGGCCCCTGGTGAACCAGGGCCTTTGATCCTCCGAGTTTCCACTATCAGTTCTGTCTCCCCCTCTTTTTCTGTCTTTCTCCAAACTTTGAAGATAATGAGTCTTAAACATTTGCAAGTAATTAGAAGGTGTGGCTGCCAAGGAAAAGTGAGTATTTTTGTTTTAAATGGGAAGAGTAGGTGCTTAGCTCCTCACACATCTCTAATTATATCACATGTGCTTATTTGGTCTCTGATAAAGTGATCTGGCCCCGGTAGGAAAACCACACCTAGGAACTAATGAGCCCCTCCTGTAACAATAATAGCCATTAAGAGATGAGAAGCTAAGTGTCATCATGAGTCAACTATTTATCATTTACTGACAACTTCATCCTTCAACTTGCTTTTCAGCTTCAGTTCATTAACAACTGAGGGGAGGGAACTATATATTCCCCTACAGGGGGGAAAAAAAGATGGTTTAGGAAAATACTATATGCAGTCCCCTTTTGTAAACTATGCATTTAAACAACTTGACTGAAAACAAAAGCGCCATCTCTATGTTCATGTTTTAGTATTTTTTCATAGTGCCTGTGTAGGTGTGTGGTGTGTGTGTGTGAGTGTGACAGAGGACACATATGATTCGAAATGTCAGTGATTCTTTATTTTCCATTGCTTATAGAAGGAAGGATCAGAAAGGCCAAAAGAAGGGAATAATTAAATAAACAAATCGCTGGGATAAACCCCCTCACCCATAAGAACTATCCAAAAGCTACCGACTCTCAAGGATAAATATAAAATGATGGCTTGGCATGTTCAATCATCCTCCCACTTGACTGACCATCTCTCAGAGCAAGAAATAACAGCTGATGAAAGTCAAAAACAAGCAAAAGAAAAGGCTGGGAAGATATGCACAAGTATCTCACCCTGAAGGATTAAGCCAAGGTCTATGTGCTAAAACTTGCCCCTTGTATTTCTACCTTCTGACTTGTAATTGTCCCATTGGCTTTACAATTTTTAAAGTAGGTGTGTGTGTTCCTTTGTGTGTGTGTGCTTGTGTGTGTGTATATACACATACACATATATGTATGTGTACAAATATTGTTTGCTTGCGCAAACTATCCAATTCAGGAAGGCGCATGAAAACACAAATATTACTTATCTCATCTTTTTTAGTATTGGCATTAAACTGACTACGTAAGAGGTGTTTACTTCATGTGCTGCTGCTACAGCTTCTCGGGTTTTGCCTGAATGCAAAATAAGGCTACTTAATGACTTTCTTTTGGGGGAGGCCCGTTTGTTTTGGTTTGGTTTGTTTCTGTGTGTTTTGTAGGAATTCCAAGTAGCTAGGCCAGGGACTCTGGTGTCATCAGCAGCAGAGATGCCCACGGACACTTGTGAAAAGTGACTTTACTGTTTCATTTCTGCATTCTCACCTCCTGACTGGTTAGTACGCTTTCACCTGAGAAACATGGGAGCATGACCACTTACAGGATTTAATTAATCTCTTGGAATTAGAGGAAAAGTAAAAAAAAAAAAAAAACCTTGGGAGCAAATAAGCCATATAATAATAAATGCAACTAGATTAAAATCACATGCCTTCTAGATGTCAGCCATTGTATTGTTTTGTAAGTATTAACTCATTTAATCCTTGTGATAGTCCTATGAGAAAGGTACTATTATTACACCTATTCATCAGATGAGGAAACGGAGGCAGAGAGAAGTTAGACAAGAAGGTTACACGACTGGTCGGTGCTAGACCTGGGACTCCAGCCTGCGCTCGGCACCATTCCACCCTGGCTCCTGATTAAAAGGCTGGCTGCCTTCAAGACATCACGTTGACATCCTAGACACAGAAAGTTTCCAGAAGCCTCAGGGGCGCCTTCTTTTGAACACTCTCACCTACTCACACCCTCATCTAAATTAGGTTTGAGAAATCCGGGTAAGGTCATGCCCAGGGGGACAGTGTTCTTGCTCGGCAGTGTGTGTGAGAGGGGGACGGCCTTGTCCTGATGCAAACTTGTTCTGAACTGGAACAGAAACCTCTGACTCTCTGCTCTCAAGTCCATTGGCCCAAGGATTCTCTACTAAATCTTGATGATGGATGAGTTTTGATCAACTCTTAGGAAGTGACCCTGGGTAAGGAAAATAGATGTACCAGAGAGGACAGGAGTCTATGATGCTCATACACACAGGAGCATCCATTGAAAAAGTGAAAAACTTAGAAGATCCAGCCAGGTCTACTTATCTCAGTTCAATTCAACAGAACTCTTCCAGGTGAAGAAAAGGGCATGTGAGCAACTCTAGACAAGACAGGCAGTGACAAATATGGTTAGCAGGGGACATGGCACTAGGGGAGCATAGGAAGAGGGCCCATGAAGAAATCAGGGCTCCGCCTTCCCACCCACGCCTTCCCCTCCTACTCCTGAGGAAGGAGGCGTTGGGACGAGGTGCTTTCCATGGGGCACACAATGGAGTTGGGTAATTTCGGAAAGTAGATGTGATTTAAATAAGGAGAGGCTCGATGAGGTAAGCTAACAATGCGCATCCGCGGGTGGGGAGACTGTAAAACATGTAACAGTGAAAAATATCAGTTCATCAAAGGGCAGTGTGTCTGTTTCCAAGCTGTTTCCACCTCTATCTGTCTTCATTTAAAAAACAACAACATGGGTTAGCATTTCACATAGGTCTGTTTCAAAATTTCCCAACTTGTTTTTCAGGGAAGCTTGTCAGTTTACAAACCACACACCATCTTTTTTAATCTAGAAAAGGAATATACTGACCAAAGTAATAAGATGAAAAAAAGAGAGCAAGTATACCTCTTTTCTGAGAGATCTTTTAAAGGAGTAATTGGAGTATAAAGAATTTCCTTGTTGAATTATAGAAGCATTTTAATAAATACGTTCTTATAAACAATAAGAGCTACTGCAAAATATAAGTAAACCAGCATAATAATATACCTTTGTAACATTTAAGGTTTTATGGATTTTTAAGACTTTCTAAGATTTTCGAAAAGAAACCACAATTCAAACTTTAAAACTTAAAATTCTTTTTTTAAGCCTGTAAACATGAAATTCATGGGTTAGATGTCATTATCTGAAGCTAAATGCAAATAAGAACCAGAAGGTCAAATGTTTACCAATGTATGTAAACATTTCATTTATTTTATGGACTATTTTAGCTTTTATTCCATACCTGTGGGTTTTGACTGTTTAGCAATCTACATTTAAGAATGCAGGGGGGCAGTTGCGGTAATTTTCAGAAGATTCCTTTAGGCTTTATGTAACAAATGTTTCCATTTGATTCTAACAGCACCTTGAGGCATTTTCCAGCTTGACTCTTAGAATTTGTTCAATCTGATAAGGAGTATCTTATCTCTTTCCATGCCTTTTTCTCAACCAAAGATCTTTGGCCCAGCAGAAAGAAACTGAACTGAAGTACAAATTTTAGTGACTAGCTCAATATAGTTGGGATGACTTGATTTTTAGACTTGGTAAAAGTGATGTATAATTTAGGCAACTGAGGCAATATGCAACTACTGCATTATAAAAAAGGAATTCCCAGTATCCTTCATGAAATTTCTCCTTAGGTGTGCATACATATATAATATGTGTATGTATGCAATATATGTGTAAATGTAAATCTGATTGGCATGAAGAAATAAAATATTCTATTAACTTTGAACTAAGTATAAATAATAGATGTCCACCTTTTAAATGAATGTTTTTCTTTGTCATCTTCCAAACAAAGCATGTTCTATATGTACCTATAACAGCCCCATTCAGAGAGCCTGTGTTACAATAAAACATCAGCAAGCAAACCTTCCGTGCCAACCTTGGCCTTCATCTCTAGGTCTTGTTGGAGTTAAGACCCTCATGGACTTGTTGGAGGCAAGAGAATAGAGATGATTATTCAAAAGTAGATGAACAATTAATTGTGCATGGAAAAGTGAGAGCTGATTTTATGTTCAATCACAGGAAGGAAGGGAGGAAGGGAGGGAGAGAAGGGAAAGAGAAAGAAAGAGCTTTACAAAGAGGAAATGATATAAATAAGTCCATATATTTTGTGTTTTTATCTGTTTATTGTCCCAGAATTAACAATCATTTACTCTGAGGACTCTACTACTGAAAGATTAGTTGTCATTTATTAAACAATTATCATTGTCTAGTTCCAGAAAGGAATTAGAGATTAGCAACCTTTAAGGTTTTTCTTAACTTTACCCCCATAGTTGTCAAGGTCAGTAAAAAGTAACCACTGCTCCCACTGGTTCCAAGTTAAAACTAGAGCCTCTTCTAGAGAACATTCTATGTTTGCCTTCAAGTCAATACACACTGAAGAGAACCTATCACGCTGTGGGAGGTACAAAATGTTCAAAGCTGGCAATGTCATTCCATTTTAGTATGCTGAAGTATTTGTCCTGAAATGAAAAACTTGGACACTATCTGATATTAGGGGTCCACAGACTGAATTCCAGAACTCTGTATTTCTACTTCTAGCTGTCTTTCAGGTGAGGTTCATAAAATGCAATCAGGCCTCTCAGCAAAACCAAACAAGTCTGATTGTCAAACTTTTCTATCCTTGGACACTGTGGTTTTGTTAAAAACAAGCCTATAGAACGGATCTCTAACCCAGCTTTCTGGTACCAGGTTTTTTCACCTCTCTTCTGCTACTCACACTGACAAAACTTTGAGAAGCTTGTTTAGAAGACAGAGTCCTAAAGCTCACCCTATGGGGTCCTGCCAGTGGGAAAGGAGCCTCGAAAGTTGTTGACCTTACAATATGTCTCGGAGCATTTTATATGCTGTAGTTCAGGCACCTTCAGTGAAGGCCTGAAAGCAACTGTTCTCCAAAATCAGTTTCAAACTCCTATAATTTTAAAATTCTGTTGGTGGCCTTTGGACATTGCTATTTCTAGCATTTTTTAAGTTTAGAACACAAAACCCCCATTTAAAAATTAAGACGTATTTCCCCCTTAAGAGCTTTTTTAATGCTTCTCAAACATATTAGTTTGCTTACTGTGGCTGCTATACTGATATTGATGGGTAATAGAAAAAAAATTGTAGAGGAAAAAAATTCTGGAAAATTGATAGGATGATTACAAGTAAATAATAATTACATAATAGTGTAGCTTGTGCTAATAAAACTTATTGTGCCTTCTGAGCCTACAATTAGCACCAGCATTTTTAATACTAGCCAAATTAATTTCATAGTTGACATTTCAGGAACAAAGAATTAGTGATTTGCAGTCTTGTGGTTTCTAATCCCAGCACCACCTACTGACACCGGAGAATGTTTAGAAGTACTAATAACATTGAACTAGAACTTTGGAACTCTTTTTAATAAAACTATTCCATGGTTGCTTTTTTCACATTCTCTTAAAGCTCGAACAGTCTTTTGCTTCCCAAAGTCCTCTGAAGTATAATGAATAAATAGTTGATAAGTAAATAAGTAAAAAGTGTTAAACACCCTGGAAAGAATTGGACAGCTGATTGCACAGAATGGACTATTGCAAGGTGGTAGAAGAAGAAACTCAACATTCCCACTTTTCCAAATCTTAATTTGCTTCAGCAGAGTATGTTTCTAATAGGTTGTCTTTAAAAAAAATGCAGGGGTCCTGGGGCAGGAGAGGTGTCCCCTAAAGATTGGCTTGGCGAAGCCCTCCAGGGACCTGGCCGAGTGGATAGCACAGGAAACTTGCCTCCATAGAGCAGGAGAGAGTGACCGTTGCTGTTGCCGTTGTTTAAAGAACAAGCACTGAATGAGAGAGGGAGCCCGGCTGTGTTTACCAGTGTTTCCCTGGAGGTGGGTGGCCGTGGTGGGTCCAGGAGGAAAGGGTACTTTGTGAAAATTAGAACAGATTTTGCTGATACTCGGCTGTGTATCCTACTTGATCAGAACAGAGAGAGATGCTGAAAATATGTAGAGCAGAAATTTCCAAATGTCTCCCAGGATGAAGTCATTGGCTTAGTTTCCCAGAGTCACATCGTACCTCGAAGGGGATGGGTAAGGGTGTCACAGTGGAGCTGATGACAATGGAAGGAATGGCAGAAACAAACTGTAAGACCCAGAGGCCCCGGGAGAGATTCTGCTCGGAGATGGACTCTCTGGAGGGTAGAGCAAGTGCTGACCTTCTCCCCTACCCGTTTCCTCCCCCTCCAGTGTCAGCATTATTGCATCAGGACCAGCAGGTGCAGTGGAAAGAGCCCCGGCTTTGTGAGCTAAGATTCGACTCCAAGACTGGCCCTGACTTGCTGTTTGACTTTCAGAAAATGACAGATTGGGCCTCAGTTTCCCAACTAATAATAATAATCCTGGGTACTTGGCTCACTTGATTGTTTCCTTCTTTCATTGCTGTAGATCTGTTCACCTTTCCACTTTGTTCAGAGAAGTCGAAAAGGCTTACCCTGAAGTCAGCTGGTATCTTGTACACGGGAGATAAGGAAAATTGCCTGTAAGGATGTAATTCTCTTTCAAAAGCCATAGGATGGCAACTATTCCAGCTTGTATGGTTAAGTTACTGCTGGCTTTTTAACAACATTGTCACACAAATGGGAACATTGAAACATACCTGATTAAAGGTTTTTGTACTAATGGTGGATTTTATTTGTATTTCGTCAGTATATTTGTTTTCTATATATCTGAAACAAGGAAAAACAATCATGCATTAGTGATTGGGAGTTTACTCATGTGACATAAAAATCAAGGCCTGATTATGCTACCTTCTTTTTTCAAGGTTGAAAGTTTTAAAAGTATTACATTCTGGAAAACATAGGACAAGTAAAGCAGGTTTAGTGTGTCTTGGAAGCAAATACCTACGACAATCTCAGGTGCCCCATAGGACCAAAACCTATGTATCTTTTTTGCATAATATATATAACAAATTATTATATTTTCTGAAAAGAATGTAAAGGTGTTTTTTTATAGGAAACTATATCTTTTTTTCTTCGTAGCACCGAGGGAAAATCAGGTAAGGGTTGTGCTCTGCTTCACATTTTAAAGTGGGAAATAAAGTGCAGAATAAAGGCAGAATAACATCCCAGGTCTCCTAAGTCATCCCCAAGGCACGATGTGCTAATTTTTGGACCGTCCATCTATTTCTCTGGGGATCTTGGCAATCTGTTGATTGAACACAAATGGCTTCTCTGTAGAAAGTTGCTTATTTAAAATTGTAGACTATGAGACCTAAGAGAGACTCGTTGCAGGAGAACGCTGTTCACCTAGAGAGAAAGAAACAGAAAGCAAAGCGAACTAGTGAAAGACTTTCTCAGTGTCAGCGAGTCCATTAGCAACAGGGCCACACCAGAGCCCACACCTTACTCCAAGCCTTCATCTTTGAAGGTTGTCCTTCAGGATGCCATTTTTTGTACTGGCAGAGTCAGTGCATTTCCCAAGTGTCTAACTTTCCTCCATTGAGAATCCAGCAGGTAAAATAAAATTCAGAGTTGGTTAATAGTTAAATTGGCTCATGGTGAATTCACGGTATCCCAGCTGAACAATTTGGTTATAAACAGTCTTAGTGTTTTATCTCAACATATTTTTCTACATTTCAATTTTTCACTACAGCCCAGTAATCTGGACCCCTAAATTTAATTGTTGGGTTTTTTTAGAGATGCTTATTTAATTTATTTTCACATATAACTTTGTGAGCCTTTTCTCCTGGGTCTGTGTGGTAAGTGGTCAGTACTGAGTGGTAAACCTTCATTGAGAAAAGTCTACGGAATATACTTAACTTGTCTTCATCAGGTTAAATATCTCTGTGCATTTTACCTGACATTTCATCTTTTGCCATTTCTGTTGAATGGTTTATAAAATGGAAAATGTGCATCACATGCTAGCCAGACGTTACCATCCTTAACTTTTAATGAGTGTCAACAGTGTTCTAGTCACTACACAAAGCATCAAAAGAGCACCCCCTCTACTTAGCGTATCTAAATAATAGATTGACGAACAGGTTGCACGTGTGTATATATTTTAATCAATATGAGTTTACTGCTGCTATAAATGACACTAAAACACAGCTACTTCCCAGGTGTCATTACCAGCCACAATAACCCAATGGGCATTCTCCTACTCTATGTTGTTAAGTGTTTCTGAAAAGTTGTATGTAAACCAAATAATGCTAAATGTTGTGGAGAAACCTATTATCCTATGGAGAATGCTTCTATGAAGCAATAGGTAGCATTATATTAACTTATTGACATTTGGTTTAAAATTCTCAGGCTTTCTCCTGTAGTCATCTATTTTGAATTCTGTGAAGCAATTCGTTTTTCTATGCAACTTGCTAAATCCCCACCACATACAAGGCAATATAGAGCAGAGTGCCTAATTTCAAAATAGGAGATTAAACCCACGTATAACGCAAGGGGGGAAGGATAAATGCCAAGAACTATAACAACTCAAGTATTATAGGGATATTAGAAAATTCTAAGTGGAAAAAAAACTGACAACAAATTGATAGTGCATTTACAAAAATTCTAACCTATTTTATATACAAAAAGGTGACAATATTAGGACATTTACGTAAGCTTTTGGTTTTATTATTTCCTCTGATTTAATTCTGAGAAATATGCCTCAATGAAATATTCAAATCTCAAAATAAAACTTAGTGCAGCGTCACGGCAGACTGTGGCCCATTCGCCCTTACACCGGGTACACGTCATTCCTGACTCCACCGTGACATGAGCGGGCTATTTGGGCCAGATGGTAAAAGTGTCTGTTAATTTAAAATAACCTGTTTGTTAATTGCCTTCAACCCAAGTCATTTTGTTCCTGCACTTTGAACCCTAAAGGTAGTTTGGAATAAATGCGCCTGGGAATGAGAGGTAATTAATGCAAGCAGGCGGCCCTGGCTGCAGAGCCGGGATGGAGCCGGCCTGCCCGGACGGCCTGGCTGCGCTCTGCAGAGCCCATCCTGCTGGTCTGTGGCGAGGTCGTGTGTGGTTTTTTTCCCCCTTTTCCTTCTGCTGTCTCGTTGCAGGCTGCAACTGGAACCTTCTGCCAGAGCAGGCTATGCCGCGAGCCCTCTGGCACACTGCGTTGATCAGTAGATAAAACCTTCCCAGCGGTCACAGCAGCCGCTGCCATCGAGGCCACTGCAGCGAGCAGGCGGCTCTGCGGAATCCACTAACTGCCTCTCCACCTGCCGTCGCCTCCTTGGGTCCC
The DNA here is from genome assembly GCF_054644295.1 of Miniopterus natalensis. Lineage (NCBI taxonomy): Eukaryota > Metazoa > Chordata > Mammalia > Chiroptera > Miniopteridae > Miniopterus > Miniopterus natalensis. The sequence continues at coordinate 71,520,907 of NC_142089.1, read as the reverse complement.
CCAAGGTTCTCCTTGTTGCCGACAGTCATGGTGGTTGGGCCGCAGCTGGCTGGCTTCCAGAAAGTGTCTCTGATGACAGGGTGTGCTGAAGATGTGTTCCCAGCCTCTCCCACCTCGCAGCCCCCCCCCCCCCCCAAGCCCGGCTGCCCGGATACAGTGGGAGACCAGACTGTGACCACCTCCGGGGTGAACAGGAACAGAAAAAAATAAAGCCTAAAAATGAAAGAAAGAAATGAATTCTACTTTTCCAATCTGTTGAAGCTTGTTTTGCTGCACACTCAGGAAAAAAAAAGAAAGAAAGAAAAACAGAAGACTGACCTGCCAGCTATTTAAACATGACTGTAACATTTTCAAACATCGGTGACACACACAGGTTTTTATCTGATTGATGCTTCTCTAACTCTTTGAAGTCCTCGGGCCATCTAGGAAGTTCTGTCAATTTATAATTTTCCAGTGCCCCTGAGTGTGCGTGCATGTGTGTGTGTTTTCCCAAATGAGGAAGCGGCATTAGGGTGATGGTTGCTGTAATATGCGTTGGTGCAGCTGACAGCAAAAATTGCACTCAAAAGATTGAGCTGAGGTGGAACCAGCCCGACTAGTTCTCCCACAACGTGTGCTACACCCTCTGTGAAAAGCTGCTTTTTCTTGGCAAACTCATTTTTGCTTTAATGTAATAGGGAAGCGTGTGTCATAATGGAATGATTATGCCCAGTTTCACCAGGGCTGGGAATCAGAAGACTTCGGAAAAACCTGGAGGAGACTTTCCAAAGTGAAACCCAGCATTCTGCCAAAATTATAACAACTCAGGGAAAGGATTGTATTGATGCCCTTTATTTAAAGATTCCTCTCTCAAAGGGCTCCGAATTGTATCTCATTTTCGGGCCTTAGGTCCCTAGCACCTGGTTTTCTACCTTAAAGAACTCAAAGAAATACTATTGGCCTGCCCCTCTAACCGCTAAGTCAAACAAAAATGTGGGTGCTGTTTCTCTGTAGTTTTCTTAAAAATAAGTTTAAAGCCCTTTTAAATATATTTTGTTGTCTGATCCTTACAACAGCCTGGTGAGAAACTATCTGCTTTCTGCAGACGTGGAAAATGAGACTGGGGATAAAAAATTAGTTACTCTGGTGGATAAATGGTGGCATTGGGATTCAAATACAGTTCTTCTGATTCCAGAAAACAATTTTTATTCTTGAATTGAAAATTCTCCAGCCTTTCCTAGCTTCTCTGGTCCGGAGATGGTGCTGGGCCAGGCTAGCCCCTGCTCGGACAGACCTACATCTGCAGCCTGGGAATTAACCGAGCTGGCGTGAGAGCAGAGAGGGGAGTGTGCTCTCTGCCAGGGCGCTCGTGTCTGTGACAAAGGTGGCTCTTTGTCACACTCTGTTAATCCGTCTTTGTCTCCTTTCTCTTTCATCACTTGTTTATCAGGATCAGTCCTAAGGCAAAGGGAAGTGCCAATTCTACTTTGGATATTTTTGTTATCTTAATTTTTTTATTACCATTTTCACAAAACAAACAAGTCCTCAAGCAGTCTCGGCGATAGTGTTTTTTTTTATATATTTGTTTGATTAATCAAAAAATTATTAAGAGCTAAGCATATTCAGGACTGTACAGGTCAGAGTTGCACTTTTATTCTACGATGACTCATGTCCCATAAGTAGCAACTGATTATCAGTCTCCAGGTTTAAAAAAATTGTCTGGAATATATTATAAACTTTCCATAACACCTGCCTGTATTTCTAAATTGAGGCTTTCCGTCTCAGAGTTACTCAAAGGAGTAACATTAATTTTCACAGCTATGAGGTTAGAAAAAGCCTTTGTCTCAGATCAGATTCCTGGAAAGATTTTAAAATTCATCTTTCTCAATGAATACAACTCACTTGTATTCCTTTAATATATGATCTTTCCCATTCCCGCTCTCCCTTTTTAGAGCCACTCCTTACATTCCCAAAGCTTCTCTTCTCTTTCATTTACTGCACTCGCTCCTTCCTCTTATCCTTAAGAGCCATCCTGAAACTCCACTTTCTCTCTGAGGTTTTCCATGACTAAGGCTCGAGGAGGCCCCAGCTGAAGGCGCGCCCTTTTGCAGAGAAACGCTCATGCAGGCACGCTCTGGAATATGCCATCCAGAAGCTCTGCCAAGCTCTCCATCCCTAGATGGACAGAGACAATTAGACGTGGAGCCTGAGCAGCGCTCAGAGGCTAGTTCCACACTAATGCTCTTGTATTTACATTGCATCTCTCTTCCAAGACACCCAAAGTGCTCTACAAGTACCTTGCCCATTTTCACAACTTCTCTTTGAAACAGGTCGTCAACAAACTCCATGATTCACAGACAGAAGCTGAAGGTGACAGAAGGTTTGGGAAGATGGGCAGCTCCTAGAGTCAAAGCAGGACAGAAAATCTGCACCAAACACTCTCAGAGCAAACCATGCACAGGGCAGAAACTCCAGGGAAATACAATTAGTCAAGGAACAGCACAAAATAGTTAAAAAACAAACAAACAAAAAAACTGCTTTCTGTACCACTAATAATCTCTGTGAACCACTCCTATGTAGATTCAAAGTGGCAGCTAATACAATCAAATTGACACCGGTGTTAAGAGACTCTGCTTGAGAAGCAGAATCTAGAACAACTGCCACTGAGCCATAAAGGTAGGGACAGAGAGAACAGGACACCACCACACACCTTTCCTCTCCTGGGCCTCCATGGGAAGACGTCATCTGACTTACTGAGTCTTCTAGACACAAGTCACTCATTTTTTTGCCAAGGACATAAGCAAATCTTTGGTACTTCTCAGAACAAAGGAGGGGGAATGTTGCCTTTACGGCTTCTGTCTTTATTTAAAACCAGTCTTTATATGAAAGTCAAGGCTACAAAATAATCCTAAATTGCCTTCACCTTTTCTTAGACACAATCAGGGATTTATTTTTTTAATTTGTTTTGTTTTTGTTTGGTCTATTTAAAGATAATATAAATAATAATACATTTCCTGCAGCAGAAAACTCTCTAATACATCTGTTCATTATGACAGATGGTCCCATTAAAATGAAAGGCCTGCCTCCTTAATCAGGTCGGGGCATCGGTGCGGGATGTACATGTTGTAGACTATGGCAGCTCCTTTGTCACACGAAGGTGGGTGGCAGAGGTGACTCTACCTTGTTTGACTGTATCTGGAACACTAATTTCAGTGGAAGTCTGTGATAATAGACGATCCCATCTCAGGCTTTTTAAATACACCATAAAAGAAACAGAGTCACAGATACATAAAGCACAGCATAGGGGATATAGTCAATAATACTGTAGGAACTATGTGTGGTGCCAGGTGGGGGTACTGGAAATAGCGGGGGGAGTACTGTGTAAAGTATATGATTGTCCAACCACTATGCTGTACACCTGAAATTAATACAAAACAATACTGAATGTAAACTATAATTGAAAAGTGAAACTTTAAAAAGGCATTTTCCCATATCAACTTTTTTCTCTGCTTTTTAAGCCTTTCTTTTTAAAAATGTCCTTCTCTGTACTGTCTTTTGTAGTAAGGAAATGCATTCAAAAGTCATAAAGTCTACAGTTTCAGTAGCTTCCAAGGGAAGGGGCAAGGGGAAAGCATCATGTTCTTTCTTTTCAAAATAAGGATCAGGAACTATTTTTCTCATTTCATTATTGCTGACATTTCTAGTCTTTTCCCATTTTAAGCTAGAAATTCAAGGCTACTTTATTTATTGAGTAAATCTCATTTTTCAATCACTCTTTCGGAAATTTAGAAGGAGTTGAAATCAATGTTTTGTGGGAACTATAACTTCCTTGACAGTTACTATACAGAAGCATTTTCTCTTAAGTTTCCCAAAGCATTTGGGAAAAAATGTTATTCTTTTTCCAAATTCTTTGGAAAGAAACTAAAATTTGTTCTTTAGGCAAATATTTCTGTATAATAAAAGGAGAAAAGATTTCTCACCTTCCCTTTCAATTTTATTGCTGCCTAATTTCTTTCCTTTTATCCAGATACTTTCTTAACATCTACCTTGCGCTGCGTAGGGGTGACCTAGGAGCATGTGGTGGGGAACTGAGGCCCGGCTCTGCTATGAGACATAAACAACGCCCTCCTCTCATGCCTGGGGGAGGTCCCAAGTCAGAAACCCACAGGGGGACCTCAGGAGCCCCTAACCCCACAGGGGAGGGAAAGACAGTTAACCTCCCACCCCCGCTCTCCTCCCACTCCGTCTCTGATCAGGCCTGCAGGAACCTGGCCCATCTTCTCCCTCTCCGCCGAGTCCGAACCCCTTCCAGCTCCAGGACTCTGTTGTCAGGGCTGGGGAGGGAAGGGGGGACAGACAAAAAGGGGCAGGGGATTACAGTGCTCATGACCTCTAAGTGGCTTTGAACTCAATGCTAAATTCAGTACCAACTGCCAGGCAGCTCCCAAACGACCCTCCAGGAGAACCCCCTTCCCCAGGGAGCACTCCAGCCTCGGCACTCCTGACCCACCTCACCTTCTGGTAGCTGCCATCTTTCCTCTCCTTTTTCTTGTCTTTTACTTCAGCATGAAAACAAAAGGATTTCTTTCAGGTATCCAGCTAAGGGGCAGGAAGCTGCTGACAGACAAGCCATTAAAACAGAAGCAATACCAGAACACCCAAGCACCCTTTCTAGTATTTAGGACTCTGTGGGAGGTTCATTTTCCCCCTTTGACACTATGAGTCCACCGTCTGAGAGATAGCTGAGAGGGCGTTATATAGAGATCCAAAACTAAAGCAGAGTAAATGCTTCTAAATATCCAAGCTACCTTAGAATGCTAAAATTGAGTTAGATCGTGGTTTTGCTAGTTTTCACTGGATAAGAAGTTTAAATCTAGACAAGATATAAGGTTGTCAGACACACAGGTGGTCAAGAGGTGGGTAGCAGATACGGTTGAAAACAGAGGGGTTGTCTTGTACCCATTCCACTCTTTGGGTTGAGTCAATGCTGCTTGTCCTGGTGGCTTTGGCCTTGAGACTACAAACTGATACGAATCCTTATTGGCTTGAACGGATCAAAATGAGTCACCTTCATTTATTTTCCTAAAAATAACTTCATTGTTAGATGCATGCGGAAAGAATAGGCCAGAGTCATGGGAATGTAAAACAGGATTCAAATGTCCAAGTCATTCCAGGTCATAAGGTGAATTTTAAAACAGTTTCCAAATAACTTAAATCCTTCCCTAAATTCTCTTTGTGCATATTTATGTACTGTCAACTCACCATATAGTTCAACTACAAGTAGTTAAATGCTAAGTAGAACTATGTCCCACCAATCAACTTTGTGCAAAGTGAAAAGGTGCCATGTACGCGTCCCCTGGCCTGGCCAGCTGATAGGTCTTTCCCATTAGTAGTCCATAATTTAGGATGTGGCCTTAGGTGGTTCTTGATCATCTCATTAGAGCTGTAGTGAGAAGCTCACTAGAGATTTAAATTCTCAGGCATGGAGCCCCTCAGGCTAAGTTGAAAAGCCCAAGAACTCAATGCCATTACCCCATTAAATGTGGGATGAAAAGTAAGCTGAGAATGAGCTGGTCTGAAAAACTGACAGAAAAAGGAGAGCTAAGAGCCACCCAGAACTAGCACCACCCATGAGGATCTGACATTTTGAACACAAAGCTATAGCACGAGCTCAGCTAAGGGATATTCTGGAAGTGGGCAAGAAAAAAAGACAAAGAATCCTAGTGCAGGTTCGCCATCGTTCTCGGAAAACAGATAACAGACTCTATAATAGAAATCTGATTATCTAAGAAAACAGATGAAATTAAACATGTAAGCATATGTTCTACCTAAGGTTAACTTTGGTAGCTTTCTTTGTTTTGTTATATCACTCTGTCTGAGCTTGTGTGCAATCTGCCGATTGCCTTGAGACCTTACCCTAAGCCTTTTCAGTTATTCTTTCCCAAGACTTTTTTCACAACCAAAAAACTAGCCAAGGTATCTGTATAGTCTCAAAAGACCTACGCAGTTGGGATGAGTGAGAGGCAATTATAGCAGTATTTTAGTTGGCTCTGAAAACTCTAAAGAAAATGCTTTTCTAATTTTAAAATAAAACTAGCAAATTTTAAAATATCATAAGCCCAAAGATAAGACAAAACTGAGAGGAAGAGAGAATTAGTTCATTTTAATACCCAGTCCTGCTACAGTCCCCACATTATAGATGTACACACACACACACACACACACAATCACTACCTATTGCAGGAAACAACAAAATCTTGTTCTAGGGAATATAATACAGGTATTTGGATGGGCCTGTTTGCTCCTACCACTAAAATCCCATGTCCAAGACCCTCTAACTTTTAAAGGACAGCTTCCACAGTACCCATAGTACCCACGAGAGATGCCCCATTCAGGAGACTCTAAACTAGACCAGCAGCATGCAATTTGATTTACTAGGGAGTGACTCTAGAGATTGTCCCCTCTCCAAGTGAAGTAGATCAAAAATAAACTCTAGCCAATGCCAAATTAATGCAATGTTACTCACACCATATGAAGACCATGGGCACGGTCTTATCATGGACATGCCTCAGTCTCATTTAAGTAATGAGACCTCTACCTGCATTATTTGAGTTCTTGGCCACTGCTACAGCAGTGGAAGTCCTACGTCTCCAGGGCACTGGTGTCCGCCACTGCTACAAGATGTGGTGGTGGCGGTGTGGAGGGGAGATTTCCACAGTGGCATCAGGAAAACAATAGCAACACCATGATTATTATGGAGAGAGCACTGGATTAGTTCAGTAGTGCCTTAAATGTGTTTCTGTGGAGCATGAGTAGACCAGAAGATAGTAATAAGTATTCCCTCTTCCCAAACCCACATTACCTATCGGTGAGATAAGCAGTAAGCTTGAAGAGGCCTCTGTCCCCTAGAGGGGTAACAACCTACTAAGAGAATGGAATTTCTAACATCTTTTTCACTGGATGGACCCTTCATATGTTGGAAGAAAATTTTAAGTTCACAACAGGACTCCACAAAAATTAGTCTGAATACCTTACAGGATTCCTCATTTATATCTTAATTCAAATAATAATGTTATAGTCTCTTAAACATTCACTTTTTAAATTATCTGTTATCTAATAACAGCTATTATTTATCGAGCATTTATTATGTGCTAGTCATGGCTCTAAGTCCTTTATATGATTAGGTCACATAATCATCCCACAACTCAATGAGAAAAAGACTATATTATCTCCATGTTACAGATAAGGCAACTGAGGCATTAAAAGGCTAAGTGTTTTCATAAGGTTACACTGCTAATAAGTAGCAAAATGAGGGTTTAAACCCAAAAAGTCCAGTTCCAAAGCCATGCTTTTACTCACTCTGAGAGAAAGGTCTGGAAAATGCAGAAATACTCACATAAGGTATTGGGGAACTGACCTTTTTTGTGTGTAAAAATTATAATACTATTTCACAGTGAAATGCGGTTTAAAGTGCAAATTCTGGCAGCATCTTTCCCAAGCTATAAATTCCTAACTGCCTGAAACGAGCTCCATGACATGGTCATGATAAACTCTGTGACCTGAGTAAGTTACCTAATTGTTCTGTGCCTCAGTTTCCTCATCTGTGAAACAGGTATAATGACGATTGTACCTCATGGGGTCATCGTGACTTTCAAATAAATTAATATACGAGAAGCACTTAGAATAGTGCCAGGCACATAGTAAATGCTATACAAGCATAGACTATTACCACTAAAAATTAGAGGTAAGAAAGTATTCATCCAAAATGCTTTCAAGAATAATCACTAAATGCATGATAGACATTCCTTTCAATGGTATTTCCTACATTTTCAAAAAAAAAAAAAAATAGTCGTATCTAATAGAGATGATAGTCCAGAATGCTAAATCTCTTTCCATAAAACCCACATTCATTCTGTGCTGATGGCAGAGGCCAGGGGCATTGCTGGCGAGGAAGGGGCTAGTGAACAGAGGGAGGAGAGGCCGCCTGGCACTCTTGCTGCAAAACACTGAGAGCAAGAGGCTGACCAGCACCATGGCAGACATAGTGTCAGAAATTGATTTCAAATCGGGTTCTTAAGGGTAATGTTGAGGATAATTATAATCATTATTGTTATTGTCATTATACCTTGCAATTACCTTGGCTTAATTAATTCAAACTTGTGAAGTGCTTTGAGATCCTCAGATGAAAGGTGCCATGTTATTCTGAAGTGTCATTATTCCACTGCTCCTTTCATCCAAGGTGATTATAGTGCTTCCTAAGCATTAATTAATCCTCCTAATAGCCCCAGAAAGGAGATAAGTGTAGGAGTTACTGCACTATGTCCAAGAGAGACATTTATCCAAAGGGTTTCGTGGTAGCTGCTCTGTAGTCAGTTTGGCTATTGGGAGTCCCCAAAATCACAAGGCTTTGTGACTTGAGTGCCAGAAATTGTACAAGCCTACAATTTAGTTACAAGTCAATGAGGAGCAATATTGACAGGGCCCTCAATTTTTAAAAATTATTTTTCAGCTTATACCGAGAGAGGATTCTCAAAGGCTTCGTTATGAGGTGGAAAGTGGAGAAAAATGCCCCCTTTGTCCAATATTTTTCAATGACCTGGCAACTTCATAAACAAACATTTTCTCATATTCTGTAGTAAGGGGTTTGCCCAAAGTTGTAAAACTATGGAACCTAAACTGGGAATTGACCTTAGTTCAAAAACCGTAGACTGAGTTTCATTTTCACTGAGATCTGTTAATTATGGTCTTTTTTCACTGATATTTATGCCTTAACTCCAGGGTAAAAGGTACTGGAGAGTAAAAACTGTGAGACAGGGATTTTACAGACACAGGTTAATGCACTTTTAATAGAACTTCTTTGGGGAGATTTCTCTCCCTAGCTTCTAATCTGTTTTTAGCACAAATATCCAATGAGCAAAAATTTTGCTAAAAATAGCTGTTCATCCTATGGACTCCCAGGGAACCAAGAGCATGTGATAAAGGGTTTTGAGGAAGGCTGAATACACTTGTCTTTTTTTTATGATGGAAGCTTTGGAATTATTGTTCCTTTTACTTAGAAATGTATATGAATGTGTGAGGTCCTAGCTGATGTCAGGTTGGGTCATGGGGCCAGGTCCCTGATAACACAGAGTGTCGTCTGAGTAGTGCCTCTGTCCTCTTCGCAGGGTGTGGCTGCTTCCTGGGTGCATCACTGTTAGGAGGGGGTGGATGGGCCTGTCTAATCCGTCTGGGGTTGGACCACACTTACCTGGCACAACAAACACTGTTACTGCACAGCCACAAATACTGATGACTGTTGTTTCTATCATTACTATTGTTGTTATTATCAAACATAGTAAATTAATCGTTATCATTTGACATTCATGAAGACTTACAAAGCACATCCTCAAAACATACTCCAAACAGGTTTGTAACTTAGATAGGTTGAAAATGATACTCCAACTAAGAACCACAATTTGAGTGGTCAGAATCTATTTTTTCACCCCAGATTGATCTATCAAGGAGTGTACAGAATTACTCACTGAATGTGTTTGCTAACTAAGGTTTGCTTTCTCTGTCAACAGAAGAAAATCCTTTGAGACACTGCTCTATTTCCAGAACTTCTTGGCATGTGGTAAGTGTTCAATAAAAGTGTGTTGCCCTCTTAAACTGAGCTATATTAACACGTGTTCTAAGTCACATATTTCACTTAGGGTTAAAATGTCACTAAGATATATGCTTATTTTTTAAATGTACTTCAGTGGTTAAGTTCATGCTATGTGATTCAGATTAAATTAGGCTCTTTCACATAGTGCTTCACTGATTACCAATTGTCATAATACTAAATGTCATGAATTGTCATAATCCTAATACTCAAGCACCATCTCAGCAAAGAGGTAATATCCCACCAGCCACTGATAATCACAAAATGGACAGACACTGAGAAACAACTGGTTTGATAAGTGGTACCCTGAAAAGACAGGGTTGCTGTGCCAGCTCAGCACATGGGAAAGCCTCTTTTCCTACCTCAGTTTAGAAAAGACTGACAACATTTCTCCATGGCAAATATTAAATGCTCTTGAGAGATGTGTTTAACACGAATTCTTTGAGTGCACACTACAAAGGATGGTAGGGTGGAAGGATCCAGGTAACTTTAAATAATGTTAAACTTACCGAGTAACAAGAAAAGTTACTATAGCTCATCTAACTTTCATCTCTAAAGGGTCCCACTGCTTTACTTAATAATTCAAGAAATAGTCAGTTGAAGTTGTTTAGATCTAATTAGTATAAAAATAACCAGGCCTGCCTGACACTCCGAACGCAATTTCCGCATTAACAGAAACTTTAATTTGTTTAGCTGATTAGTCCAGGAATGTACTGGGTAGATTTACCTGCAGCTAGCTCACCTTTCCCCAAATAAAACCAAGTTAGAATATTGTGGCCATAATTCTCTACTTGTCCCTTCAGATTCACACTTCACACCCTTCTTGGCCCTGCTTCATGCCTTGGGTAGCTCACTTGCAATAGACCACATCATCTGATCTCCCTTGGCCTCCATGGGAGGCACCAGCAGGATCTTGGAAGAAGGAAAGAGAGATTGGGATATGTATGCTCCCACTCTTTCCCTTAAGGCCACAACTTTGACAATAGTGCCTTCCTCTGACCATATGTAGCCCCATTCCATGCCTCCTGCTCTCACCAGGTTCCAGCAACACCGGCTGCCCTTCTCGTCCCTTTAGAGCAGTGTGGTGATGGCTTCCACCTTTGCAAGTCTCTGGATATTTCCCCATCTCTCACTAGTTTTCCTAACTCTACCCCACACTTCTCTAAGCAGTGTCTTTATAACACTCACTCCAGTTACCCCTTTGAGTGCTTCATACATGTTTCCTGACAAGATCCAGCAGACACAAATACCCTTGAGTGCTTTATAGGATGACCTCTTTTCCCTCTAATGGCCCTTAATCCAGCATGGGAGAATGTCTTAGCTGCAAAAATGAGCAAAGATGTATATACATGACAAAAATGTGCCATACGTTAGTGTGAATGTCCTTGGAAACTTAACTAGTCTTGTATATATTGCTGTTCTACTGCCAGCTATTTGCTAAACTCTCAGAAAACGGCCTAGATTAATATTAATAGGTGTCTCTTACCCTGAATAGCATCAATCTGACAGGCCACTGTCATCTCTTACAGAAGAGAAGTTTCTAAAGCAAAGGTGATGGAAGAGTAAAGATTCATCTGCCAGTTCCATCTCTCTAAGCCAATATGCAGGCTCATGTTTTTGAAGCAAAGTTCCTTAAATAGCTCTTTTCTACACTTACACTTATTTGTATGTACACAAACACACACACACACATCAAATTAGAGGGCTCTTCTCATCAAGCTAACTTTTAATGTGTTCCTCTCTGGAACATGCCTGAACTCTAGTATCACCCTTCTCCATCCCAGCCCCAGCCAGTCATGCACCCAGCACAGCAACAGGGCTCCTCTGGGCAGGATCCTGAGCCCATATCCTTCCTTCCTCTGGGCATCTATGCTAACGAACCTTGACTACTGCTTTTGGTTCCTAACGTAAGTTCTTTTTCCATTGATCTATAAGGTGCCTTGCTCCCTACCCATGATCACGAACAGATCCCCCAAACACTGCTGGCCCCCTGAATTCTGACTCTCACCTATGTAGGTGCCCCATTGCCACAGTCTTCCAGTCCTCGGCTCCCACATTTTAGCTCCCTGGTGCTGCTTTCCTGATCCATTTCTAGACACAATACTTGGAGATCAAGCCTTGCATGCCACCTACTAAATTTCTCTATTGTCCAGATATTCCACATCCCACAGCTTTCCTCCTGTTCCCACCAAATAGTGTCTGAACTATCTGAGTAGATGGGTTCAATGCCACTTTCCTAAACTGAAATTCCTTGGACTCATGTCCTTAAAGACATTGTAGAACAAAGAGTAAAATTCTGAAAATTCCACAAGAGACTGTAATATGTACTTGTTCAAAGCGTCCTTCGAAGCAGCCAGTCGTTGCTTTGATGTGACAGTCAGAAAAGCTGGTTTGACGCTAACCTGTGGAAACAGCTCACAAAGCATTTTATCTCACTGGGCTTCATTTTTTCCCATATGCAAAGGCTAATTAAGGTTAGAACCCAGACTCTAAACTAGTTCATCACAGATATGAGCAAACTATTATTTGGTGACTAGAAGTATATAATAGTGAACTAGATTGCACAGAAACATATATGAAGAATGAGTGATACACCTTTCATGTAAGCCCCATTTACCCTTTAAGGTTACCACCAGATGAATCATTTTCCTGAAAGTACTTATGTGGCATAGAAACATCCCAAAATGAAAACTCTTACTCCAGGGTAGTCTGTACCCAATTGTCAACCGTGTAATAATTCAATTGACTAAAACAATATGCAGAAGAAATGGCAGAGCCCAGCACCAATAATCAAGAATATATTTCATACATGATAACTGCTGAATTCAATGTTCATTTTCACTTGGTGGGAGAATCAAAATATCCGTCAGCTCACATCCTAAAGCATACCAACTGCCTAAGGCCACTGCTGAGCTATATTTTATCCCGCGAAACCCTGCCTGCTTTTTGCCAGTGTTAAGTAGATGAAAAAATAGGCACCTGACTGGGGTGGGGGGTGAGGGGGCAAACCATAGGCTGTCCAAAGCCCATTGTCCTGGGGCCCCATGATGAACTGGTACAATGCAGTTCCTTCCTGATGACTAAAATAAGAGCATCGGGCTGGAGAGCCAGGGGCACCTAGTGAGTGCCAAATTATGGGGCAGCAGACGCTCTGTGAGCAGCCCCCTGAAGCACAGCTGAGCCACTTTAGTAACAGAGCAGGCCACTGATGAGCCATAGTCCCTGCTGCTGGGTTTCCAGGGCTCCCACCCTGAATCACTTCCTCACTAGAGTATGCGCGAGGCCCAGCCGCGCTCTGGTCCCAGATCTCAGAGTCCACAACAGCCGTTTCCTCACTCTGGCCCCTTCCTTCCAAAGCTGGGCCCTGCTTGAGTGGGTCTCTGTTCTGTTTAACAACAACAACAAATGCCCTAAAGTCCTGATAAAAATATAGGCTTATAGGACACTCTAAAGTTTTAAAAATAAAAGTAAATTTGTTTTTTCCGTCTGTTTTTTTCTCATTGCAAAATAGGAAAGTCAAAATGCTGGACAGAACTGAAATGCACTCAGTACCATCAAATCACTTCATGACACTGAATGTCAAGGACGGTGGCATATGAATTGGTCCTTACAGGTGGATTATGCAGGTAACTGCCTACCCTGTGTGATGTTTGGGAGAAAAAAAAGGGTCTTCAGCGACACGCAATATTTCTGCCCTAAAGTTTAAAGCTTCATCAGTTGCGTTTGATAATTTGATTCACTTAATAAAAATAGCTGAGGAGCAAGAGAGGCTTAATTCTTTAAGTGCCGGTAGTCATCTACACCTAAGTAAGATTTAATACGAGTTTTTACTGAGGGCGAAGGAAAGGCGGCATGAGAGCTCCTTAAGAAAGGTGAAATGAAGGCAGCAGAAAGTGAGAACAGGGAGGGAAGATTCGGGAGAGGACCCGGCTCCTCCCTGCATTGCGTAAAGCCAGGCCTTGGGCTCTCAGGCAGAGACTGTCAGCAGAGAGTTTCCTGGCTCCTGCTTGGTATGAGGAAGCCTTACAAATCACAAATCAAGCTGACATTTGGTGGAACTACTTCCTCTTTTGGTCACCTACTTGCTTTTCCAAAGCTCATCTGTCACATTCATATCTGGCTGTCGAGGGAGCCCCCTTTTTTTTTTTGAAGTATGAAGGATAGTAAGCCCCACAGGACTGTCGCGATTCAGGCTCAGAACCCAGGATCAACGCTGCGTCTGTTTTTAAAAGATAATTATAACACCTATAGTGCTAAAGTCAATCATCCTATTGTTTCATTCAATGTATCCGGAAGCAGATGGTCCTCAAAGTGTCGAAGCGCATTTGAACGTGAAGACCCGTTACTTAGTGCAACGGATGAGGCAGAACTCGGGGTGGGCCCTGAGCAGGTACAGAGGATGGGAAGCCATAGGCGCTGCTTCCAGGCCACCAACCAGAAAGAGGCTGTTGTTGCATCAGTTTTCTAGTCTCCAAAGAGAGTCTGTTGGACGCAAGCACATCTCCATCTCCACCAGAAGCACTTATTGTGTCTCTGTGTAGGTGAAAATGAATCGGTTTCCTTCTGTTTTGCCAGAACTCATTGGTGAACATGCATGGTGCCAGGGGAGCGCTGGAAAGGGAAACACTTTGTAAAGTACATGACTGTCTAACCCCTATGCTGTAGGCCTGAAACTAATTCAAAATAATATTGAATGTCAACTGTCATTGAAAAGTAAATTTTAGCCCAGCCAGGCATGGCTCAGTGGTTGAGCATCCTCCTAGGATCCAGGAGATCCAGGTTCAGTTCCCGGTCAGGGCACATGTCAGGGTTGCAGGCTCGATGCCCAGTCAGGGGCTTGTAAGAGGCAGCCAATCAATGACTCTCTCATCATTGATGTTTCTATCTCTCTCTCCCTCTCCCTTCCTCTCTCTGAAATCAATAAAAACATATTTTTTTAAAATGCATATGGCAAGAAAATTCAAACTTTTTTTTTTTAAATAAATTTTAAAAAAATTTTAAAATTTTAAATTTTAAATTTTAAAAATAATTAAATAAATAAATAAAAAGGGGTGGGGGAGTGGCGTTGGCTACCAAAAGGCTGACAGGATTTAGAATGTGAAGGTGCTGGAGTGTAAATTGAAGAAATGAAATGAAATGAAATTGAAATGAAATGAAATGAAATAATGAAATGAAATGAAATGAAATGAAATGAAATGAAATGAAATGAAATGAAATGAAATGAAATGAAATGAAATGAAATGAAATGATGAAATGAAATGAGAGAAAAGCAACCTCTTTACAAGGCATGAAAGCCCACCGCCCTCCCCCGCCTCTCCTCTGGGCAGCCTGCCTTCTTTATTATCGATGCTTCTCTGCATTTGATCCCCGCACTGCTTTGTTTGGCTTCCCAGGTGCTCAGGGAAAGGCTGGCAGAGAGCTCTGGGTGCGGGCTCCCGGTGGCGGCCCCTTGGGCTCAGCAGCTGGATGTCACCAAGTTGGTCCAGGGCTTCAGCAGCATCCCCGCTTGCGCCTCTCCGCCAGGTGACAGACCCCGGGCAGGTAGCAGGGAGCCGGTGGCTGGGCCACACGGCCTGTGCACTACTTGCCATCCCCCTAGCCGCGCCTCCCAGTCTGCATTTAGTCACAGCGGCTCCTCCCCTGGGGCTGCAGGTAGCCAGAGTCCCCAAGAGGCCTGCGACCCCTCCCTCGCGGTGCACCTGGCGCCCGCTAGCAGGTGCAGGCAGGTGTCCTTGCTGCGCCCCAGCTGCGCCTGTGAGCAGGAGTTGAGGCTTGGGGACCAGAGGCAAGGCCGCTCTCACAGGGGCTGGCGAAAGGCGGGTCTCCGCGCCTGGTGGGTAAAGCCACAGGGTGGAATTTTAAAAAAATAATAATAATAAAGTGGCCACCCTTCAAGAACCATGACAGAATAAATCATGATGTTAATTGTGCGTCCCTTCCCCCTTTGTGAGGATGTGTCCTGAAATAAACAGTCACTTAGCCTTCCAGGGAAATTAGATCCAGGTTGAGACCTCCAAATCCAGGCAAATGTTCTCCGCAGAATTGTCCCCGGACAGAGGTTTTTACCTTTACCTGTTACTGCAGTGCGGCCAAGCTCCCTGGCTTCTTTCTGGTTGGCGTTGGCCTTCTGCTTAGATCCTGGGGAGCAGAATCAACAGGACTGAGCTCTGCTCTGTCCCTTCTCTACCAGCACCTTAAAGAAGCTTGCAGATGACCAGGACTGTAACGCCACATAATTTTAAATGCATGGACGAAAAGTTGGCTCAAGAGACTAACATTTTAAAGATAACACTGCTTTCATGTAAATTAAGGGGGGAAATGATAGCTAAGCACGGTTAAAATTCAGGGTTGATATGCAACCCCTTTTAAATCAAGCTGTTTTTACTTGCTTGCTCTAAATATCACAGGAAGATCCATGGAAAGAAAGGGGTTGCGTAGATCAAGTCTCTGTATGTCAGTGTTAACAGTGCTTATTATCAAAGAAGAGGGGAGAGGAGCTCTGAGGTCAGAGCTCCCCTACTTTTCTACCCCCAAACAGGTAAGGACTGAAATGACAGAAAGGAGGTTTCGCTCACCACAGAGGTCCAGACTGCAGCATTTAGATAAAAATATCAATGGCAAAATACTTTTAAATGAATCCAACTTCTTTTGATTATTGATGTCCTACTGTTTTGTGCCTGAAACAACATACAAGATGCATCAGTCATTTATAAATTATTCATTCAGTTATTTTGGCAGCAGTGTCTTTCCATCTATCAACTGATAAATGTACAGAAGATAAGAAGGGTAATTTTATAGCCCCTTGACATTTACCTTTGACATGATTTTCATTTTTAATATGGGAAAAACACTAATGAAATACATTTGACAACACTGAAGGCATCACAGATTAACACCAGCGAAATGAGCCACGGCACCTGATCTGCCAGCTCTGACCAGGAGCTCCTAGAAACTCGCCAGCCCTCTCTGGTGTCCTGCCTGACACCCTCCCAGCTGTGTCTGCATAACAGAAGTGCACATAATTGGGGGGTTTGTTTTGTTTTTTTTATTGCTTCTTATTTATGTACTTGTTTGGTCTGAATAGTTTTATTTTGTGGTCTAAACAGGGGAAGACATTGTTTATATTTTGGGGTTTTGTCAGGGTGATAGTCTAATCAGTTTTATTTTCTAAAATCTATCTGCCAGGCAAATTGAACAGGTCTGTAGGGAAGGAGTTTCCTGGTGGTTTTGTTATTTATGCCAAAGCAACTCACTTGAGCCCTCATGACAATCTTTCTCCATGATTCTTTTGTTTTAAATATGTTTTTATTGATTTTAGAGAGAGGAAGAGAGAAATATCGATCAGCTGCCTCCTGCGCTCCGCATGCTGGGGAAAGAGCCCACAACCCGGGCATGTGTCCTGACTGGTAATGGAACTGGTGACCTCTTGGTTCATGGGTCAATGTTCAACCACTGAGCCATGCTGGCCAGGCTCCCACGATTCTTAATAAAAGTTGTAAAGGATAATTCCTTCTCTACCTCCCTCTCCACTATTACCAGATCTTATTTCTGCCTGCATATCACCCACTTTCTCACTTGCCTTTCCATCCTACTCCCCTTCTTTGACTAATATTCATGTGTGGGGAGATCTAGACAGAAGCAAAGATGCAGGTTATTAGATGACCTTCAGAGGACTAATCTAGGATCTAGTTTGGGGCAGGAATTGTAGCCAAATAGAATGGATTGTGGAATTTGAACTACTGGTTCTGACCAATCAGAGGCCAAAAGAGGTAACAAACAGCAGCTTCCTTCATGCCCATGAACTGATCTATCTAAATGCTTCCCCTACATTTAAAAGCTTCATCCACACAACTATGTAAAATATGTAGATGTATTATGAGATTAATCACAATGGATTCCAGAAGTGAGGTTGGTAGATAGACAAGTTCCATTTGGTTGTCCCTTGGAAGGAACTGGGAATATTAAAAAGTCATCTAATCTTAAAGTAACTGGGATACCAGACAATAAACCAAAGTAGGAACTCAGAAATAATACTTCATAGGTGAGTGTATCAGTATCAGATAAGTAAAGTACATGAAAATGTTTGTAAACAATAATGTTATACAACTATTAATTACTATTTCACTAGCAAGTCCGTAGTTTCCTTGAGAAAAGGAACCAAATTACACTCATATTAGTATCCTCATAAGTTAGCATGATGTCGGGCAATTAATATATATTCAATAAATAAATATTTTACATTGTTAGCATTTACTGAAGGCTTACCACCTGGAAGGTACTATATGAAATAGTTAGCATGAATTATTTTATTTCATCAACGTCGTAATACTATCAGGACTAGTTCCCAATACTATAAAGTATTTAGAGATTACGGAAATAAGTTTTAGGGAGGCTAAGATTTCTAGGGTCACACAGTAGTAGAGTAGGGTAAAAATACAGACAATCTGATGCCAGAGCCTGCACATACCACCTCTTGGATTGAACACGTAAGACTAGTACTGAGAAAGGAGACTGTTGGGCCAAAGGAGAATCAACACAAAGCTGGCTTGATTCTTTTACTAAGTCACTGAGTGAGGGTTTGTTAGGTTTCTCACAAATTATTGTCTCAAGCATCTAAAGCAGGAGCTCTTTGGAGGTATATAAAAAATGAAATGCACAAGTCAGAACTTATACTTTTGTTTTTATAATGGCAAGAAAAAGTTTACCCAAAAGCAATAAGTAGAATGAGAAACAGAAAAGCAACTTTAAACTTTTTCTTTAATACAGTTAAGAATTTTAAAAATAAACAATAAAAACCAACCTTCAATGTATTAAGAAGAGATGCCAAATGCAATGAAGGTTGAGCTCTTGAGAGGAAACACCCTTGACTACAGATCTCATGCAAACCCAATAACAAACACTTCTCTAAACCAAGTGGCACAGCCTGAAAGGGAAAAACCAACAATCCATGTGTATGAGTTATCTATTGCTTTGTAACATATCACCTCAAAACATCATTACTCTAACCATCATCATTTATTGTATCACAGTTTCTGTAAGTCAGGGATCTGGGCATGGCTTAGCTGAGTCCTTGACTTCAGTGTCTCTCCAATGCAATCAAGGTGTTGGCTAGGGCTGCAGTTATCTGAAGTCTGTATTAGAGTAAGATCCACTTCCAAGCTCATTTATGTAGTTGAGGGCTTTAGATCGAAGGCCTCCATTCTTTGCTAGATGTTAGCTGGAGGTCACACTCAATTCCTTGACATGTGGACCTCTCCATGGGCAGCTCACAACATAGCAGCTGGCTTCATCAGAGCAAATAAACAAGAACCAGGGAGAGAGTATGTGAGAGCAAGATTAAAGTCACAGTTTTTATAATTTAATCTTAGAATTGCATCTCATTACTTTCTTCCATAGAGGCAAAAAACTAGGTCTAGTGCATTCTCCTGTGGAGGAGATTATAGAAGGGTGTGAATACCAGGAGGTGGGGGTGAATGGGGCTGTCTTGGAAGTCCACCTATCTTACCCTGTCTGAAACTAAATGAACAGGCACTTAAGCTAGCTGTGGGAAATGCCTTGGACCAGTTAGCACAAAGTCATGAAAAGCAGAGGATGTGGGGATGAACAGAGAATCACACAAACAAGTTATATTGGCACGAAGCTTTCTGTGTTTGGCAAATGTGATAAATTGTGTTGATGGCCCCAATTCTGCAGCCCAGGATTCACCTTCTTTTTCATGTGTTTTTTCAGTTTCTCTCACTAAAGAAGTACAGTATATTTCCCCATCCTTTGAATCTTGGCTCAGCTATGTTTATTTGCTTTGACCAATTGAACAAGGCAAATATGATGATGTGCTAGTTTCAAGACAAGTTCTCAAGAGTCCTGTGTATGTCTCCTTGTCCCCTTGCACTTCTGCCATTATTGTAGCAGAAGGACAAACCCAGACTGGCACACTGGTCCCAGGAGGCGAATGACAGATATACAGAGCAAAGTCATCCCCAGCCTAAATCAGTCAACCTCCAGCCAGCCACAGACTTACGAATGACCCTAGATGTGACCAACAACATGATAGCTAATAGATACCTATTGTTTTAAGTCACTGAATTTTGAGGTTGTCTGTTATGCTAGAATAAGAAATTAATACAGCATGGAGAAAAAGGGGGAATATCTGCATTGGGAACAGTCTTTTGCTAATTATCTCAGGTGTCTTGGAAGAAGTAAATGAAAAGATTCAAAGGAATAATCTACAAAAACAACTCAAATTTTTGCAAAGCTGAAACATGGATTTTGTTTTCTCTCTAGCTGGTCCAAAGAAGATGGGCCTTATTTAAAGAAAAATGAAAGTCTTTCTAAAATGAACTAGCACCAAAATACCAAAGATAATATAAGAAAAAGGAAGGCAAAAATGGCAAATGAAATAACACACCTTAAAAAAATAGTCATGAAGCAGATAAAATTATAAGAAAACATATTATCATAAATTTTGAAAATGTAATGAATCAATTGTTCCTACAAACAAAGATGTAAGAGATCAGAGAAAGATACAGGGAACTAACATAATGTTGAAACATAGCTTGAAGAGCTAAAAAAAAAAAGTAGAACAGAAAGGGAGTGAAAATGAAATTCAAATTAGAAGTAATGTAAAACTTAACTGCCTTAGTTGATTTGGCTCAGCGGTTAGAGCATCAGCCCATGGACTGAAGGGTCTTGGGTTTGATTATGGCCCAGGGCACGTACCTGAGTTACAGGTTGAACACCCGGCCCTGGTCTGCGTGAACTCGAGTGGGAGGCAACAAATTGATGTGTCTCTCTCATGTCGATGTTTCTATTTCTCTCTCCCTCTCTCACCCCTTTTCCACTCTCTCTGAAAAGCAATGGAAAAAATACCCTCACGTGAGGATTTTAAAAATAATAATAATTAATTCATTAAAAAAACAGAATCAACACAATTGAAAACATACTAGGGACATAAATGATAGAAATCAAAAAAGGCAAGCAAAGTGAGATGAAATTTAAAAGATTGAAAGTATTAGAAAGAAAATAGTTGGCAATTAAGACATACCTAGAAAATATACCTGTATGTTTATCACTGAAGAAAAGAAATAAAAGGAAAAAGAAAAAAAGATATAATTCAAGGAAATTTCCAAATATATAAAAGACTTAAATCTATAGAATGAAAAGTTATAGTACACCAAAGGAAAAATTAGGGAAATATCAACATATTTTCTTTGAAACTTCCCAGAAAAGTTACTAACCATCATAGACAAGGAAAGAATAATTTGGAGATCCAGGCTAAAGATCAAGTCATTAATTAAGAAAAAAAAAAAAATGCTAGCCTCAGAGTAAAGAAAGATCTGATGCTACAAGGTAGAGACCTTTAATGAAAGGAAAAGTAACTAAAGAATTTTATATCCAGATAAACTGTCATTCAAGTATAAAGACAACAAACACTTTTCCACATACAGGAAGATACAGATTTTAGATCTCAGTGGCTCTTATTAAGGAAATACTGGAGGCTTCTGGTCAAGATGGTGGCATAGGTAAATGTGCCACTTGGAACTTTCCGCAACTACATCAAAATTACAACTAAACAATTATTCAGAACAACCTAAAATCTAGCTGAACAGAAGTCCTATAACTAAGGATATAAAGAAGAAGCCACATCTAGACTGGTAGGAGGTGCAGAGATGTGGAACAGGCTGGTCCCACACCCATGTGTGGTACTTAAAAATTGGGAAGGATATCTTGGTTTCATAGATTCCCCCTGAGGAGCCAGGAGTCCAGCCCTACACCAGGATGCTCAACTTGTGGTTCCAGTGCTGAGAAAAGAAGTCCCCATAATTTCTGGCTGTGAAAAACAGCTGGGATTATGTCCGAGTGATATGGAGGGCAGCTCTAGTCCCAGGTGTTACTCTTAAAGGGCCCATGCATTGACTGACTTGGATTCACACACTTTGAGCTCCAGCACTAAGGGAGAAGCTCAAAAGGTACAAGGGACATATTGGGAGGAACTAAATTGCCTGGCTTCAGGACAAGGGCTAGAGGGGCAGCTTTCTCCCACACAAAAGTGCTGGCAGAAGCCATTGTTCCTTTTTGAGCCCTCCCCCACAGAGTCGGCAGGCAGACACCTGAGTCCCCATCAACTTGACTAACACTGTTTGCCCACCCTAGTGTTTCCCTGAGACCCTGCCCCATCCAACTTTCAGGCCCACTCAAGCCATTTCTAGTGGATTTTCCATACAAATGACCTCTCTTGGCTCATGCTCTGGACTTTCCTAAAAATCTCTAAAACGAGCAACATCTGGCCTCTGTGTACCCTGTACCTCTAGCTAAGTGGGCCAAGGTCCAACACTAATGGCAGTTGGCCTCAGTTCTCAGCTTGGCCTCTCTGAGTATCCTCCAAGCCCAGCACAAGCAGCAGCCATCTGCAGATCACTCTGTAGCTCATTCCGGGTCGCCCCAAGCAGAGAAAATGTGATTGTTGACCTTGGCCTACACTTTCCAGGAGGTCCCAGAATCACTGCACTGACTAAACAGCTTCAGACCATGCTAATTATAACCCAGCCACTTCCAAGAACAACACACTTGAGGAACAAACTCAGTGGGTACTAAAACCCCACTGAAGCAAGTCCTGTTCTGTAGAGTTGGCCCCTGCACAGCAGTTCCTTCACTGTAGTTACAGCTGGTCCTCGAAGCCGATTAGCCTGTGGGTCAATCCCTCCCAGTGATGAGTCAACAGCAATCAAAGTTCAACTACAACAAGAGAGTGCACACAGCCCACACAGGGGGTGCACCTGGAGTGCCCAGCTCAGGTGACTGAGAAAGTTGGGCCACTGGGCCCTACAAGACACCTAATACATAAGGTCACTCTACCAAGACCAGGATACATAACAGCTCTACCTGATACATAGAAACAACACAAGGAAGCAGCCAAAATTAGGAGACAAAGAAACAGGTCCCAAATGAAATAACAGAAGAAATCTCCAGAATAAAACTAAATGAAATGGAGGCAAGCAAACTACCAGACACAGAGTTCAAAACAATGGTTATAAGGATGCTCAAGAAACTTAGTGACAATTTCAATAACATAAAAAGCAGCACAGAAACCATAAAAAAAGAGCCAGTCAGAAATGAAGAATACACTAACTAAAATGAAAAATACATCACAGGAATTAACCATGAAGTAGATGAAGCAGAGGATCAAATCATGGATTTGAAAGACAAGGAAGCAGAAAACGCCCAACGAGAACAGCAAACAGAAAAAAATAATCCAAAAGAAATGAGAATAGTGTAAGGAGCCTCTGGGACAACCTCAACCATGCCAACATCCACATCATAGGGCTACAGAAAGAGAAAAGAGAGAGAAAGAAATTGAAAACCTATTTAAAGAAATAATGACAGAAAACTTCCATAACCTGGTGAAGGAAATAGACATAAAAGTCCAGGAAGTGCAAAGACTCCCAAACAAGATGAACCCAAAAAAGCCCACACCAAGACACATCATAATTAAAATGCCAAAGGTTAAAGACAAAGAGAGAATCTTAAAAGCAGGAAGAGAAAAGCAATTAGTTTCCCGCAAGGGAGCACCCATATGACTGTCAGCTGATTTCTCAACAGAAACTTTGCAGGCCAGAAGGGAGTGGCACAAAGTATTCAAAGTGATGAAATGCAAGGACCTACAACCAAGATTACTCTACCCTGTAAAGCTATTATTTAGTATCAAAGGACAGATAAAAAGCTTCCCAGATAAGAAAAAGCTAAAGGAGTTCATCACCACCAAACCAATATTACAAGAAACGTTAAAGGGTCTTCTTTAAGGAGAAGAAGAAAAACAAAGATCAAAAGTATGAATAATAAAATGGCAATAAATACATATCTATCAATTACTTTAAATATAAATGGATTAAATGCTACAATCAAAAGACTTACAGTGACTGAATGGATAGCAAAACCAGACCCTTACATATGCTGTCTACAGCAGACTCACTTCAGATGAAAAGATACACAGACTGAAAGTAAAGGGATGGAAAAGATATTTCATGAAAAATAGAAACAGCAACAAAAAGCTGGGGTAGCAATACTTACACCAGACAAAATTGACTTGAAAGCAAAAGCTATAACAAGGGATAAAGAAGGACTCAGCAATTCTAATTCTGGGTATTTGTCCAAAGAAACCCAAAACACTAAATCAAAAAGACATATGCATTCATATGTTTATTGCAGCATTATTCACAATAGCCAATATATGAAAACAGCCCAAGTGTCCAGGAACAGATGAATAGATAAAGAAGATATGAGGTACACACACACACACACACACACACACACAGAAGTATATTACTCATCCATGAGAAAGAAAGAAATCCTGACGCTTGTGACAACATGGATGAACCTGGTAGACATTATGCTAAGTGAAATAAGCCAGACACAGAAAATAAAATAAATATTATAGCACCTCACTTATTTATGGAATATGAATTCTAGTTATATTGTGGACTCTACAAAACATCAAATTCTAGAAGCAGAGAGCAGGACAGTGGTTACCAGGGGCTGAGGGGATAAAGTTAATGGGGAGATGTTGGTCAAAGGGTACAAACTTAAAGATACGTCAGATGAGTAAATCTAGAGATCTAATGTACAGGAATGATGACAGTATTTAATAATATTGTATTGAACTCTAGAAATATGCAAATAGAGTAGATTTAAACAATTGAAAAACTACAATATGCCCGGCCGGGCATGGCTCAGCCGTTGAGCATCTACCTAGGATCCAGGCAATCGGGCTTCGATTCCCGGTCGGGGCTCATGCCTGGGTTGCAGCCTAGGTCCCCAGTTGGGGACGTGCAGGAGGCAGCTGATCAATGACTCTCTCATCATTGATGTTTCTATCTCTCTCTCCCTCTCCCTTTCTCTCTTTGAAATCAATAAAGATATATTTTTTAAAAAAAAGAAAAGAAAAACTACAATAACAGAAATAATTTAGAAAAGTGCCTCTAATACAAAATCATTAACCATCCTACATAAAAACATACAACTGCATTCTATAGGTCTAGCTTACCTAGAAAATGCATCAATACAGCAGAATCAAGAAATTACTATTACAGGCATATAGGTATTACTATTGTCCAGCTGCAAGCTGTGCAATTAATTTTCCCAAATCAAAAGATGATAATATTTTGCATTTCCTCCTCTTAATTGACATTGGAAGCTTTTTTCTGCTCTGAGGTTTTATTTGCCTTGAAATGGTGTACAATAACTTTTTCAAAAGCGAAGTTTTCTTCTGTAGAAATTGAAAACCTTTACAATTTATGTTAAGACTGCAGATTGGTCTTAGGATAAAGTTTATGTTCTTACTATAAAAAAAAAAAAAACACAACAATTTAAAGTAGTATCTTTTATGAAAATATTTTTTAAACAAAGATTAAGATGATTCTTCCTCTCCTCTTTTCCAGTCTGTTAATTCATATTCCTGAGAAAACCCCTTAGTCCCCAGACTTGACATGACCTTACCAGTCACATACTCATGAGAGGCTAGATGGGGTCCATGTCCAGTTATTTGTATCACCAAGTGCAGGACTGAATAAATGGATCACATCCACCCTAAAATACATGGAAAACAACAAAGTAACCATTTGTGAAGCGAATTAAGTGATATATTTTTCAGCCTATGCTTGTTAAAAATTATATATGTACCACTGTAAGAAACCAAGTTGGAAAGGAATTCATGCTGTCGTGTTTAAAATTGGGGGAGGAGCTGTTTATCATTATTATTATTATTATTATTATTATATATTTGAGTAATGAAGAGTGTTTGGATATAATTTAAGGCCATTTATCTACTCCCTGTTTGTAGTCCACTGTCTCCACAGCTTTTATTCATAATAGCTTCAAACTGGAAACAACTGGAAAGTCATTAACATTTGAATGGATAAATAAATTGCTGCTGTATTTCTTGATTCTGCTGTATCAGTGTATTTAATAGGTAAGCTAAACACCAAAAAAAAAAAAAAAAGAGAGAGAGAGTTGCATCATACTATGAAAGAAAGGGGAACACTGAGAAAATAAAGAGCCAAAGTGCCTAGAAACTGCTGCTGAAACAAGGAAAAAGGCACAGCAGTTACCTGAGCTACGAGAAAACCAGAGGGCATTTGGCTGCACAAAGTGCAATGTGATGCAGAAGAAGCCTTGAAATCCAAAACAAAGAATTCAGATGAGCAAGAGAGTGACTTTCTAATCAAGCTGAGGTATCAAACCAGGATTAGCTTAAATTCTACTTAACAATAGTGGAGGTTTCCTGAGGAAGGCACCAAGTCATGTTTATACTTTTGAAATTTTCTCCATATATGTTGCTTCAAATCATATTTGGTGATATCTGTTGTTTAGCTATTTCATAGAAACCTCATGGTGTAGTGGAAAGAACAGACAAAACTGTCGACCTCACCTACCTGAAAGACAACTTTTCAGCTGAGAGCAGGTCATTGAGACACCCTGAGCTTCAGTTTCCTAATTTGTAAAATGAGAATAACAATAAATCGGGTTGTATTGAAGATTAAAGAACTGAGCATATAGAAAACACTTAATAAGTGAGTACTTTCTTTTTTCATTTAATTAAGTTATCTTATTGACTTCCAAAATGTAGATGAGGAAGGAAGGTACTCTTTTTCTTTTTCTTTTCTTTTTTTTTCACTCATCTACTGATGAGCAATTAGGCTGTTTCCAGATCTTGGCTACTGTAAATCATGCTGCTATGAACATAGACGTGCACATGTTGTTTCAAATTGGTGTTTCGGGATTCTTAGGATATAATCCCATAAGTGGGGTTGCTGGGTCAAAACGGCAGTTCCATTTTTAATTTTTTGAGGAACCTCCGTACTGTTTTCCACAGTGGCTGCCCCAGTCTGCATTCCCACCAGCAGCGTACCAGTTTCCCCTTTCTCCACACCCTCGCCAGCACTTGTCTGTTCGGTTCGTTGATTTGTTGATGGAGCCATTCTGACAAGTGTGAAGTGATATCTCATTGTGGTTTTAATTTGCATTTCTGATGATTAGTCACATTGAGCATTTTTTCATAGGTCTCTTGGTCATCCATATGTCCTCTTTGGAGAAGTGTCTATTCAGGTCCTTTGCCCAGTTTTTAATTGGATTGTTTGTCTTCCTTTGTTGAGTTGTATGAGTTTTTCATAGATTTTGGAAATTAACTCCTTATCAGATGTATCATTAGCAAATATGTTCTCCCATACAGTGAGCTCCCTTTGCATTTGAAGGATGGTTTCTTTTGCTGTGCAGAAGATTTTGAGTTTGATGTAGTCCCATTTGTTTATTTTTTCCTTTGTTTCCCTTGCCCTAGAAGATATATTGGCAAAAATTCTGCTATGTGAGATGTCTGAGATTTTACTGCCTATGTTTTCCTCTAGGATTTTTATGGTTCCACTACTTACATTAAAGTCTTTTATCCATTTTGAGTTTATTCTTGTGTATGGCGTAAGTTGGTGGTCTAGTTTCATATTTTTGCACCTACCTGTCCAATTTCCCCAACACCATTTATTGAAGAGACTGTCTTTACTCCATTGAAATCTCTTGCCTCCTTTGTCAAATATTAATTGACCCTAAATTCATGGATTGATTTCTGGGCCCTCTGTTCTGTTCCATTGATTTTTATACCTGTTCTTGTGCCAGTGCCAGGTTGTGCTGATTACAATAGCTTTACAGTAAAGTTTGATATCTGGTATTGTGATCCCTTCAATTTAATTCTTTCTCCAGATTGCTGAGGTTATTCGGGGTAAGGAAGTTATTCTAAGGTCTGCTTCTCTCTCTCTGTCTCCCCTCCTGCTTCTTTCCTCTTACCTGGTAGACGACGCCAAGCATCCAAGTGTCTATGGCTATCACATAACAACTACCTTAATTATAAGTTTGGATTTTTTGAATGGAAAACAAATATCATGAAAGTTGACTCTGTGGAGCAAAACCTGAAAAAATTACAGTGAGAACAAAAATTATTCAGGGCCCCTGGTGAATACACACTCTTTGGAAGGAGGATAATCGTGAAAGAACAACAGTGTGTGGGTCAAATCCAGGCTACACCAGATGCTCAGCAGAGAAGGATATGTCTCCTTTTCTGTTAACCTCCAAACAAATTTAAGTTATACAAAAACATATCACATAACTCTCATTAAATAAGAAAAACATGTCTACCTCACTTATGTAGTCACTGAGCTTAAAAATTAAGACCTACACCTTAAATTATAAGCTTCCAGCCTTTATAAATGACCCCTTGCCTACCTGAATGAGCTATAATATATAATCAAAAATTTCAGATCTTAAAGGTATGAAAATGATCCAGTTTTTACCAATCCTATTTTAAATTTACTGCTCTTTTCTTTCATCATTATGTCAGCCAAATGAAAGAAAATCTCCTTCTACCTAATTATTACCACCCATACTAATTAAGATGATCCTAAATTTGTGCTTCAATGTTTTAAACTTTTCTTGACACGTAATTTGTACTGCACCAATGAAATGACTCTAAGTGCATTAAGGAGTAATCGAAGTCTTCAAAAAGTTCTGTTTTCTTTTGTGGGCTTGTTATTGTTGTTGTTTGGTGTGTGTTTTTTCTCATTTCTCTTTCTGATAGTTCATTGCAAATAGGTCCATTTTCAAAGGGCTTCTGTTTTGTCCCAAATCAAATTTATTATTTTACCCCCCAATATCTGTACCATCTTATAACTTCTCTTTTTCTCATCTTGGTGGCTCCAGCTTTTCAGTTACTTAAGTTACTTCTTGACCCATCCCTTTTTATTGCATTTCAGGAGTAATAAACTGCCAAGTCCAACTGAGTCTACTAATGCGAAAGGTCCACATCCAACTGGCCCTTTTCCTTCCCACTGCCAAAGAATTCCATTGGACCTTCATCCCTTCTGGCTTGTGTCATTCACATGGAGTTTTTTCTAGGGATTTACTTCAAGTCTTTTTTTCACCTTTATTTCATTCCACTACCTCCAGATTATAATTTCTAAAGCACAATACTAAATAAATCATTCCTTGCATGCTCATTCACTCAAAACACTTTAATGACACCTAAATAAATATTTAAGGCCCACAATCAGACAACCTCATTTTATACTTCCAGGCTTTTCTCCATACTACTGCTTTTCACCTAACATGGCAAAACTACACAATTCTTTCCCACCCCTGTTCCTTTGCTCTTCCTGCCACTTCTCTATATTCTTTATTTCTCCTCTACTAGCTGAAATATTAGTCACACTTTAAAATCCAACATAAATCCTTCGCAGGATTGCCTGGTCTCTGAAGTTAGAAGTAATTTTTCCTTCCTCTGAGCTGCCATACCACATCGAATTTCTCTTTCCAAGCCAAGCTATTTGTTAAGAGTTGTTTACATACATGTCTATATTTTGCTATTATACACAGATCTGCTCCTCAGGGTCAAGACCTGCACAGTAGGAGATAATTCTCCATGAATCTTATGCTTTTACACATCTTCCTGCAGAGGCTCTGGCTCTATTTGTTTCAGACTTTCTTTCCAAGGATGTTTGCAGAATAAACGTCCTTGGAAAGACAGAGGTAGTGTCTCCCTTCAGGGTTTACTTACTTTAATAAAAGGGTCAGGCTTCCTAAGCTCTGAAGTTCTTCTCCTGTAACACACTCCACTGTATGTACAGGTATCACCCGGCCCCCTTTGCATTGTCCGGTGGGAACTGGGGCTCAGGGAACTGGCACAAATGCTGATATTCTAGCTATTATCATTACTATGAAAAATAAAATCCTTTGTCTCTGACCCAGGAATCTCATGTCTTCTGCCAACATCCATTAAATTATGGCAAACAGAAAGGCTCTAAAGTGGCCTCCACAGTCACCGTATTTTCATATTAATGCCCTGTGATGTCTTATCTCTTTGAGTGAGGGTAAGACATGTGACTTGCTTATAACCAACAGAGTTCAGCAAAGGTGACAGGATGTAAGTGATTATGTGGACATGATTATGTTACCTATGTTTCTAATGTTCTGTCTTACAAGGGGACTCCCTTGCTAGCCTTGAGGAAGCAAATGCCCATTTTGGAAAGGTCCACATAGCAAGGAACTGAAGTTCTCCAGCTGAGAACTAGCAAGAAATAAGAGATTCTCAGTCCACAGTCTGCAAGAAACTAAACTCTGCCAACAGCTATGGGAGCATGGAAGTAGGTTCTTTAATAGTTGAGCTTAAATAAGAACCCAGTCCTGACCTCAAAAAACAAGAAAAATTTTTAGTAAACTATCTAACCATACAACTTAAAGGATTAGAAAGCTCCCCTGTGAAGCTGTCCAGACCAGGGCTTTTGTTTGCTGGGAGCCTTTTTATTACTGCTTCAATTTCAAGAGTTGTTATTCTGATGAATCAGAGGCCTATCCAGGTTTTCTGAGTCTTCCTGATTCAGTTTTACATGATCTCACTCATATCTGGAATCTAATAAACAAGATAGACTGTGAAACAAAATAGGTCCAGAGACACAGAAGCATGGAACATACTGAGGGATTTCAGTGGGAAGGTGGGGGTGGGGGAGTGGGTGGGGAGAGATTAATCAAAGAACTTCTATGCATATATGCATAACCCATGGACAAGACAATAGTGTGGTGAAGGCCGGGGGGCGGTGCAGGGTGGAGGGGATCAATGGGGGGAAAAGGGAGGATATCTATAATACTTTGAACAATAAAGATAAATTAAAAAAAAACAAAAAACAAATAATGAAAAATAAAATAACAATAATAAAAGAACCCTGTCCTGGCTAATATCTTAAATGCAGCTTTGCAGAAGACCCAGCTAAGCCATGCCTAAACTTGTGACCAATAGAGTCTGAAATAATAGCTGTGTGGGTTTTTTGTGTTTTTGTTTTGTTTTGTTTTTTTAAATATGTCTTTATTGATTTCAAGGAGAGGAAGGGAGAAGGAGAGAGAGTTAGAAACATCAATGATGGGAGAGTCATTGATCAGCTGCCTTCTGCACCCCCCCTACTGGGGATCGAGCCCGCCACCAGGCATGTGCCCTGACAGGGAACCGAACCTCGATCTCCTGGATCCTAGGTCCATGCTCAATTGCTGAGACACACAGGCCAGGCAGCTGTGTGTTTTTTAAGTCACTAGTTTTGTGGTACTATTGTTACTGACTAATTGATAATTAATATACAGGCTAACTTGGTAGTTTGCAAGTAGTGTGACATCTCAGACCCTTCACAGTTCTTGACTGTTTTGGAAACAAGGATTGAATGCGGATAGATATATGACTTTTTGGAAGAGGAAGGAAGGCCTTGAGGGATAACTAATGGCAACTGAGGAACTCTGTGGAAATCGGCAGTAAACATGTTGACCAAACT
Organism: Miniopterus natalensis; assembly: GCF_054644295.1. Taxonomy (NCBI): domain Eukaryota; kingdom Metazoa; phylum Chordata; class Mammalia; order Chiroptera; family Miniopteridae; genus Miniopterus; species Miniopterus natalensis. The sequence continues at coordinate 71,489,944 of NC_142089.1, read as the reverse complement.
ATGTGGCTAACCAGGCAATAAATGGTACTCTATTTCATGGCCTGGTAATGAGGAAGAATTTTCCCCAACCCTTCAACCCAATGGTTATAGGCCCAGGCCCAAGAATCAGATCCAAAGATAGGCAGCTGAACAATGACCTGGTTATTGCTAACACTCCCCCAGGAAGGGAAACTTCCCCAAAAGTCTAGTAGTCAGGGTCAGGTGTGCCTCACTGTTTTAACTGATACAAAGATTCATCCTGGTGGGCACAGAAGGTGCTGACTTCTTTCGGAGAACCACACAGAGACACCACTTATGCTGTACATGAAAGAAGGGAAATTTGTAACTACTGTGGCCAGAAATCCATAGCATCATGGTCACACCTGGAAAACAGCAGCTATCCCTGTGAAATAAACTTGATTCCTCTCCCCACTGCCTGACACAAAGCTGATGCTCAATGGAATGCTTGGACATGGGCCTGATTCACAGGTGACTGAGCTACACTGAGGCCCAGTCTTGTCCCACATGGATAGAACTTTAAAACATGATGCTAAGTGAAAGAAGCCACTCGCAAAAGAGAATGTATTATTATATGTCTTTATTTCTATGAAATGCCCAGAATATGTAAACCTGTAAAGACAGGGAGTAATTAGTGGTTGTTTAGGGCTAGAAGTTAGGAACAATGGACCAGATGGGGAGGGAATACTAAAGAATACAGGATTTATTCTTGAGGTTATAAAAATGTTCTAAAGTTAACTGTGGTGCCTGGCAGGGCATGGCTCAGCGGTTGAGCGTCGACCTAGGATCCAGGAGATCGGGATTTGATTTCCGGTCAGGGCACATGCCCGGGTTGTGGGCTCGATCCTCAGTCAGGGACGTGCAGGAGGCAGTTGATCAATGACTCTCTCATCATTGATGTTTCTCTCTCTCTCTCTCCCTCTCCTTTCCTCTCTCTGAAATCAATAAAGATATATTTAAAAAATAAATAAATAAAGTTAGCTAGGGTAATGATTGCACATATCTGTGAATATACTAAAAACCATTGAATTGTACATCTTGAGTGGGTAAGTTCTGTGGTATGCTAATTGTATCTCAATAAAACTATTTTTTTTAATTTATAAATAAATAATAGGTTGACTCAACTTCCACACTCTTTAAAGAGGCAGTTTAGTCACTAAATGTAGTTGGTCCAAGAAAAGGATTATTTTTTCTCAGATGCATCCTGAACAATGACCAGATAAAAGGTATAGGATATTATATAGACCTATTTTGAAAATTCAGGATCCCACCCCTACAATTCCTAAACATGATGCTTTTTTTTCTTTCCCTTAATGGCAACCTCACTCAGGCTGGCCTGCCTGGTTCAGCCTCTAGGTGGCAGCCCACGTAGAATGGGAATAAAGTGTTCAGTGAAGTTAATGTTAGTCCAGCCACCTGGAGTCTCTTATTGGGTTGACGTAGTCTTAAGCTAAAAGGCTAATGACCACTTGCTTGCCAAATCCTTCTAAAGTGGTCCATGTGGATCAAAGTGAACCAACTGGTCCCTGTACGTTTCACAAAAATGTTCTTGTCTGTTTTATGCCTGAACTTTCCAGAAAACATTGTATGGGTTGAATAGGGAATGAGTGGAATAAAAGGAAATTATATCCCTGGAATGGGGCACACCAATTTTGTGGAGGTGTAAGTTGATTGACCACCCCAACACCTGAGGAGGGAACCATTTAGACCTTAGGAGGTGCAAGGGAGGAAGGGATATCAATAATCTTTGTCATTCAGAACTGCCCCTGGAGGCTTCCTCACTGAGATACACCACCTTCGTGGAGTTCTCCCAAACTGTTGCAAGCACCCTAAATTTAACTGACTGCTGGGCCTGACATCCTCCATCTCCACAATTTGGTCACCACTTCCCTTGACTTTACTGAGAATTCTATCCGAAACAGAAAGACATGGCTGTACCTCTCTGCGCCTCCCACACAAAACACCTGGCACCACCTCTAGATGCCTTTCCAACCCCCATTCCCATAGTCATTGATTGATAGATCATTCCAAGAGACAGACAAATTACATGTGCTGGTGGAATGAACAAACAGGACAGATTGGACCCATTGCCTTAGGCAGTCCTTCCCAAAACAATAAAAACTCAATAATTTGAATCAAATGGGGAACCTAAGGCCAACCAGTCAGCCAGAAGACCACTCTGGAGGCAATGTTCACCTGATCCCCAAAACTGATAGAAGTTCAGGGTCCCCAAACCCTGAACTTTAGGGTCACCAAAATTATAAACAACACTTACTTCCATATGTGGATACCATATGTGGAAGCCAGTATTAACTTGTCTCCCTCCTGAAAACGTGGTGACTTGCACCATAGCTGTAGGGGTTGGGGTGGGTTAGAGGACCATAAGAAACCTTCAGGTGGTTAAGCAAATGCCACCAGTATGTCATGTAGCTTCCAGATGACTGTGCAAATTTCTCCTAATGAGCCTGTAGGGGATTACTCAGGGAAGCATTCCAGAGGGGGGTACTGACCTGTTATTTATGCTCACTCTTTCGGCAGTTATCCCTATGATAAGAGTCATCCAATTAGAAAAGGTGATTCAAACCTTGACCTTGACTTTAGCTAATGTGGCTCACTACCAACACCTTGGCCTTGGAAAGTGTTCAGGTCAGCACAATTCACTGGCTAGTGCTGATATGGGTAATATAATTTCTGTAAGCTTCCTCCTTACAGGCCAAGGTAAAGTGTGCAATCACTAATACATCCTACTAATACTTGGATTAATGCTTTGGGCAGAGAAGAAAAGCCAAAATGGAAACTAAAGGAGAAAGCTACCTGGATTTCTAAGGTAGATATTAATGATTCATAAGGTTCTTTCATCGAGTTAAGTCTAGGACCCTTGAAGTCATGGGGTCAATACTGCAAGCTGGCTTCATCCTGCTGCCAGGAAATCCTGTGGACAGAGTGGAGTGCTGCTGATAATAGTTTCAATTTATATGCTATATGAGATTAATTGAATGGACTTGGTCCCAGCTCTGTTGCTCAGATTAATCAGAATGGCACACTCATGGGTAAATTATCAGAAGCCAGGACGATGAGAAACAAGGGGTGGATTTTGTTAGAAAACAACTTTTTTATGAGTCTCTCTTATTTCTGCTCTTGACTGTTTTTTGTTCCAGGGCATTTGTATAGTGACCAGCTTTGGAAGATAGGGATAGTGTCTCCCTTTGGAGCAAAGGGCAGGTTTGCTTACAGTCCAGTAGAGTAAGGAGAAGGTCTCCCTCCAGGCCAAAGGGCAGGCATGCTTACTACTTATAAGAAAAAAATTCAAGTTCCTAAACTCAGGGTTCATCTTCTATAATGCAACCTATGGCATGTATAGGTGTGACCTGGCCCTCTTCACCTCACTCTGTGAGAATCAGGGTTCAGGGAACCAGTGCACATTCTGGCTACTGCTATGGCCATGACTAATGAAATCCTTTGCTTTTGACTCTAGAGTCTCACATCTTCTGTCAACACCTATGAACCTGTGGCACGCTAAACTTTTAGAGTTAAGAGGTTGTTTATAGGCCCTTTACAGTTCATGACTGTGCCTGTGGCCCACTCAGCTTTGTATACTAAATTCCATATATACTGGATGAGGAATTGAAGGAATCTGCACTTGAAATCATGTACAGACACCCCAAAATATACACCTTGTCCACAGGTGAGATCCATGTTTCTTAGGAGATATACACTAAGGTACAACATAAGATATTAAACACATGATTGAATATAGTCTCTGGGAGAAAAGATTACTTCCAAAATATATTTACACACCAAAAACCTTCAGTATAGCAGGCCTATTCATTTCAGCTCTCATGAAAGTTTCCCTAATCCTCATAGCCAAATTAATTGTGGCTCAATTCTTAGCAGCCTCTAATATACTAAAATCGATGCATTAATATCCAGTATAATTCATCTTCTGCAATCAAAAATTCTCACTCTCTTTCTCTCTATTCTACTTTCTCTCTCCCCTAATGTCTCTGTGTTCTTAAGATTTTCTGCATACTAAGAAAAAATAACAATGATAATGTTTGAACCTTGAGTTAAAAGCTTATCAGAATATCTCCACTAATAACTTTATTGAACAAATATGCTATACTAGTCACATTAAGATTAAAAACAGGTTTGTTTATCCCATATGAATATTTTCCTCCTAGAACACGTTATGGAAGAATTAGAAAGGCAATATGTTGTCTACTTTTAAGTATTCTTTTTTAAGCTTTTATTTAAAAAACAATTAGCAGTGACCAAAATAAGTTTAGAAAAATGGTTCATCTCAATTCTGCATTAGTCCCATAAGCATTCTCCAGCCACAGTCCTTGAAGCTATGATCCAGTGTGAAGTGGCTTCAGAAAAAAAGGGTGTGCCAGAAAAAAAGGTCACCATCAATTGGGAGACTGAAGGAGAGCCTGGACAGCACAGCAGGAAACCACCTAGTATGGGTTCCTGCCTTCCACCTTTACCTCTATACCGATGGTCAGCTTCTTTCTGGGGACCGTGTTCCTAGTAGCTGTGCTTGGTTCCATCTGTTCCAAATAAAATGACATAGGACCAACATCCTCCCCCTTGCTCACTGATAACCTTCCTGGGCCTTGGGGTAAGAGGAGAGATGTCACCACAGTCAAGTCACATCTCTCCCAAGAAAGCAGCCCACATTCCTTGAAAGATTCGTGAGTGATGGCCTCCCTCCCCGCTCCACCCATTGCTTTCCTTTTGTCCCATGCGTTTCTGTGTCAAGTACCTGAGAGCTGTTCAGAAGATAGGGCAGCAAAGAGAGAAGCTCTTGCATTCCATCCAGAAGTGCTGAAATTACCCCTCATCTGTCCCACTGGGCATTGTGAGGCTTCCTTAATTAACGCTTGTCAGACTCCTTGAAACCTTCAAATGAAAGGAGCTGGGCAAGTGCCAGGTGGCGATTACTGTAACTTATCTCACTCTCTTTGGTTTGAAAAATCAGCTTAGAATTTTCATAGGGTCAAAGCATCTCATGAAACTTAGGGTACCAAGCACCTCTCCTTAAAAATGTCTAGTCCCAATTTTAGGGTTTATTGAAAGCACAGTAATGAAAAGTCTAAGGTGAAAGTCTACTCAGTGTTCAGACTTTACAATAATGACATCATCTGCATACTGCAAAATCAGATTCCCAAAACAGGCCCTGCAAATCCTTCCCTCCTTTCTCACCATTATTTTGTTTCTATCTGAACTATTCCCATTTCCATGAGCAATAATAGCCAAAGAGAAAAAAACACACACTGTGATTCCCCTTTTGGGTCTCATCTTTAGGGCAGGTGTGTGGCTATCTTGTTCTTATGGTTAATCTTGTCAGTGAGAATACTTTTCCTGCACTTACTGATTTTACTAATATGTGTTAGGCCACCTGTGAAATCATCATTTCAGCACTAACCATTGGCTGGCAGAAAACTACTAATCAACTCAGTAAGTTGAATCACTGAGCCTGCCTCATTCTGCTATATAAGGATCACATCTCACTTCCTTCTGTAACTTGATTACAACAAGCAAGGATCCAAAAAGTGCTGTGGCCTCCAGGTCACCCTAAATAACTTTGAAAGCCAAGCTGCGCTGCCAACAGGTTGCTGTTACCTCGGAGAATGGGAGGAGATGGAAACTTGAGGCTCTGATTTGCAGGAGTCTGCGCAAACCAGGCTAACAGATCTGAGAAAAGAAAAAGCTTTTTGAGTTTTCCAACCTCTGACTGGAAGTTCTCAGGTGCTGTATGTAAGAATGAAGAACAGTCTTGGGCCCACCTAACCTTGACCAAAACGGATCTTCTACCTAGTAGCTGCTGGAGCCCTAGATTACCTCAGGCCCCAGCTCACAAATCTCCTTTGCCAAATACTGTGCCATAACCCATGAGGGACATTTGTCAACGTTTCCCCAAGAGAGACTTTTTATTCCCTTCCCATCTTCCCCAGAGTCTTCTTTTGTTTGGAAACTGCAACCCCATTTTTGAAAATCCCATGAATGAAAAACCATGCATATTTATTTTAGAAGGCATTCGGGTTATGGAAGTGGCCACATTTGTTGACTTCTTAAGTAAAGCTGAAGTTCCCTCTCTGTTACTGTATGGCAAACCCCAGGGCTCAGTTCACGTAAGTGTGCTGTGCTCCACTGCCAAAAAAAACACCCGTTTTTTCTACAGTCACCATAAACCAACCACCCTAGAAAAACCTGCTTTGTTGTCCTAAAGGAGTTATTATTGTTCCGAAGATGTTACAAGTAAAGCCAGGGAGTTGTTCTTCTGTTCTTTTGTAATTTCTCACTGGGATCTTCCATTTTTATTTATTCTTCCACTTTTAGCACCTGAGTACTTATGGGATCTGCAAAAGTACATATTGAAATATGCAAATAGTATATAGCATGTGAATGTCAGATGCATGGAAATTAAATCAAATACGGGGGTGCGGGGGAGAAACAGAGTGCATTAAAGCTTACTTTATGGCCCCAAGCTGTAGATAAATTGTGGTCTGTGGTAGTTAAACAACAGCTGTTCAGATTTAAAATAAAATTATGATAAGGATCCCCAGAAGATAACACTTCTTGAGGTAACAGCATTTACCTAAATGCATCTGTTAGCAACCAGCACTGACAGGAGTGTTTATGTGAAAGTTTATTCCCATTTGTTTGCCTGTGCTCTATCACCCCCATCTCCAGAGCACAGCAATTCGTCCTGCGTGGAGTTTATGTTTGGGTCCTAGCGTAACATTTTCTTCCATGTCCAGGCAGGCCTGCTTCTGCCTCGGCTGGTTGTGGTCCCGCGTGGCAGGGGAGAGCAGGGGAGCAAGCGGAGGGCTGAGGCTCGTTCAGCAGGGGCCCTTCACTCTAACCCAGTTGCCCTTAGATTCATGGTGAGCAACAGTTCTTTAAGAGCTTTACACCCAATAAAGTTGAAACTTTTATATATTTCTCTTCATTTATTGTGCAAGAGTTTTATTGCAGACACATAAGAAACCACCCAGATGGAATTTCTAAGAGTGGTGACTACCATTTCCCTCAACACCTCAAACCTGTCCATGTGCAGCTTCAAGTCTGTCTGTCTGTTCTCTCTCTCCCTCTCCCTCCCTTCCTCCCCTCCCTCCTGACTTGTTCCATCTCCATCCCTATTTCCTTCCATCACCCTCACCACCATCATACCCACCAAAATGTATGTCCATAGCAGGTAGGTTATATGTCAGGGGGAAAAACTCCTCCTATATATTTGTTAGTGAATAAAATTTGCCCAATCCAAGAGAATGCATAAATTCTTTAAACAATTTATACTTTATTTGAAACACGATATATACTTTAAGGATATTCAGGAAATCAAATTTGAACTGAAAACTTTCCCACAAAGCTCTATGTACATATAGAGATAAAATCTGCTTGTAGAAGCAGCCTTTTTGCATGCCCTGGTGCCAAGAAAAATCTTACTGGAAGATTTTCAAATACAAATTGACTTTTGAATCACTTTGCGTTGAACTTTAAAAAGTGAGTTAATACGGAAGACTTATTGTTATTAAAATAATAGTTAACTTTTTAAGATGAAATTAACTGTAAAATCAGTCAGTGAACTAAAATATTATCGTTGGGTCGTTTCATAATCTTAAACAATAAGAATGTGTTTGTTAATCTTGTCGTTTGCTCTTTAAAATATGAATAAGCTTTCTCCTGAGCCAGGGGAAAGTTCATCTAACAATCATAGGTTGGGTAACTTAATTGAAAATGCATTCTTAAAGGCAGACTAAGCATGCAACTTGATTTAATATAAAGTAAGTAAGAAATGCTATCAACTAATGTTTGTTCATCAGTAATTATAAACCTGTTTAAAATATCACTGTGAAGTGTAATGTATTTTAGATTCAAATGAATCATCAGTATCAATCACATAGAAGTTAAATGTATAAGCTCTCCTTTGGGAGCTAATTAGATGATGAGAATAGAGTCCTCATGCATACAAGGATTAGTGCCCTTGTAAAGACACCCCAGAGAGCTCTCGCAGCCCCCTGAGGCTGTAAGGAGATAGCTGTCCACAAACCAGGATGAGGGCTCTCAGCAGGCTCCAACTCTACAGCACCTGGGCCTTGGTCTTCTCAGCCTTTGCTACTATGAGAAATAAACTCCCGTTGTTTATAAACCACCTGTATACTATGCATATTCTGTTATAGCTTCCTGAAAGGACTAAGACACTCTACAGAGCAATTGGAAAAGACAAAGCAATAGAAAAATGGGCAAAGTATGTAAACAGAGAATTCAATGGAAGGGGAAATTCAAATCATCAAAAACGTGAAAACAATGTTCAATCTCAAGAATAATTACAGATACAAAAATTAAAACCATGAGATTTCGTACCCATAAGATTGATGAGAATTTTCCAATTCTGTCAACACATTGTGTTGGCAAGCATATGAGATGACAGGGGCTCTCATACACAGCTGATGGCAGGTATAAACTGATGCACACAGTTTGGGGAAAATTTGGGGGCTACATGTAGCAAATTTAAAACTACTCACAACCTACGACTCAGCAACTCCAAACCTGGAGAAACTCTAGTCGAAGATTTTCATAGCAGCATTGCTAAATAATAAAAAACTAAAGCATGCTAAACTGCGTCAAGGATATAATGTATAAAAAAGTGATGTGCTCATGAAAAATTAAAAATAGCAGATAAAACATTCTATCTGTCTACTTATCTATATCAGCGTGAACAAACCCCCAGAACATAAAAGTTGAGAACAAAAAGGATGTTGGAAGGGCAAAAACAGTTCAATAATATTTATAAAAAGTTTAAAACTACAGTAGGTCCTCAAATAAATCATTTTGTTCAATGTTGTTTTGTTATAACATCCATGAGATACCCTAGGAACTTAACTCTTGTTTATGTCAATTCACCTATGATAAAATAGGTTTTGTCGCACATCCTTTCACTTAAAGTCAACAGGACCCATCAGCGATTTAATGAGGTCTCATTGTACATACAAAAGGGCGCCAGGGTGGGGGCTGGGTGAAGGTGGGCAAAGGCTGTGGGAAATGGAGACACTTGTAATAGTGTCAACAATTAAAGTTTAAAAACACATATTATAAAAAATAATAATATGTATAAAGATGGTAGACACCAAATTCAGGAAATTAGTGATCTCAGTTGAAGAGGAAGGAGAACAGGGGGCAGGAGGTTTCATTGAACCTATAATGGTTAATTTTTTAAGCTGGGTGATGGGTACTTTGGTATTCACTGTATTATTCACGTGATTTGGGTTTGCCTAGAAGACTTTATAACTTAAAAATTAAATTGCCTTTCTAGCTTCCCAGTAAAATGCATAAAGGCAAATAAGACAATATTCAAAATAATGTTTTTATTAGTTTGCTATAGCTGCTATAACAAAATACCACAGACTGTGTGGCTTAAACAACAGAAATTTATTTCTCACAATTCTGGAGACGGGCAGGCCAGGATCAGAGTGTTGGCAGGGTTGGTTAATTTTGAGACTCTTCTCCTTGGTTTGCAGATCTTTGCTTTGTTCTCACAAAGTCTTTTCTCTATGAATGTATATCCCTGGTGTCTTTGTGCATCCAAATTTTCTCTTTTTAGAACACTAGTCATATTGGATTAGGGCCCACCTATGTGATCTCATTTAACCTTCTTTACCTCTTTAAAGATCTATCTTCAAATACAATCACATTCTGAGCTACTAGAAACTAGAAGTAAGGACTTCAATCTATAAATTTGGGGGGAACATAATTTAGCCCATAACACTCTTGAATTCTAAGATTATATACAATTGATTCCTAGAATCTGGAAGGAAGTGTCAATTATTGTAAAGACAATGAAGTGGTCTGAAGGTAAACAATCAATAGGTTGCCATGTTTCAGCTCAGGAATCAGAGCAGCAGTGCCCGATCCCCAGCTCTCAAAGACAGTGGGAAGGTGGTTCACCTCCCGTTGCAGATTCTCACCTAAGAACCAAGTCTGGCCATAGTGTTTTGTATCTATTGAGAAGGCCAAGCCATTTTCTGAAATTGTCTTTTGTTTCCTGAAATAGGCATATTTTATTTTTCTCTGAGACTTCAAGCTGATCACTCCCCCTAACTGCAGTATTTTTCTATAAGCCTCTTTTTGGTATTTTTCTGTTTTCTTATTTTCATAAAAAGTCAATTCTTGTCAGACAGAGAGAGAATCGTACTCTAACCCCACTCCTGCACCACCCCCAGAGTATCTATTGTCCATCCTGAGTCATTGAAGTACATGAAACATTTCCCAGAATGCACTGTACCAGGGAAGGAATACATCTCCAGGATGCAATGTATGTCCGCTGGTCTTCCCAGCTGCCCAAAAGCATTTTAGTTTTGTTTGTGTTTTAGTTACATTCTCTAAATGGATGTACAAAGTGAATAGGCGGAAATATCATTTGAAATGAAATAAAAATAGACTGTATTCAGATTTCTTTCCTTCAGCCCTAAATGCCAGAATACAGTAGAACATTGTTTATAGAATTTTGAGAGAGAGAGAGGAGAAAAAACCCTATGACCCGTAAATTTATACCCATGCAAAGTCTCATTTAATGGGTGAAAGGCAACAGAAAGAACCTCTATTATAAGGCAGTTTATTGGCCTTGACTAATTACACAAAAGCATAACTTAGCTTTTTCTATATACATTTTAAAGATACAGAAAGAAAAAAAATAATTGCCCCAAAATGTTGTTTTCAAATCCTGCAGCCGAGGAACAGTTTGTCCCTGCAGTGCCTCACCCAACTGTTCTTTTTCTGCTTCTGATGCTGTAATCCCATCATCAGAAACGCTTCTTCACCTACTGTTTCAAATTCTTGACTTCTTTGATGACCACTTAAAACAAGAAATAATGCTATTCTGTGCCAGCATTTACTAACAATGGCCAAAATTTTCACACAGCTGATACAAAAAGTGCCCTTTTTGCCCTGCATGAAAGCAGTATCACCAAGACCAGCATAAAGGCCATTTCATTGCCAAGTTTCTTGGATATTGATTTTTTTTTTATCTTTAAATGCACTGCATAACATTTTGGTCAACAATGGGCCTCATGTACGATGGCAGTCCCATAAGATTATAACGGTGTTGAAAAATTCCCATCACCTAGTGACATTATAGCCACCTTAACATTGTAGCACAACACATTACTCACATGTCTGGTGATGCTGATGTAAACACACCTAACTCTGTTGCCAGTCATATAAAAGCACAGCACATACAATTATGTACAGTACATAATGTTGGATAATAAACAACTATGTTACTGGTTTATGTATTTACTGTACCATACGTTTTATCATTATTTTAGAGGATACTCTTTCTACTTGTAAAAAAAGTTTGTTGTAAAACAGTATGCTGTGTTACCCCAGCAGCAGCCTCATATATTTTGTGTTTACTATGTCTCTTGATTGCATCATTTCATCTTATGCTTTTGATTTAATCTCATGTTGTTTTGCTCATCATAGCCCCTAAGTGTACAAAATCCACTGATAATGTTGCCAGTAAGCAGCCATGTCAAATGATTGACCTGGAAACAAAATTTAAAATAGTTAAGGACTAGGAAGGTGGAAAATCAGTAAGGTTATTGCTCACCAGTCAAGCATGTCCCATTCCACCATAGTTACAATCTTGAACAAAAACGAAGTGATGAGTTGTTAAAGAATCTGCTTCATTGAAGGCAAAAAGACTAACAAAATTTCAAGAAGGGCCTATATCAGACATGGAGAAACTTCTCATGACCTGCATTGAAGACCAGACACAGAAAGGTATTCCTCTCAGCACCATGATGATCATCATGGCCAAAGAAAAAAAGTTTGTTTGTGATGTTGAAAGAAAAGGCTAGACCCAACTATGATGCTGAATTTGCTGCTAGCTCTGGGTGGTTTAAAGGATTCAAGAATTGTTATTCATGACATAAGATGAAAATGAGTGGTAAGTCTTTGAGTGCTGATGTGAAGACAACTGAAGAATTTTTGGAAACTCTAGGTAAGCTGATTATGGAGATAAATTATTTGCCAAAGCAAATATTCAGTATGGATGAAACCTCCCTATTTGGGAAACAGATGTTTGAAAGGACTTTCATCCATAAGGAAGCCAAGTCAATGCCAGGTTTCAAGACTTTTAAGGATAAGATAACAGCCTTGCTTGGGGGTAATGTTGCAGATTATAAGTTGAAACCCTTTATGACCTGGCACGTTGAGAACCCCAGAGCTTTAAGCATATCATAAGCATACAATGCCAGTGTATTACAGGAGCAATAAGAAGTCATGGATGACCCAACTCCTTTTCCATCATGCCCTCTTCAATTGCCCTGCCAGCAAAATGGAGTACTGTTTGGGATTCACATACCTTTCAAGATTTTGCTTATTGTTGATAATGTTCCCAGGCATGCTTCTCTTATTGGTGATCTTCATCCCATCAAAATGGTGTTTCTCCTTCTGAACCCCACCTCTTTGATCCAACCAAAAGATAGAGGAGCAATAGCAACTTTTAAGGTCTACCACCTGAGGAGGAACTTTGCCCAGGCTACTGCTGCAACTGAGGAAGACATTGATGCAATTCTGGAAAGACTACAATGTCTATGACTTAATCAAGAACCCTCCTTGGGCTTGGGGTGATATCACCATGGGGTACATGAATGACACCTGGAAAAAACACTCAAGTGGTCATCCATAACTTCAAAAGATTTGCCATGGATGAAGAGTTTGCAAAAATCAACAAGGTTTGGTTGAGATAGCAAACAGCTTTCACTTGGTGTGGATAACATGAAGAATAACATGTTATTCTTTCACTTGGAGAATAACATGAAGAGCTCCTAGATGTGGTGGTTCCTGAGTAACTGACTAAGGAGAAGTTGTTGGAACTGGAACAGGAACACAGAGCTGAAAAAAGAAGCAGGAGAAAAAGCAACTGCAGAAGAACAAAAAGAAGAACAGAAGACCCCGCAAGAAAATGCACAATGAAACGTTTAGCAGATGCTTTTGCAGACCTCAACAATTTCTTTAAAAGTTTGAAAATATGGACCCCAACACCAAAAGGTTTTTATTCATAGAGAAGAATGATCACAGTACGTAATTTACTTACTAGCAAATCTATGATGACAAAAAGAAATAAACCAAGCAAACCACCATGGACATATATCTGAAAAGAGTGGCACCTCCTCAAGAAGAGCCTCAGGCAGGTCCTTCAGGGGGAATTCCAAAAGAAGGCATTGCTATCATAGATGACAGCTCCATGTCTGTTACTGCCTACTAAAGGCCTTCCAGTGGGACAAGATGTAGACGTAGAAGACAGTGACACTGATGATCCTGGCCCTGTGTGGGTCTAAGCGAATGTGTGTTTGTCAGGTTTTAGACAAAGAAGTTTAAAAAGTAAAAATATTAAAAAATTAAGAATAGAAAAATGCTTATAGAATTAAGGATATAAAGAAAAAAATATTTTGTACACATGTACATGTTTGTGTTTAAGCTAAATGTTACGAAAGAGTCAAAAAGTTATAAAACATTAAGTTTATAAAGTAAAAAAGTTACATTAGGCTAAGGTTAATTTATTACTGAAAAAAATTATAAATTTAGTGTAGTCCAAGTGTACAGTGTTTATAAAGTCTACAGTAGTGTACAGTAATGTCCTGAGCCTTCACATTCACCCACCACTCACTCACTGACTCACCCACGGCAACTTCCAGTCCTACAGACTCCATTCATGGTAAGTGCCCTATACAGGTGTACCGTTTTTGTCTTTTATACTGTATTTTTACTGCACCTTTTCTATGCTTAGATACACAAATACTTACCGTTGTATTACAGTTGCCTACAGTATTCAGTGCAGTAACATGCTGTACAGATGTGTAGCCCAGGAGAAATAGGCCATATCTTAGAGCCAGTTGTGCAGTAGGCTACATCATCTAGGTTTGTGTAAGCACAGCCCCTGATGTTCACGCAATGACAAAATCCTCTAACCACACATTTCTCAGAACATATCCCCATCATTAAGCAACACATAATTGTACTGAGGAACATAAGTATGGTTTTATATATAATTCGTAAAGACCAATAAACTGGCCTATGATATATTTTATCTGACACAAATCCCTCTCTATTATCATCTTCTTTCTAAGACTTGAGGATATTTCTACTTAATTATGATTTTAAAACTATATTAAATGGTATTGTCAGGTTTCAGTTGCAAAGAACAAAATCCACTCTAGCTAGTTTAGCAGAAGCAGGTGTATTACAAGTTTTAAATGTAATTTAGAACTGGATTGCTGGGAAGGCTGAGGAAACAGTCTCCAAGTTAGGTTTCAGGACAGACTCCCAAAGTTATGAAACTCAGTCACCAAACGAGCCTCTTATGTAATGAGGATGCCTCCTGCCAAACAAATAGGCTGCCACCTTTTGAACTCCACCCCCATCACCCCAACCAAGAAGCCAGCTATGATCTCTACCAGCAAAATGCACCCCCACTCCACTCACCTCCCCAACTCTGCTGTTCAACAAATATTAAGGCTACTACTGATGCTGCAGCAGAAACACCAGTTTCCCACCCACCCCAGCTTGGTAGGAAAATCAAACAGCAGAAACAGCCTCTCTCACTTCACCTTCTAAATCTTAGGTAAGTGCATCTGATTGATTTACTTGCTGGACCCTAAATTGTACTCAGAACCATAGATGCAAGAGACTCTGAGAAATGCACAGAAATGCACACTAGAACAAGGCTGGAGAGGATATTGAACACTAACCTGTCATATTCACAATAATACAATCCTAATCGTAGTCTTAAATATAGAGGAAAGAGCACTAATGCTCAACATGATTCTAAAGGTCCATTCAAATCATCTGGGGAGCTTGTTGCAACTGTAGATAAGGGTTATAATATTAATGATATTAATAATAATATTAATCACTAACATTTGATTTCATGCTATGGGTCAACCAATATTCTATGCACGTTATAGGCATTATGCCATTTAATCCTTAAAACAGCCCTAAGGTATGTACCTTTTTTACGCTTAATTTGCCAGTGAGAGAACTGCAGCATAAACCAGTAAAATAATATGCTCAAGGCCACATACTGTTAAGGGATGGAACCAAGACTCTAACCTGGGCAGTCCTGCCCCAGGGACTGCCCCTGCTGGATATTTTATTCAGTAGTTCTGAGATGGGGTCCAGGAGACTATGCTTTTAATAAGCTCTCCAGGGTGATTCTCAGGAACACCAAAGTTCTGATAGTCTTCAGTATCTTCCAGTGTTAGATAAACATCAGGTATTCATTTTGTAATCAAGAACATGCTCTTAAAATGACAGCATGTCTAATTCTGCATGTGCTATGTGATCATTACATATGAATATTGTGCATACTGCTAAAGGGTTGAAAGCAAATACACCAAAGTGTTTCCAGGGGTTATGTTTTTAGAGTGGAGAAATGAAGGATGTTTTGTTACCCTCTACTTTTTGTATTTCCCGGGTGTCCTACAATTATTATTTTCTTTCTGTGTTCACATGGGTCAAGAACCAGCTCACAGAGGGTTCACGATGGCAGCCAAGCGTTAAGATGTGATCTCTTTTCACTTGGTTTTTACTTCTTTTGTCTTTCCCTTCCCAATGCAATTTTATATTATAAAATTCAAAACTGGAAGAGTAACGTAACACCGCCTAGTCTTTTTATCAGACTAAAACAAGAAAAACAAAATATCATACAAACTTAGGTATTTTATCTTATGCACGAGAGGCTGTAAAAGCGAGTCGCGATGCCAGCTCTGGACACGTGCAGCAGTGCCTGTTGATCACACCTGATCTTTCTCTGTTCCCTTTTTCCCGTCTCCCTCCAGTCCCTCTCTTCCACGAGCCCACGGGAGCCCCGCCACCTGGGAGCGGAGCGACCGTCTCAGGAGCGCAGCTGGGGGACAGTGGCAGCCGGCGCTGTCCGCTGGGCGTCCAGGGCTGCCACGGGCCTCGCTCAGCAGCCCTCATACATCATCCAAGCAAACATTAATATTTCACCTCAATTATCAAGTGTGCCCGTTCAAACTTTTATCTAAAACATTCTTTATCATCTTTTCATTAAGTTCTCAAGAGCTAATGGTTTCTGAGTTCCCCGGGTAAGGATGATGTTCTGAATAATGAAAGCTCATTATTTCTCCACAGAATGCTTGTTAATTCAAATGATGATATTAAAACTATAGTAGCCTTTAGCGCTGGGGTGATTTCTAGCATACTTTATCATGTATCAATATATACTCTGTTTGTCAAAACTGCCCAGGGCTGGGGCTGACATTCTCTCTGGAGGAGTCGAGTGCTTCAAAAGGCGCTGAATACACCAAGGTGACAACTTGCAGAGTTTGCGCCTCTAGGAAATGGAAAGATGAAACTCGAAGTGCCACCGTCTCCCTTGATTTCCTTATTAGTATTCATAAAGAGACAGTGCCCTCCGCTTTCCACTCCTCGTGGGTTTCCCTCTCCAATGGAATGAAAGGAAATCAATATTTTGAAAAGGAAGCACACATAGGGGGTTCTACACATGAGACGTTATTTATTTCCGTTTAAGTGATCCCAAAACAACCTGCACACGCACAGAAAAGAAGGACGCTTTCGTTCCTGCTCAGACACACACGTGCGTGCACACAGACTGCGGGCCACCCGACGCTCAGGGTGGTTGATGACATTCTCGGGCAAGAAGCGCTGGTCCTCCAGGTTATTTTTTCACAGAGCATTATTTTGTTCATTGAGTGGGTCTGTTTAAATACTTCTCACTTCATCTCATCCTAGTTCTCCTGATTCCCACAGTAGCCACATCACTGTTTCCTGAATGGGTCCCCTCTTGTCCACTCTCCACAGCATGATGCTTCTAATGTTGTCAAACTCACATTCTTCTCCTTCTGAACTTTTTTTTTTAATATATCTTTATTGATTTCAGAGAGAGAAAGGGAGAGGGAGAGAAAAAGATAGAAACATCAATGATGAGAGAGTCATTGATCGGCTGCCTCCTGCACGCCCCCGACTGGGGATCAAGCCCACAACCTGGGCATGTGCCCTGACCGGGACTCGAACCACAATCTCCTGGATTCTAGGTTCAATGCTCAACCTCTGAGCCATGCCCTGCCGGACCCCTTCTGAACTTTTTGATTAGGGTTAGATATGATTAAGAAGTATGCCGCCGAGGGAGCCATGAAAAAACCAGCAGCCGCCCTATTAGCACCTCTGTGAGCTAAGGTGCTCCCCGTCCGTGGACTTCCCGTTCTATTTCTCTCCCAGTCGCTCTCCACTCTTGTTATTGTAAAGCTTGAAAAATTGAAAACTGCTTCCTCCTGGCAGTTTTTCCAGTTCTTCTATATGTCTTGCATTTTTGAAGCATCTGAAATTCCTCCTAGCAGGTCTCCAAGGAGAGTGCAGCTTTGCCAAAACTAGACATTTTACCTCCCTGAAATGGTGTAAAATTTGAAGAATCTTCCCTGCGCCTCCTTAGAACCTGGGAGGAACTGTAATTTTGAAAACCAAGCCATTCTGTAAGTTGCTCGGAGCTCCAAGGTCAATGCATGGGAGCACTCACGTGTGCTACAGCATGCTTTTCTGTACCACTGTCTCTTAATGATCTCTCCTGTGGAAGACTAGCTGGGCGTCTGCCCACAGGCACTATCAAACCAACATGGTAAACTTTCTGCACCGTAGTTGCACTTTTAGATAGTAACTATCCGAAAGAAAAGGATCTGCATGCATGACTATCATTATATTTATTATACCACTCAATATTTTTTGCATTTTACATTAATCATGTCAGGCAATGGAATGATGCTTAGAAATAAGTCACTCTGTTAATCCAATATATTAATGGTAAGGAACATCTGAGGTAATTTATTGTAGAGGGGCAAATGCATTCCCAGAATATTTCAGTCATTGAGTCAATTTAAGAAAAATGTGGCTTGAGAAAAATATGTAGGTCATTTCCCACTACGTTCTTGGTATTAAATATTCTGACCCAATATCAGTGCCTAAACATCTTCAGGGCATACATGCATTCCAATCGTTGGTTCAGAAAATATGGTCACCATATATGCAAGGAATTGCTTGAACCCCTTCCCAAAGTATAAAAGGAGCTTCAGTGCTAATACAGAGAAAAAAGAAGAAGTCTTACATGAGACTGATATAGTTAATTGATCGTGCCATTTGGTCTAGAAGCCTGCTGAGTAGCCCCTTCCACACAAGTCCTCCCGAAGCAAATGCTGTATCAGTTTTTCTCACTATTTCCAACCTCATTCTCACCCATGCAGTCCTTTAAAAGCTTAAGTTTTATTGAGAATGGGTAACTTTAGGACAAATTAAACTTGAAACATTTGGGAAATTGACTTCTTGACATCTAAAAATAGAAAATTAATATTCAAGAGGAAACAATGCATAGTGAGACTGACAAAAAAGGGTATAGAAAGCTAAAGTAAGGGACCATTCTAGGTAGATTTCACTTTCAATCACTTTCAATTTCAATAAGGATTTTACTCAAAGTATATTTGTAAAGGACAAAGTCAACTATAAATATTTGCATGACTACCACTTATAAGGGCTTTTTAAAAAAATGTGAATATCAGCAACAAAAACATAGAGGTAAAATTAAGTTTACCATCTTACTCCCAAAAAAACAAGCATAACTGAACACTATACATATGAGAATATGTGATTTCAGGTGGTGGGTTTATTTTTTGTTTTTAATGCATAAATACAAAATTGTTTCAGTGGATCACAAGTTGGACCCTGCATGTCATCCTCAACTATTAACTATCACAAATAAATTTACATGGCCAGCTGAAGTTCTATAGGCTCTCCTGCTCAGCTGAATATTTTTGCTGATCTCCATCTAATAAAAATATATTTCTTCATGATCTGTAGATTATTTCTACAAAAGGAAATATATTCATTTTTTCACAGTTTTCAGCTGTTATGTATTGCTATCTATAGCGTAGAGTGGTTATTGGTAAACTTTTTTTTATAAAGGACCAGAGAGTAAATATTTTAGGATTTGAGGACCATATGGTCACTGTTACAGCTATTCAACTCTGGCAAAGTGCAAAAGTAGCTGTAGACAATACATAAATGAATGAACATGGCAGCGTTCCAGCTAAACTTTATTCATAAACACAGGCAACGGGCCAGATTTGATCCGTGGAATAGAGCTTGCTGACCTCTTTGAAGGAAAACCTGTCTTAAAAGTATTTACTTTCCACGTAGTGCTATTATAACTATTTGAAACCACTCACTAAAACTATTACTGAGAACAGAATTATATTGCCTAACCATCTGTAATGAAGTCACTTAGAGTTTGATTCACCATCAGGTCTGATTGTTCCAGCACATAAATGACTCCCCGGACAGATGACTTTGTTTATAAACACTCACAGAAATCAACCCACTAGCTCACGATCAACTGGACCCTTCACCTTCCTAAAACCCATTCTTCTCATTAAAACATTAGAAAGAGCATATGAGGAAGGGAAAATCAGAGATGATAAAATTTTCTAAATCAACCACTCATGCTACCTCTCAGTTGTTGCAATTATATAAGGAAAGCCACAACTGGGCTTTTTTAAAAAATATATATTGATTGACTTGAGAGAGAGAGAAAGAAAGAGGGAGGAAGGGAACAAGAGAGAAAGAAAAACAACACTTTTTGTTATTTCTCTTATTTAGACATTCATTGGTTGATTCTTGTATGTGCCCTGACCAGGGGTCAAACCCACAACGTTGGCATATTGGGACAATGCTCTAACCAACTGAGCTACCTGACCAGGGCCACAACTGGACTTTCATATAAGGAAAATGATGTCTTAAGTGATCTGCCTGCAAACTTAAGTATCAGAAGAACTTAAGAAAACCTGAGACCTTCTTCTAGGATGGCACATGCTCCATGGAAGATCTGCTTCCACATGAAGTAGGTTAGACCCCCTGGCAAAGTGTAAAAGAACCTGAGGAACAAAGGGCATGGTTTATCCAAAAATGAAATGTGTTCATAGAATATGAACTAACTTGGAATTTTTAAGTTGGAAGAGGCCTCAGAGATTATGTAGACTAGAGATCTTAACTTCGGGCCTAGGGTTGATTTAGTTGCATTCCAAAAACTGCCTACAAATATAGGCAAAATTTTAATATCTGAGTGTTAAAATATCTATTTAACTTCTTTCTTTTGTGAAAGCCTATCACATCCATCAATTCTCAGAGGCTGTTATCCCTTATACTGGGTTGAATAGCGACTCTCAAAAAAATATGTTTGAGTCCTAGCCCTGTGAACGTGATGTTCTCTGAAAATAGGGTTTTGCAAATGTAATTAAGGATCTCAGTATGAGATCATCCTGGCTTTAGAGTGGGCTCTAAGTCCAATAACAAGTGTCCTTCTAGGAGACAGGAGAGGAGACCTGAGACACAGAGAAGATCATGTGAAGACAGAGACAGAGAGTAGCTATTTTAGGGTTTTCAGGCCATACTGTCTCTGTCACAATTACTCAACTCTACCTTCATAGCACAGAGCAGGCATAAACAATATGAACAGGGCAATTGTGTTCCAACAAAACTTTGCTTATGACACTAAAATTTGAATTTCATGCAATCTTCCTTTGATTTTTTTTTTAACTATTTTGAACTCACAGATCATACAAAAACAGGTAGTCAACCAAATTCAGTCCCAGGGCTGTCCTTTGCCAACCCTTATACTACTTGATAGCAGATGTGATGCTCCTCCATCCATGCCTGACCTTTCCCCTTCTCCAAATTAAATATTCCTGGTCTCTTCATCTACTTCTTGTAAGACATTATAATACCTTTCCATTATTCCAGCCTAAAATTGCATTTCTGTTTGTCTTTGTCTTTTTCTGTGTGTGTGGCCATTGCTCACACAGATTGAATTATTTGCTTGACCACATTTCAATCAGCTTAAGGTTCATTATCTCCTTTAACCCTCAAACCAGTCCTTAAAAGGAAAGCATTGTTAATTCATTTCTTACCTTGTTTCAGAAGCTGATATTATCCCTGTTTATAGATGAGGCAAAGAAGGCTCACAGAAGGCATGTGACTTGTCCCAGACCATGTGGTTAGAAAATGACAAGAAGAAAGATTTGCAGATGGACTTCCTAACTCCTAGCCCAGGCTGCTTTCCAGCACACCATGCTCTCTGTAGCTAGAGGTCTTGTAACCCTACAGGAGAGGAATGAGCTTGGTCCAGCATGACTCACTGGGGTGCCCGTGATGCCTCTAAAGAGCATCACTTCTCTTTCTGTATTTTTAAGCTTTCTTTTTAGTAGACAGATCTGGCCTCTTACCAAGAGTGTGAAGCAAAGTCATAGGTTTGTAGGTTGCAGAGTCATCCTCTGCCTCTTTTGAGAGCTCTCAAAATCTTGAAGAAAGGGAAATCGGAGCTAAATCAGGATTTAGAGTGAAAAGAAGGATGTTGGGGAAGGCGGGCTGGAACTAACAAAGCAATGTGTCTGCAATACATCAAACCCTACCCACGCAAACTAGCAACTGATCCATTTCCAGCAGTGGCATCAGGCACCATCATTTTCGTGAAAAAAGAAATGAATCTATTTAGTCAACATACTCAATCAACCCTGCTCCTCCAGCTCAAATTTAAACACAAAAATCAACTTCACCCATATTCCAAAGTAAGACCAAACAGGTAGAAAAGCAAGTGGTAAGCACCAACTTCTAGTAGCTCTGAAGACAGCAGGCTGGCCTCACTTACTGGCATCATTTTGGTACATCTAAGATATAATTCTGAACTTGAAAAAGTGAATCATTTTTCTAACATGACTGAGAAACGGTCTTTGGAAGCAATTACAAGGGAGACTTTTAAAAAGTGTTTTGCACAACTGTACCTTCAGAATAACTTTCCTCCTTACAAAGTGACCACTGTAGGAAACATCACTTGGAAGCACACATTCTGAGGGACTTGTGTAAAAGTAAGGCTACTTGATAGTCTTTGGAATAGCTTGGCAAGAGTTCTTTCCTGCCCTGACCTATGTGGCTCAGTTGGTTTGGCTTCTTCCTGTACACCAAGAGGTCATGGGTTCGAGTCCCAGTCAGGGCACATGCCGCAGTTGTGGGCCCGATCCTCAGTATGGGTGTGCAGGAGGCAGCCGATCAATGTTTCAATGTTTCTCTCTTTCATTGGTGTCTCTCTCCCTCTCCATTTCCCTTCCTCTCTCTCTAAAATCAATAAAGACATATTTTAAAAAACAAAAGAGTTCTTCCCTCCCCATTTTTAACCAGATTTCAATTTTAACCAAAAATTTTAAGGTGAGTTAGTGCCTTAAAGACCGTGTGAGTTTTAAAATTTTGTCTTGGCTCTTTTCTGTTTTAACATTGTTTTAACACTGTTGGCATTTCCTTTCAGGAGTTCAAACACTACTTGTCAATGTGGTATTCAAGTAAAATTCAAAAATACTCTTGGGTTTGATAGAGCTTACCAATAACTCTGCTTTTCCTCGCACATGCAAATAATGGGCAAAAGATACTTCATGATTTAGGGGTAGCTGCCTTCACTGATGTCATTCGTGTTCCAACAAGGAACGGCTCTCTAAGGAGATGCGCTCAAGGCTCAAGGTACATCAGTTTATATCCACTGTCCTGGCTTCTGCAAATGCCAATCCATCTTCTACAGAGCATATGCCAGAGCCTGGTGTCAGACGGTCCTAGCTTTCTTCTCGTAAATACCTAAGTCTGACCACTGAAACCCTGGCAAATAGTTTCCTGGCTCCCAGCTACCATGATTTGATTTATAATAGCACAGCCCAGACAACACAGTTGTAAAAGAGTTTAAAATGTTTTTGATGATCTTAATTTACTTATTCATTACAGAAATAATCAATATGATCTGTTAACAAGGGTTTATCAGAATATGACGTGTTGCTAATTTTAAATACCAAATAGGGACTTAAATACTCTGAATCTCTTAAGTCAACCTTATGAAGACTTTGCCCCCCTTATGAAGACTCTGTAACAATATAATTCATGTTAGACTGTATCAGCTTTTTAAATATAATACCTGTTGCATGGTATCAACTTTTTACATACTTGTGTTATTTATTACTGGTCTCCTTCAGCTACAGTGGAAGCTCCTTAGGCACAGGAACAGCGTCTGGCACATCCTAGGCATTTAATATGTGTGTTTAATGGGAAGAAGAAGGAAGGAAGGAAGGAAGGAAGGAAGGAAGGAAGGAAGGAAGGAAGGAAGGAAGGAAGGAAGGAAGGAAGGGAGGGAGGGAGGGAGGGAGGGAGGGAGGGAGGGAGGGAGGGAGGGAGGGAGGGAAGGAGGGGTGAAGCCATATCCCCTATTGTGAACATCTAGTGATGTACCCATGTAAAGGTAATAATACATGCACACTGTTAAATAAAATTCAAACAACCTGTTAAAAAATTATGACACTAATTAGGAAGATTTGAATAATGAATATTTTATATTAATAAATTATTATTTATTTTTTAAGTATGAAATGTATTATAGTTATAACTTACATATTAAAATACTTAAAATATAATGATGTCTGGGATGTGTCTCAAGATAATCTTGGTTCAGAGAAAGGACAGTGAGGGGAGATATAGATGAAATAATATTGGTCAGAAGTCAATCCTTGTTTTGGAGTAATGAATACATGGAAGTTTATTATACCATTGTCTTTTCATTTGCATAGATTTGGATTTTTGTAGTAAAATGTTAAATACTCGAGCTATACAAAATGGCAAACAGCTGAAAGTAAGGCTCCCTCCCATCTCTGAACTCTATGCTCATTCAATGAAAAGGAAACACAGAAACCACTAGCATCTAAAACATACCCCGCTCTATTCCGATTACTAGAGACGCCGCTGTTAGGAGGCAGGCGCATGCTAGTGGGAGAAAAAGACAATAAAGAAGTTAACCAATAATCACATGAAACCATTGAAGAGAGCGATGGATGCCGTGAGGAAACAAAACGTCCTTCCCAAAAGCAGCCAGCTACCAGAGAGCCTAGGCATTTGCCTGCACACACGTACGTGTGTGCATGTGCTTCACACACTGTCCTCTGGTGCACACTCCTTTCCACCGAGAGCATCCGTGCTGTCCTGTACCTGGCTTCTCTCCCTGAGCAACACATCCTAAAGGTCAGTCTATGTTCAGGCGAGGGTCTCTTGAGAACAAGGGCCCCGTGGAATTTCTTCGCAGCCCCAGAACTCGGCGCACTGCCTGGCATCTGTCAGGCCCGCGGCGAACGCTTGATGAATGGAAAACCTAATCGCCGGGCACTCCAGCTTCCCCTCCCCTCTGCACCTTGCCTCTCTTGATCCGCAGGTGGCATCTATGAGAGGGCTGCAGAGCTGCACGGTGCCTGGCACATGGGGGACCTTTAACAAATGTTTGCTAGAGGATTAGGTCCAGGAAGGGAAGCGCGACCAGGCAAAGCCTGTCAGACAAACTTCTCATTAATAACAGCTGAGCACCCGGTGCACTGGGCCGGGGGAAAGCGCGGCCGAGGGGGTCCCTGGCGCGGCCTCTCTGATGCTGGGAAGCCAAGCTAAAGCTGTGTTTGCTGCACTAGCCCCATGGGCAGGGTGGGTTTGGGTTTCGGGGAAGCGGGATTGTCTTGTTTGTTTTTTTAATCTGCTCAAGATTCTTCAAACACTATTGCTTTTTAATATATTTGCTCCAAGAATCACCTCTAATCCAGGCCACTGTGTCTCAGTGGTTGAGCGTTACCCATGAACCAAGAGGTCACTGGTTAGGTTCCTGCTCAGGACACAGGCCTGGGTTGTGGGCTTGAGGGGGCGTGCAGGAGGCAGCCAATTGATGATGTACCTTTCTCATCGATGTTTCTATCTCTCTTTTCCTCTCTCTCTAAAATCAATAAAAACATATTTCCAAAAAAAAAAAAAAATTACTTTTAGGTTTCAGCAGATCTCATGGAGCTATGCCTGAAATCACTCAGAGATCTTTTACATCATTGTCTTTCCTGAAAGACTTGGATCTCGTAGGATCCGGTTTGTTGTGTTCACTTTGAAGAATGTGTTATAGTCGTCATAGTGATTCTACCAGTATTTTGCTGGACAGTATAAACAGCAGAAAGCCACATGAGTGACGTGGCCCCTAGATGACTTGAGCCCTAAATTTTGCTTCATCTCAAATGGCTTGAGAGAGGTTAGGGGTATTTAAATATGTCTTTACAAAAATACTAACTGTTACTGAATGAATACAAAAATTGGAGTAAAAGAAGCTACCGTAAATTGGAATTTATTTATGTAGTTCCTAGTGTGACTCATATTTTAGGAGATGCCCTCACTGTGTACACAGCTGTGGAATGTGAAAACATTCTTACCACTGCATCAAAGCCCATATGTTGTGCTTCCTCTGCGGATTACATTATTGGAAAGATGCTAAGATCATTTCAACAAGCAGACCCCTTTATCAAAGTCCAGAATCTCACTGAGCTCTCTCTTTAAAATGTCACAGAAAGGGCTCGTTTGAACTAACATTAGGGTTTAGATTGGGTGAGAGCGCAGATCTTTCCGTGAGTTGTGTGTGTACAAATGTCTGTGTGAGGATCAGGGAGTGTGTCCAAGCCCACAGAGCAGGAGAGGCTAGAGAACAGATGTAAGTTTGAAGTCAGAAGGGAACATAACAAGCAAATGTCCTTTTAAGGTGACCACCAAGATCATCACAGAAACAAGGACTGGCCAAAATACCTTAGGCCTGCTCAGGCAACACACCTTCATCTAGAACAAAATACAGATTGGCTATTTAGACAGCAGGCACTTATTTTCTCACAGTTCTGAGTGCTGGAAGTCTAAGAGCAAAATGCCAGCATGGTCGGGCTCTGGTGGGAGCTCTCTTCTAGCTTGTAGACAGCCACTTGCCCCTGTGCTCTCACATGCCTTTGTTCTGTATGTGCAGAGAGAGAGAGACATAGGAGAAAGAGAGGAAGGGGGGAGGGAGGGATCTTTGTCGTTTTTTAAAGGCACTAATCCCATCCTCATGACCTCACCTGAACATAATCACCACCCAAAGGCCCCCGCCTCCAGAAAGCATCACATTGTGAGGTAGGGCTTCAGCATATGAATTTTCGGGAGACGTAAACGTTCAGTTCACAGCCACACTTAAAGTAATCTTAGTGCTTTGTAACTATATTTCATTTGGTTGTTCTGAGAATCTATGTGTTTACAGAAGCCGTTTTACATGATTGCTTTGGGATGATCACTCGTTTGACATTCATGAACTATTTCCTATCATTTACTTTAGGCCAGGTGCAGTCATGGGCCTTGGGAGATACAGAGGAATAATGGATGTGCTGCCCTGTCCTCAAGGGGCTCACAGTTTAATGAGAGTTGGAGAAAGACCATGAACAAGTAAAAAATAAACAAGTAAGTAAAAATAAATTCACCTGTGATTCTGCGGGGAAGGAAAACACAGGGTAGAGTCCTAGGCAAAAGGGTGGGAGAAAAGAGGACTGGGCTTTAGATGGGGAGCTTAAGAAAGACTCTTTGAGAAGGTGACATTTAAGTTGACATTTGGAACATAAGCAAGAGTGTTCCAGCAGATGGGATGGCAGATGTGAGGGCCTCCAGGCAGAGGAAAGTTTGGCCTATTCTAGGAACCAAACGAGGTCCATGTGTCTGGAACACAGTGAGGGAGGGAGAGAGTGGCACACGTGAGCTTGGGGAGGTTGGCAGGGCAAGACTGCGCCAGGCCTTGCAGGCCAAGGTAAGGCGTTATTTTATTCTAAGGACGACCGAAGCCATCACCGAGCTTTAAGCCAGAGGAGTGGCGGTCTGCTTTGTGTGACCTGGTCCTCTCGGTTCCAGCGAAGGAGGCAAGAAGAGACGGAGACAAGGGTGTTGGATGACAGAGACAGCAGAACTTAGATATTTTGCAGCCGCAAGGATTCTTCCAGCCTCTGTAACCTTAGAAAACTTTTTGTAGACCTAGCGATACTTGAAAACCATTTTTTAGCTGATGAAGGAACTGTGCATTCAGCAGACATCGGCTGGATGTGTACCCCCGAGGGCCACGCGGTAAGACAGAAACCGTGTCCGCACAGAGCTCCCTTTGGGCTAGTCGAGGGCACTGGCAAGGACTCCAAATGGCAGCTGGTAAGAGTTCTGACAGGAGCCGTCACAGAGTAGGAGGACGACATGAGACTGAGCCCAGCTGCAGGGGCGGGGGACGGGGAAAGTCCTGTTCACGAAAGGGACGACACTCAACAGGCTCTGCGGGGGGAGGAGTGTCTCGGGCGGCAGACGGAGTTGGGTGTGGACAGGAGCACGGGCGAGGGAGATGTGTGAGCTGGACACGCACAGCCACCGCGCTGGCCAGTGTGGGCAGGGCGCTGGGTCCCCAAGGGAGCGGCAACGAAGGGTCTAGGTGCCGGCACGAAGAGGGAAGGAAGACTAAGGTGGATGTCTTTAGAAAGAAGTGGGAAGGACAGTTTGCAGAGAGAATAAAGACAAAAGTAGGGTCTGATGCAATAGCCCAGGTAACAGTTGGTAAGTCAAATCTGGGGCAGGATTATGGGATTCATAAAGGTAGGACGCCATGAGAGTCTTTTATTGGATTCCCCAGAACGCCAGGTACAGCAATGAATACATGATATTTCAGAAACATTGTTAAATTGGATTGAGTAAATATAATTGCGTAATATACCAAATGTCCAGTTCTAGACTCAGCGTCAGATATTATGCTAGTATGGAAAGGCAAAGAGCTAGGTGCTCTTTTTACATATTTATAAGGCCCACACAGGTTAATGTATATTCTTGACATCACAGATTTATTTCTATGTTAATTTACTTTCAGAAAGCATGTATAACCATAATATACATGGTGAGAAAGTAATTTTATTCATATGTTTGGACATAAAAAATATCATTATGCAGTCTAATAATCCCAGTTGACAGTCAGAATCATTTTTTTAAAAAAACAGATACATTAAGAAAGAATTCAAGAAAAGCAACAACCAAGCTCTGATCTGGCTCCTCCGGTCGGCCAGGTGGCACTGATTGATGCCAGCAAGCGCAGTCATTTGCAAGCTCATTTCATGATCAATGCCCAGCGCGTTCGCCTTTACACAGTATTGGGAAACGTTGTCCCGACATTTGCATTTGTGCGAGAAGGCCTGCTAACGAACTCTGCCTGCCTGAGCGGGCCGGCAACTGAGAAAGCAGTTGATCACTGTTTTCCTGGGTTTTGCCTGTGTGTTTTGTTTTTACCTTACGATGACAGCACAGGGTTGGTCTCTGGGGAGACACCAAAGGACTACTACACACCATTAAAATCCAAATGGGGTGATTTCAGACATTGATTCAGATCTTTTCCAAAACAGGCAAAGACATTTTTACTCCGTTTGGATAACCTGGAATTTTTCTAAAGGTGTTTCACCTATAGAGGGATGAATGAAAGTCGGTCAGGGAAAGCTGGGCTCTGTGACCCGGCGGGGCGTTTGCCTGCCCGAGCCCAGGCCAGCCTCTGTCCAGCCAGCGGGCTGAGAGCAATCGGGCTGCCCATCTGCACAGCTCAGCGCCACATGTCCCTCCACCCTCCCTGGGCGCAAAGAGGACATGGCTCCACCGTTTCAAACCCCAGATAATTGAGAGAACTGGACGGGGTTTTGTTTCTTTCTTTTTTCATCCTTGCTGCTCTTCACACCTGAAGTTTAAACAAGTGATACACCTCTGGCGTTCCCTGCAGCCCCCTCCCCAGCCCCTCCTTTGGATCAGCCGCAGCTTTGTGGCTGGCAGGCCGGAGAAACTGGTTCTACACACCCAGGGGAAAAATGACAGCTTTTCACAGCAAGCTGCTCGCTCATAAACAGCGAGGGGAAGCATCCACACAGGTCCCAACCTGCCTCTTCCAAAATGTCAGTGCAGCCAGCAGGGTAGGGAAATCTTCAGGGAACATTACAGCTCTTTACATAACTTTCTGGAAAGTAGCTTAATAGTGTTTACAGCCTAAACAGATCTCAGGTGACAGGCAGCCCTGCCAATCTGATGCCTACAAGCAAGTGACCAGCTCACCCCGCTGCTGAGGGCTGGGTGGGTCTTTTCTGAGTGGCCCTGGGAGGCAGAGCTAAACAGGAGGGAGGCCGGCTGAGTAGAGTGAGGTGGCCCAGGCCCTGGCAAAGAGCCTATTTTTTTTATGCCGGAGGTGAGAAAGGCAAATGCTTTTCCTGGAACTTTCTCTCAATGTCACACCCCTCTGTGCAAATGTCTGCTACACGGTGAGCTGTGTGAGCTCCTGGGCAAGAGGAGCTGGGTAAGTACATAGAAGATACAATTCGTTTATAAAGAAGGCCAGTTCATTCAGGGTTTGTCTAGCTGTTGTGTGGTTCATGGAAAGCAAATGGGTACCAGCAAAATGGCCCCAAATGCACATTTAAGTTCTTGTGAGGCTGTACTTAAACCTGGAAGATACAAGTGAGCTTCCACATCATAATTTGGGCTTTTAAAATGACTATCTATATTATCATTTCCATGTCAGACTATGAGAGATATCGTAAATATTAAACTTAAAGGTATGATGTTGTCATTTCAGATTCAAGACTACCAGGAAAAGGGAGGCATTTCAGGCTAAGTTTAGGGAAGGGAAGGAAAAGGGGAAGGAATAGACTGTCCTTTTCATTTCACTTTAATAAGATTTTAAGCTTGGTTTGCACATCCAACAGTATAGCAATGGGGACGAAAGATCTCTGGGTTTGCTACAGCACAAGAAGACCCATTAAATGTTCGACCTTGTTTATGCGTTATTTTTAATACACGTTTCCCAGTATTTACCGCAGAAGTCTCTTGGGAAAATTAGCAATGGGATAATTTCAATATTTAATAACCACAACAGGTTAATTTGCGTGTCAAATTAACCTGTTATTTAACCATAATACTAGGTACAAGAAAGAAATTTCATTAAACTAGAGTTGTCGTGCCTCTTTTCTTATCCACTACACCACTCGGTCCATAGCCCTGAAAAACTCTGACATGGCCTCAACTTTCTCTTTAAGACATAAAGTGATTACACACTTTTGATATATTGTGTTTTTGTTAATAAATAATTATCCTGTGAGGAAATATCAATGGCAGTCAGAAGTTAGATAATTATAAACAGTTTACATTTTACTATCTTTATATAAAAAACAAACATGAATATGAAGACATCTAAAAACGTAGAAATAGTAAGTTATATCTTCTATGTATCAATATATAAAAGCATAGTAGGCAATTTTTTTCAAAAATCAAGAAATAGTTCCTTGTCCATTAGGTTAAGACCTAAATCCTCCAACAAATGTATAATTCCATGCATGGAACAGTATTAATATGTTGCCGTCACACAAAATATGTCAACAGCTATTCATACCGCTGTGATGATCTGCGGGTACAATGGGAGTCAGATGGGGAAGAAAGTACCATTCTTATTTGTACAGGCCTGAAAAATAAGCCAGAATAGATCTGGAATTACAGCCGGCCTTTAAAACACTTTAAATATAACATTAAAGCATTTCTTTATCTACTGCAAGCATTTATAAGCTCCATAATGTCCAACTCTTGCACACATGGAGCTTTCTGCAAAGGCTAATACTTAAATGCTGCTTTCTGGGCACTCTGCTACTGAAAGGTTGGCCTTACATTCATTTCCCCCCATGGATAAATAAACATCCTTGAGACTTATGGAAAAGAACATCTTGCCTCCTCCAGGAAGTAAATAAAGCTAAATCAGAAATAAAGAAGAAATAAATATGATAATCCAATAGGAAAAGTATACAAACCATCACATTCAAACACTCTGGCCTCAAATGAAAAGAGTAAATTACTGCCTCCTAGAAAAATCCATGCCACTTCTTAGAGAAAGCCCAAGCCACACTAGGACTCTGAGTTAGTTCAGTGTAGACATCCCGCCAGACATAATGTATTTGATTAAGCTTCTGGCTTTTTATCTTCAGACTGCTTTGCTATATTAATTCAAAAGTCTCAGGAATATGAGCAACAATGGCAATAATTCAAAATTTTTCATTATCTGTTCTTGGATGTGTCTTCATTTGTCATAACTGTTGGGCTAGCATAAAGGAGCTGCTTCTGTCTTTTCACATAATTTGGGGTTTACCCTTCCTGGGTGCTAGCTTCAGCCCTGGGCTCTGCGGGCCCAGGGGAGCTTCTGGGCTCCTCCTTCACCAGGAGCCTCAGGTTGGTGTATTTATTTCTCCCTACTCCAAGGATGCCTTTGCCCCTGATCTCTCCAGCCTCAGTAGCCCTCTTTTCAGTTCCATGAGTATCATACCATTAGTGAAAGGATGAGGGAAAGCCAGGTTTTCCAAATTGGAGGTGATCCAAGTTTATAAAAATCCAAGAGCCAGGATTATTAAAAGCATGGTTTATAATGGAAGTTATTCTTTTCTTTTCTTTTTTTATAATGGAAGCTATTCTTGTGGAAAGAACAAGTAGCCTATAGTAAGTTAACAACAGAATTTCCTATAAATATTTACAGTCATGCACCTCATAACGACATTTCGGTCAATGATGAACCCGCGCCTGTGATGGTGGTCCCATAAAATTATAATAGAACTAAAAAATTCCTGTCACCTAGTGTGACGTCATATCTGTCTTAACATTGTAGCTCAGCGCATTATGTGTCTGTGGTGATGCCAGTGTAAACACACCTACTGTGCTGCCAGATGTATAAAAGCATAGCACATGCAGTTACCATGGTAGACTGCACCATCTAGGTTTGTCCAGCACCCTCTATGATGTTCAGACAATGACGAAATCACCTAACAATGTAGTTCTGGGAACGCAGCCCCATGGTGAAGCCCTGCAGGGTCGCATTTCCCAAAGGGTGTGTCTTTATAGGGTGTTCTCCACACTCTACCCCCTTTTGTAGGTGTTCGCCCATCTTCTTACTAAAGGCAGGGAACGCACCAATTAGGTAAAAAGGCGACAACCTGATCAGTCTTGCTAAGGGTCAGTTATAAAAATCTATAGCCTGCTTATTCTTTCCACAAGAATAGCTTCCATTATAAAAAAAGAAAAGAATAGCTTCCATTATAAACCATGCTTTTAATAATCCTGGCTCTTGGATTTTTATAACATAACAACAAACCAGAGTTTCAATATAAGACCTGGTCACTACTAGCAGGAGAAAGAGCCCTTCGTCTTGTAGATGTTTCACTCAAAGGGACATGACTATGAATAGTCAATGCCCCCTCCCTTCTCCATCCAGGGGGAAACTAGAATGGATTTATTGATGGTGAGTTGAGCCCTGGAATAAAAGCCTGACGTAAAAAGACAAAATGGGTTTGGGGGAGTGTAAGGACAGAGATCAGAGAGGTGCTCCCTAGTGCTCATGGGAGATAGCATCTGAGTACACAGGTGCTGGTGGACCAAGGCCCTTGGGCTTTTGTGTTGGTTGATTTCTGCTCCTGGAACTCTCATCTCCATGATACAAACATGGAAAACTCTCACCTCCTTCAAATCCCCGCTAAAATGTCACCATTTCAACAATGCCTACAACATCCATGATATTTGAAATCGCAAACTGTGTTTCACACACTCACTCTAATTCTTATTTCTTCCTTCTGTCTACTATTACCTCCTAACTATATACTTTATTACATGAGATCATTGACTTTTTCATTGTTATCCTTCTTGTCGTCTCCTCTCATCAACAGGAAGATAGGAGGCCTTGCTTGTTTCCTTCACTCATGTTTCCTACTTCTCCCAGACACCTAGAACAGAGGCTATGTATAGAAAAAATTTCTTCCTGCCTTTGTACTCTACTCCACAGGCCACTCCAAATATCACCCATCATAGTGAAGGGGTTACATTAGGTTATTATCACCTCAAAAAAGTAAACAACAGCCTGGACCATCCAGAACACTATCTCCAAATCCTCTAGCTCAGAATTTTCTACCAGAGTGTGCCACCAATAACTCGGGTTTTCTTTTTTATTTGAAGCACTTATTGCTAATAAGGAATCACTGTTAAACTACGTTCAGTCAAAAAGCAAACTTTATTGACAGGAGAGAGCCTTAGAAAAACACAAAAGACAAGGTCACCATCATGACATCAAAAGAGTAACAGTGAGGAAGGAGAGGGAAAGACAGGGAGAGAAAAGATGTTTTTTAATCAGTTACATAGGAAAAAGATCTTCCTAATTGTCATATGTCATTGCTATCAACTGTCAAATATCCTTTATTTTTTATTCCAAAGAAAAAACTTAAGAAAAAAACCCTACATCAATGCATAGGGTAGAAATTGAGGCCCCACATCAGTATCAGAATAGTCATTTTAGGCCTTAACAATTTAAGAACTTTTTTACTTTTGCACGGAGAGATCAGAGGAGGTTTTTAATTAGGCTTCAAAAAGCCAGAAGACTTAATCATAGAAATTTCTCTATCATTAATTTTCTCCCCTAAACATTCAGCTCTCCAGACCCTCTACTTTCTACATTTGTATTTTAATATAATTTCTAGTCTTTTGTTTGGCACAGATGCATTTTGTTAGATTTATTCTCAGGAATCAAAAACTTCATATTGATTTTGGCAGGTCTTGGCTTCTCAAGTGAGACTCTGAAATTGATAAAGAAACAACATTTCCAACTCTGTGCTGCAGATCATGCAGAGCTCTGAAACCTCACTCCCGAGTGCAGAGCCCGGGCCCTGGGTGCACCGCTGGAGCTGCTCGCATTCCCGAAACGCCGCGTGGTCTGTGAGCACAACCGCCAGGCCGCTCGTCCCTCACCTGGCCCAGGGAAGGCGAGGGGGCCCCTCTTCCTCCCTCCTAGGGGACCGAAGCCGAGGACCATGAGCTAGAGCTGATGTAGACTAAGGTGCAGGCGGGGAACTGTCACGGGCTCATTCAGCAGCCGGGCTAATTATTATTAGATGTCAGATTTAGGACGGTAAGTGTGTAGACACTGGGCTAGAGGGAAGATGCTGAAGATATCAGCCCCGCTGGTTAAGACTCAGCAGTGCCTCAAACAACGTTCAAATAATGGTGAATGAATGAACAAATGAGCAAATGAATTAATGAGTCCATGAGAGACGCAACATGCAAACATAGAACATCAAATAACAAGACAAGGAACTCTTTGAGTAAATACTTTGTTAAGTATTAAGCACCTTATAGTTCAGCCTGTAAACTAAAGGGCTAGAGAAGGTGACTTAGAGGAAGTGTGACTTATATGGATATTGAAAAGAACGATGTGTATTTATTGTAACAATATTTATAGTTACAGAAAATAAAGGAAACCACAAAAGGAGATTAGTTAACAAAATTATGGCACTTCATACAAGAGAATACTATATATCTCTAAAAATAATGTAAAGGAATTTTTAACATGAAAAAAATCTCTTTTTTTTTTTTCTTAATCTTCACCTGAGGACATTGAAACATGCTTAGAGAGAGGGGGAGAGAGAGGGGAGGGAGAGAGAGACATCGATTGGTTGCCTTCCACATGTGCCCTGACTGGGTATCAAACCAGCAAGCGAGGTATGTGCCCTGACCAAGAATCAAGTCGGCAACAATTCAGTGCACAGGACAGTGTTCAACCAGCTGAGCCACTCTGGCCAGGCTAAAAAAATCTTTTTAATATATCACTAAGTGGGGAAAAAGGTTTAAAATGAGTATAGACAATGAAGTTATTTTTGTAAATAAAATAATACAAATGCATGAACATACGTCGTTGTTAGTCATGATGTCTCTGTTAATTAATTATTGATTCTACTGATGTATTTCCTAATGAATATGTATTATAATTGCTTTAATAAGACAAGGTATATATGTTTTAAGCTGATGTGGCGGTGGGCAGAATAACTGTTTCCCGGAGAGGCTCATGTCCTAATCCCTGGAACCTGTGAATATGTTGCGTTACACGGCAAATGGAAACTAAGGTTGTGGATGGGTTTGCTATTGTTACTCGGCTGATCTTAAATTAGAAAGGTTACCCTGGATTGTCTCGGTGGGCCCGATCATGAGTGAAAGAGGCCTCAGAGGAGAAAGTCAGAGAGATGCCCTGAGAAGGACTCCGCCTGCCATTGCTGGCTTTGAAGATGCAGGAGGGAGGCCACAGCCAAGGAGGCAGCGGCCTCTGAACACTGGGAATGGTCCTCAGATTACAGTCCCACAACCACAAGGAACCAAATCCTGCCCACAAGCCACACGAACAGGAAACAAATTCTCCCCAGCAGCCTCCAGAAAGGAACATAGTCAGCCAGTACCTTGATTTTGTTTTAATGAGACCCAAATGGGACTTCTGACCTGCAGAGCTGTGAGAGGGTAAGTGTGTGTTGTTTCAAACCGCTACGCCTGTGGTAATTTGTCACGGCAGCAATAGACAACTGACATAGCTGGAAGAGTCTGGAAGTGCAGGGAGGATGAGGGCGGCGAGTTCCCCTCGGGAGTGGAAATGCACCTGACGCCTTGGGAGGCCCGTCAGGAGCAGCGGCTAATGGAGCGGAGAGTGGGAGGCAGGGCTGGGAGGCCCAGGCTGCAGACCGTGGGTCGCTGCCCTCTGCCTCCTGAGGCCCACGGGGCGGAGGCTACCTCCTGAAAGTGGAGGGTAAGGTTGTGGGGCGGGAGGTTAGGAAAGGACTTTCCCAGGGAAATCAGAAACTGGGGGAAATGGAGACTTTTAAAAGGGTTGGAACCCCCCTCCCGGAGACTGGTAGTCTAGGAAGCGAAGGGAAAATGACTGAAAAGCCCCGACTGAAGTGATCTGTGCTGGGGGGGGGGGGGAGCAGCACTAATTGGCCCAGGAGCCAGCTGGAGGGGGTGTGACCCTCATCAGTTGATGGAGATCAGCAAAAAGCCACGGTGAAAGCTCCAGGTAATCACAATCCCAGGAAAACAGCACCACCCTCGGCCCTCTGGTTCTTGCAGATTAGGACTGAGCAGTGAGGGGTTGTTCCTTCAGAATGAGAGCCTGTGTTCTTCAAAGCCACCGGGCCGTACATAAGCGGAATTCGTGTAAACAGCACCCTATGGCCTCGCATTTCACCAAATCTAAAGAAAGTGAATGACTGTATTGAATCCTTTTTTTTTTCCCCCTTGTTTGTTGCTTTATTGCATGGGGTTTGGATCAAAGCCTACGTTTAATATAAATAAAAGTTGATCTGCTAAAATATTATGGAAAAGATCGTTAAATCCCAGAAAAGTAGCCATTCCTGAGACCTGAAATGTTCTGTTTTTTGAGAGACTGCCAAAAGCACTTTGTTTGGATTAGAATTAAGTGTCTGCCAAATTGGAAACTGAAAAACTCAATCTCAAAAGATTTTTTTGTAAATTTAATGTAAGATTCTAAGCAGCTCTTCTCAAACACTCTAGCAAAAACGAGTATTTTCTACATTAAAAACCATGGTGAATGTACAAACCAGTTACTTCCCACAAAGTTCGGGGTTGGGAGAGGAAAGAGAGACAAGCCCGAAATAACCATATTTTCCTGATGCAACTTCAGAAATTCTCAGAGTTCTAGAATAAGGTGGGAGGTGGGGTGTACACAATTAGAGGTGACAGTTTTTACCTGGCTCTAGCCTAGAGCATGACCATCAGCCCAGCACATGTCGATGCACCTTGAGTGGGATGAAGCAGGGTGGACCATCACAGTCGTCCTGGGAAGGGGAACCAGGAGACCATCATCGCCACGACTCACTATGGAGAGGGGCCAGATGCCAGGCCTTTGCCGAGCACTTTCTCAGATACTAACTCCCAAGAGCCATGGGAGTCATATCCCTTTTTTGCAGAATAAGAAGCCAGGGCAGAGTGGGAAAGGCCTTCCTCCAACCCAGCCAGCCAGTGCAAAGCAGGACCCAGTCACTCTCAGTTCCCTTACCCTGTTTTATTTCTTATTTCCTTCATTGCGTCTGTCTCTATCTGGAGCTATTTAGTGTTTCTGTTTGCTTCTAGGTTCCCAGATGATACCTGATAAATACACATCCGAGTGAATGAGTGAACTTGCCCAGGGCCCCACAGCTGTTGGCACCAAGGCTAGACTTTGAACTCTATTCTGTCCAAATCCAAAGATATCTACATATTTAAATATTGTTTTTATTTAAAAAGAACTGCTTAGATACTTATTAATGAAATGATAAGATGTCTGGGATATACTTTAAAATAACACAAGGAATGGGGGTTGCGTGTAAATGAAACAAATTTGACCTGGGTTCGTCACTGTTGACACTGGGTGATAAATAGGTGCAGGTTTATTGCAACATTCTCTACTTCTGCATATGCTTGAAATGTTTCATAATAAAAAGGTATGTTTAAAGGACAGAGAGAGCTTCAGCACTCATTTTTTAATTTCTGCTCTCTTTTCCCGCTACAATCTTTGTTATGGCCCATCTAAATTTCTTTTCCATATCCTGTGCTACCTAAACAATTTCTAGTGCCCTTATTGCCTTGTCTTCCCCATTTCTTTGACTTATACACAGTAAAAAGAATTGTATTTTCCCATAAACACTTCAGCAAATAAAGTATTGTCATATTCTCAGTTTTGCCCAGTAACAAAAAAGCAGAAACTTTATTCCAAAACTGTATATGTGCAAATGAGTTAGTTTATGTACAACTTTAATATATTTAATGATTTAAGTAGAATTTTAAATTTATGTATACAACAGAGTTGCCACACATGGCACATCTGACTCATTTAAACTATTAAATATAACCTATCATCATTCACTAAATGTTCTCCTGAGATAAACAAGCGAGCAGCAACACCTACTCAAGACAATGATAAGAAATAAGACTGGCTTTGCACACCAAAGAAAAGATAAATTTATTGGTCTTGTTTTCATTCTTCCAACGCTCATCATCTCTCTAACATTGTGACTATGGCAAACATTATTTGTTTCTCAACCTATTTCTATTCTCCGATGCTTGTCACCTGAACCCAAATATTTTTGGAACAGCTATGTGGCCAGCCCCTGGTGAGATGGTCACTCTCTCACCCTCTCTCACATCTAAGAAGAGCCCTGTAAAACCATCTGGCCAATGAGATACACATGAAGGTCCACTCATGCTCTAGAAAAGTTTTAGCATTTGTTTATGAAAGGGGAAGAATGTCCTTCCCACCAACACACACACACACACACACACACACACACACATGACTGGGGCTACAGCAGCAACCTTGCAACCATGAGAATGGAATCCAGCAAACATAGAGTGATAGACTGAAAGAGGGTAAGAACCCTGTGCGTTTAATAGCATGACAGAATGGGCGAATCAATGCTAGCAACCATCTACCTCTAGATATCTGTTTGTATTCTTTAAGTCAGATCTTTCAATGGTTGTAGCCAAATACATTTCTGATAGTCATTTTTTGCTGAAAATCTTCAACTACAAATCAATATTGATAAATTTCATAGAGAAAATGAAATTATAAAATGAGAAAAATGCTAAAGTTGATGGGCCTTATAGACATACAAATCATGGTTTTGCTTATATCATATAGTTTACTCAGTGGCTTCATATAACTAACACCTCGGTCTTGTGGTTCTGTGAATGTTTAAAAATATACAAGCCTCCCAATATAAAATCTCCTTGGTGAGTGTAAAGAAAGTAAAATAAAAGTATTCAAATTCTTGGCTGGCCAACAAAATAGATGAAATTCAGTTTAATTATTTTGTGTGGGTGAGTTACCATAGCTAATTTAAGTGTTCTAGGTTTCATATCCCTTTTTTTTTAATTTGTCTTTACTGTTGAAAGTATTGCAGATGTCCCCTTATTTACCCCATTGACCCCCTCCACCCTGTACCCCCCCAAGCAAAAAAAAAGATAAATAAATAAATAAATAAATATATATATATATATATATATATATATATATAAAAATAAATAAATACACACACACACACACACATACACATACAAGGCCCCATTCTCTCAAAGGTCTGTTTCATTCAGTAGCCAGTTTTGGGCTCTGATCTAAACAGTGGATGAAATGAGGCACCATATACTTTACCATAAATAAAATAACGTACTGTGAAATAAAATGTATGCACAACGTTTCCACTATCTACTTGTCTCTTCATATCATTTATACACTTCATGACTATCAAAAACAATTCCAGGCTAATGATCTTTTCCTTTTTGGTCACCAATTCTTTTCTGAGCTTGTCTTCTAACTTCTCACACTGACTCCCACCCGCTGACATGCCATCTCCAATTTCTAATTTCTTCCCTTAGAAATAGTTGCTGAACTTTATGTCCAGCCTGCATCAGTTATCAGCCCCTTTCCTTTGCTCAACAAGCATTCATTGAGGACCTACTATGTGTTATGTGCAGTGTGAGGTACAGGAATATACTGGTGAGTGCACCTGTCTGGTGAATCTAGTAGTCTAGAAAACCACAGGTTCTCTCTGAAATATCATCTCTGTGTATCTAGTCATACAGTGCAACTTATTTCTATGTGGTTGAAACTAATGTATATAAAGAAAGACAGTTTTTTAAATATTTTAAGGCTTGATATTCTAGACTTCCTATTGCAAATGAATAATTTGATAGTGATCTTTAGATGCTTTAATAAGGTGACAAGCCTACCGGGGCAAGAATTAAAATGGTTCTGTATGTTTTAATATGTACCAAAAAGAAAAAGGGCTGTTTGAGTGTCTGGGTTTCCCTTGAAGGGTATCAGCAACTTAGAAAAACTGTTAAGTCTAGACGATACACACATACAAACACACATGCATATACACATACGCACTGTACCTGTGTTAAAAACATACAGAATGTTAGACTTAAAGCAACCTTAGAGATTAAAGTACATTCCCACCCTTTGACATAGTGGGAGACTGAATCCCAGAAAGGCTCAGTGGCTTGGTTAAAATCAGAAGCTAGTAGATACTTAAGGCCCAATTATTTTACTCAGGGAGGAGGTTTACTATAGAAAGAGTTAATTAAGTTAGATAGTAGAGTAAGAGTCGTCAAATCGTGGCTGAAAAGCTGACTCCAGCCTCTGTTGAAAAAGACAATTAAAAAGGAAGGAACTAGAACTCAGTCTGCTATTAAAGGTAGGGGCAGGCCCAAGGTCAGCTGGAACCAGGAGAGGAGTGGAGGCACAGAAGCTCCACAGGAAAGTGAGTTACAAGAGTTGAGGCTGAAGACGGGTTACCCATTTGTTCCTAGGTGGTGTTTCCTTGTACCCTTCTCCAGGGGATTGTCACTGCTCTGCAGTGCAGGCAGGATGCCCGTGAGAGACCCGCCACAGAGGTTCTCGAGGCGGCCTTCGTGGGTCTCCCTAGAGTCTGGAGATGAACCATATTCCAGGGTGTTTTCTGGACAGGGGGTCCATCAAGGCTCTGACTCTATGAAGGCTAAGATTCTGTTAATAGACTTTGTGGCTCCAGGCTCACGTCACAAATAGAAACATGGTCAGTGCACAAACGAGGCCAGTGCACATGTAGGCTTCTCCCAGCTTCTCTCTTTCTCAAGGCGACCAACAATTTATGCCAAGCAAATAGAAAAGAAATGCAAATTTCACTGATTGCATTACCTTTTCCTAAAAGTGGGGCAAAAGTGTGAAAAAAAAATTGTCAACAGGTACAATTTTGTACTTACTTGTAAGAGAATTAAAGTAT